>NC_133132.1:60865583-61191583 GCF_048418815.1 Hemitrygon akajei | reverse complement strand
GAAGCCCTGAACACCGCCAGAGATAGAGGACCTTCATTGTTTTCGGAAACACCAGTGGAGTAATGGGCAGTAACACAGCATAGCACCCATTTCTGGGAGCAGCGACTTTCCAAAAACACAACACGAGTGAATCTGCAGATGCAGGAAATAAATAAAAACAGCATTTTGTGTTCCAAAAACACAATTGTTCTTACCATGGACAAAGATATAAAGACCTTTTCTCAGTTCCTTCATCTCCACTACATCTATCCTCAGGATAAAGCTTTCCACTTTAGAACATCTGAGGTGCTCTTCAAAGAACAAAAATTCCATTCCTCTGCCTTCAATGATGTCGTGACCCACATCATCTCCATTTCCTGAATATCTGCCCTCACCCTATCTTCCCACCACCATTACAGCGATAGAGTTCACCTTGTCCTTACCTACCACCCCACAAGCCTCTGCATCCAGTGCACCATTCTCCACAGCTTAAACCATCTTCAATGGGATCCTACCATGTAACACATCCTTCCTTCTTCCCCATTCTTCACATTTCTGCAGGGGTTGCTCTCTATGTGACTCCCTTGTCTATGCGTCACTCCCCGCTGTTCTCTGTCATGAAACTTATCTCCACAGGCAGGACAAATACCACACCTGTCTCTATACATCCTCCCTCACCACCATTCAGGTGAGGCGACACTTCGCTCTTGAGTCTGTTCCTCCAGTGTTTTCGCTGCAACCAATTCTACATTAGTGAGATCAGACGTAGACTGGGGGACCGCTTCGTTGACCACTTTTGCTCCATCCACCACAAAAGCTGACATTTCCCAGTGGGCACCCATTTTAATTCTGCTTCCCATTCCCATTCCAGCATTGGAACAGTGGGCTAAAGTAGGGTCTCCTCTGCTGCCACGATGAGACCACACTCAGGTCGCAGGAGTAATATCTCATATTCTGTCAGGGTAGCCTTCAGCCTGAATTCTAACTTGGTAATTTCTTCCCCTCCCTCTCTCTCTTTTTTCCATTCCCCATTCTGGTTTCCCTCTTACCCCTTCTCTCCTCCTCACCTGCCCATCACCTTCACCTAATGCCCCTCCTCTTCCCTTTCTCCCATGTTCAATCTCCTCTCCTATCAGATTACTTCTTCTTCATTCCTCCACCTATCGCCTCCCAGCTTCTCAATTCATCCCCTTACCCCTCCACCCAACTTTTGCCTCATCTGATTTCACCTATCACCTTCAGGTTTGAGCTCCTTCCCTTCCTCCACCTTACTATTCAGGCTTTTCCCCACTTCTTTTCCATCCTGATGACTGCTTATTCTCCTTATAGATGTTGCCTGCACTGTTGAATTCCTCCAGCATTTTGTCTGTGTTGTTCGGATTTCCAGCATTTGCAGGATTTTTTTTTTTGTGTTTCTGAAGACTTTGGACCTTGAGATGGTTAACGGGGATAGAACAGAAAATAGTACAGCCCAGCAAGGATCCCTTTAGCCCCCAGTGTTGTGCAGAACCGATGAAACTAGTAACTAAAGCCTGGCAAGATGTTCTGATCTTCTTGTTGGCGTTTCTCTGTGTGAGCGATCTGATTTGTGTGCGAGAGAGAGGTGGGGGGGGGGGGCTGATGATATTTTGTGTGGGAGGAGCTTGAGGGTTAGGAGTTTGATGTTCTAGCTCCCGTGTCTGGGTGGGCGATTTGTTAGTTTCTGTGCGAGGGAGGGGTTGGGGGTTTTGGGGTTTGCAAGTTTTGTTTCTTTTTCATTTCCTTCCGGGAGGGGGGTGGTTGATAACTCCATGTTTTCCCTGTATTTCATGGCTATCTGGAGAAGACGAATCTCAGAGTTGTACAGTATTCTACATGCATACTTTGATAATAAAATGAGCTAACCCTTTCTGTCTATAATGCTCCATATCCCTCTATCCTCCACACATTCATACACCTATTTAAGAGCCTCTTCAGCTCCTCTTTTGTATTTGCCTTCACTATCACCCATGGCAGGGCATTTCAGGCACCCACCATTCTGTGAAAATAAAAATCTCCTATGAACTTACCCTGGTTGGATAAGACGTATTCTTGACCTCAGAATGTGGGAGCACTCAGAAGACCGATCTTACAGCACATTTTGTAAAGCATTGTGCTAACCTCTACACTATCGTGCTGCCCCAGTATTAACAGGCAACACACCCAAGGGTGCGCTGGGGACAACCCTCAATTCCAGTGCCCACAGTGTTCAACACAACAGCATAACACACACCACACAACCACACAAACAGCACCACCAACAACAGAACAAAACAAGACAGCTGCAGCAAAATAAGACCTTCCCCACCCTCCCACTCTCTCTCACACACACAGGCCGTCAGTCCCAGGACAGGACACCTCCAGGCCTCCAGTCCTTGACCCTGGACTCTCAGATTCACATATCAAACTCAGATACAGAGGTTTGAACCTCCAGTCTCTGGTCCGGATTCAAGTACTCCACCTTCGCTTCTGGACTCGACAACCATGGTCTTCAACCTTTCAGGCCTTCCACCTCTGGACTTGAACTCTGGACTTTGACCTTTGCCATTGCCTTTCGGACTTACCCAACACCTGGTTATCAACCCCAGGGCTCACTGATCGTGGGTTTGACCTTTGGGCCTTGACCTCAGGACTCACCAATCACAGGTTTGATCTTCGGGTCTTGACTGACAAGGCCTTGGGATCACTGATCTTTGATTGATCTTCAACTTTTGGTCTGTCACAGATCTACGATCCTTGTGGCCTGTGGAATCCTGCCTGTACAATCCTCTGACTCAGGATTTGCCATCCTAGAAATCATTGATCTCCTCAGTGTTTTCTGACAGCTTATTTTGTCAAAAGCTTTTGAAATGTTCTCAAATTACCTCTCATTTTCAGATATTTGGAACAGTTGTAGCGTATTTACATGCTTTGAGGCTTTTCGTTAGTCAGGGTCGACCATGGACGTTGCGTCCCAGCTGTCTATGTGATACACAGGCAAGTGTGCAAACCAGGGCAGCACAATATGGAGAACAAACTGTTGCCCATGTAGCAGGCGCCCCCTCTCCACACTGCCGATAAATCCAAAGGAATGGCAGAGACCAATACAGTCTGGCACCAGGAGTTGCCAGTCAGCGTTAAACTCATATAAGACTGTCTTTGGGGTATCCAGCTCCAGATTTTTCCTCAGGGTTTACTCCCAAAGCCTTCCCCATGAATGAGTCTAGCCACAAGGCAGCATTTCCTTCTCCTGAATGAGCTGCCAACCACAGCTGACGAGCCCCATCTGTCCGAAATATTTACATCAAAAACACAAACTGAAATTAATTTAAAAAATTAAAATAAATAAATAAATACATTTTAAACCACTTCACCATCGCACTCTGACCTCTCTTAGGCTGTCCCAGTAATATGGGAGTGAGGAACAGCAGCTAATCTGCTGACTAGTCAGGTTTCATTTAACCACTCTAAAGAGTCTTTGCTTTCTGAGAAGCTTAGGGAAGTTTGACTTGCTGCTGACCACTAACAAACTTCTATAGATGTTCTATTGGTATTACTCTGAGTAATTGCATCATGATACAGAAACTCAAACACACAGGAAAGTTGGAAGCTGTAGGGAGTTGTCCCTTTGTCCAATACATCATAGGCACATCCCTCCCCACCACTGGTAATACCTACAGCAGACATTGCTTCAACAAGGCAGCGTTTATCACCATTATCCAGGTCATGCCATATTTTCACAGCTGACGAGGCCAAAATTGGGCAGGATGTACAAAAGCATGAAGTTCTGCACCATCAGATTCAACAGCAGGAGCTTCCCTTCAACCATTCGGTTCTTGAACCAGCTGGCAAAACCCTATAAACAAGGACCACTTTGATCTCTTAGCACTAAAACTGACATTTTTTTTCTTCTAATTGTGTTCTCCCTTATAGAAACTGTGTTTAATTTATGTTTTTCTCATCAATGCAGCCACTCCGGAGCTGATTATCTGTTATTTGTGAAGCGGGGTGCCGTGTGCAGTCATAATCGGATGAAAAACAGACGTGGGAGCACGGAGGAACATCGGGAACATCTCCAGGAAGACCTTCGTTGCTGCTGCTGCTGTGAGGTCTGGGATTCTGTTGGGAAGAACAGGCCCCCAGTCCTCGGGGTCGTGTTGCCGATGGCTGTTGGCGGGGCCGTCTTAATACGCTTGGCAGAGGATGGTGCTCGGAGAAGCTGTGCCGGAGGGGATGGTCGGCGGCTCGGAGGTTCGATGGACTCGGAGTCCTTTCGATGGACTCAGGTCGCTTTCGGTGTGTGCTGCGTCTGCGAGGCTGAATTGGGCAGCACCATGGAAGTCCATAGCGGGGGTATTCCCTTCTGCCGCTGGAATGGGATGACGAGTCTATCAGGACCCTGAGGACTTATGGAAACTGTGTGGCGATTTCATTTGAACTTATAGTCTTTTAACATCTTTGGACTATTTTTACTGTGCCCATGGTCTGTTTTTTATCAATTATGCTATTGTTTGCACTGTTGTAACTATATGTTGTAACTATGTGGTTTTGTGCAGGTCTTGTAGCTTTAGTTTTTGGTCTTGTTTTGTCTGGTGGATATGGAGTTCCTTTCCGGGGAACGCGCTAAGATGGTAGCGCGATATTAATACGCAGCAGCCTCTCCGGACTCTGGATTGGGGATTGCCAAACGTTATGTGGATTTTCTGGTGTAGTCTGTTTTGTCATGTGCTTTTGTGATATCATTCTGGAGGAATGTTGTCTCATTTTTAACTGCATTGCATTTGTGGTTTCTAAATGACAACAAAACTGAATCTGAATCTGAATCTGAATTAAATGATGCTATGTGATTGCAAGTAATTTCATATCACCTGTGCATGCATATACTTGTGCATATGATAATAAACTTGACTTTGACTTAGAGTTCGATGTCCTGTGCAGAACAGATGGAAGTTGATATGTTAAGTGTACTCAGCTTTCTGCAGACATCAACGTCTGTCTATAAATGGAATGGCTAACCACCAGCGTGGTTCAACCCAGTGTTTTACCATCCAATCTTTGCAATCTGGAAGAGTGCAGAAAATTCCATCCAACCAGAAGCATTCACAATCTAGCATGGGCTTACAACCTACTGTCTAATCAAAGAGCCCTTTAAAGGTGAATAAATTATTACTTCCAAGTTCCTTCTTCATTCCCCATTATTGCATAACACTGTGAAACCCAATCAGTCTTTGATTATCTCTTTCTCAGAGAAAATATGACACCAGTTTCAATGGGACACTATTACCAAACTTTCCTCCAGAGCTCACAATTACCATTCCTGTCACCCTGGGAGGGTAGTGATGGCACTCGGTGAATTTCACTTTCACTTGGGTGCAACTCACTCATCGCCAGGTTGATCCCTGCAAATGTGCATGTACCCAATTCTATCTTCGCCTTAACAGAATATGAGGTTGATCTTTTTCTTTCTAAGCTGCTGAGTCATTTCAGGAGAGCAATGGGCTTTTTAACCTGACACTTTTTGTCACACAGTACAGAAACAGGCCGTTCGGCCCACTATACTCACTCATTCGGAAGGCCAGTGATGTTGTGGGGGTGGAACTGGACTCTCTGACGGTGGTGACTGAAAAGAGGATGCTGTCCAAGTTGTATGCCATCTTGGACAATGACTCCCATCCACTCCATAATGTACTGGTTAGGCACAGGAGTTCATTCAGCCAGAGACTCATTCCACTGAGATGTAACACTGAGCGTCATCGGAAGTCATTCCTATCAGTGGCCTTCAAACTTTACAACTCCTCCCTCGGAGTGTCAAACACCCTGAGCCAATAGGCTGGTCCTGGACTTATTTTTCCACTTAGCATGATTAACTTATTATTTAATTATTTATGGTTTTATATTGCTATATTTCTTCACTACTCTTGGTTGGTGCGGCTGTAACGAAACCCAATTTCCCTCGGGATCAATAAAGTATGTCTGTCTGTCTGTCTATACACATGATGACCTATCTATACTAATTCCACTTACTGGCACTTAGAGGCATGCAGCACAGAAACCCAACCCAGTAAAAACATAGAAAATAGGTGCAGGAGTAGGCCATTCGGCCCTTCGAGCCTGCACCGCCATTCAGTATGATCATGGCTGATCATCCAACTCAGAACCCTGTACCTGCTTTCTCTCCATACCCCCTGATCCCTTTAGCCACAAGGGCCATATCTAACTTCCTCTTAAATATAGCCAATGAACCGGCCTCAACTGTTTCCTGTGGCAGAGAATTCCACAGATTCACCACTCTCTGTGTGAAGAAGTTTTTCCTCATCTCGGTCCTAAAAGGCTTCCCCTTTATCCTTAAACTGTGACCCCTTGTTCTAGACTTTCCTAACATCGGAAACAATCTTCCTGCATCTAGCCTGTCCAATCCCTTTAGAATTTTCAATAAGATCCCCTCTCAATCTTCTAAATTCCAGTGAGTATAAGCCTAGTCGATCCAGTCTTTCTTCATATGAAAGTCCTGCCATCCCAGGAATCAATCTGGTGAACCTTCTCTGTACTCCCTCTATGGCAAGAATGTCTTTCCTCAGATTAGGGGACCAAAACTGCACACAATACTCTAGGTGCGGTCTCACCAAGGCCTTGTACAACTGCAGTAGAACCTCCCTGCTCCTGTACTCAAATCCTTTTGCTATGAATGCCAACATACCATTTGCCTTTTTCACCGCCTGCTGTAGCTGCATGCCCACCTTCAATGACTGGTGTACAATGACACCCAGGTCTTGTTGCACCTCCCCTTTTCCTAATCGGCCACCATTCAGATAATAATCTGTTTTCCTGTTCTTGCAACCGAAGTGGATAACCTCACATTTATCCACATTAAATTGCATCTGCCATGAATTTGCCCACACACCTAACCTAGCCAAGTCACCCTGCATCCTCTTAGCATCCTCCTCACAGCTAACACCACCGCCCAGCTTCGTGTCATCCGCAAACTTGGAGATGCTGCATTTAATTCCCTCGTCTAATTCATTAATATATATTGTAAACAACTGGGGTCCCAGCACTGAGCCTTGCAGTACCCCACTAGTCACTGCCTGCCATTCTGAAAAGATAGATAGATAGATAGATAGATAGATAGATACTTTATTCATCCCCATGGGGAAATTCAACTTTTTTCCAATGTCCCATACACTTGTTGTAGCAAAACTAATTACATACAATACTTAACTCAGTAAAAAAATATGATATGCATCTAAATCACTATCTCAAAAAGCATTAATAATAGCTTTTAAAAAGTTCTTAAGTCCTGGCGGTAGAATTGTAAAGCCTAATGGCATTGGGGAGTATTGACCTCTTCATCCTGTCTGAGGAGCATTGCATCGATAGTAACCTGTCGCTGAAACTGCTTCTCTGTCTCTGGATGGTGCTATGTAGAGGATGTTCAGAGTTATCCATAATTGACCGTAGCCTACTCAGTGCCCTTTGCTCAGCTATCAATGTTAAACTCTCGAGTACTTTGCCCACGACAGAGCCCGCCTTCCTTACCAGCTTACTCCCACTCTGTTTCCTGTCTGCCAACCAATTCTCTATCCACATCAATACCATACCCCCAATACCGTGTGCTTTAAGTTTGCACACTAATCTCCTGTGTGGGACCTTGTCAAAAGTCTTTTGAAAATCTAAATATACCACATACACTGGCTCTCCCCTATCCACTCTACTAGTTACATCTTCAAAAAATTCTATAAGATTTGTCAGACATGATTTTCCTTTCACAAATCCACGCTGACTTTGTCCGATGATTTCACCTCTTTCCAAATGTGCTGTTATCACATCTTTGATAACCGACTCTAGCATTTTCCCCACCACCGATGTCAGACTAACTGGTCTATAATTCCCCGGTTTCTCTCTCCCTCATTTTTTAAAAAGTGGGGTTACATTAGCCACCCTCCAATCCTCAGGAACTAATACAGAATCTAAGGAGTTTTGAAAAATTATCACTAATGCATCCACTATTTCTTGGGCTACCTCCTTAAGCACTCTGGGATGCAGACCATCTGGCCCTGGGGATTTATCTGCCTTTAATCCCTTCAACACCACTTCCCTACTAACATGTATTTCCGTCAGTTCCTCCATCTCACTAGACCCTTGGTCCCCTACTATTTCCGGAAGATTATTTATGTCCTCCTTAGTGAAGACAGAACCAAAGTGGTTATTCAATTGGTCTGCCATGTCTTTGTTCCCTATGATCAATTCACCTGTTTCTGACTGTAAAGAACCTACATTTGTCTTGACCAATCTTTTTCTTTTCACATATCTATAAAAGCTTTTACAGTCAGTTTTTATGTTCCCTGCCAGCTTTCTCTCATAATCTTTTTTCCCTTTCCTAATTAAGCCCTTTGTCCTCCTCTGCTGATCCCTGAATTTCTCCCAGTCCTCAGGTGTGCCGCTTTTTTTTGCTAATTTATATGTTTCTCCTTTGGACTTGATACTATCCCCAATTTCCCTTGTCAGCCACGGGTGCACTACCTTCCCTGGTTTATTCTTTTGCCAAACTGGGATGAACAATTGTTGTAGCTCATCCATGCGATCTTTAAATGCTTGCCATTGCATATCCACTGTCAACCCTTTAAGTATCATTTGCCAGTCTATCTTAGCTAATTCACGTCTCATACCTTCAAAGTTACCCTTCTTTAAGTTCAGAACCTTTGTTTCTGAATTAACTATGTCACTCTCCATCTTAATGAAGAATTTCACCATATTATGGTCACTCTTACCCAAGGGGCCTGGCACAACAAGATTGCTAACTAACCCTTCCTCGTTGCTCAATACCCAATCTAGAATGGCCTGCTCTCTGGTTGGTTCCTCGACATGTTGGTTCAGAAAACCATCCCACATACATTCCAAGAAATCCTCTTCCTCAGCACCCTTACCAATTTGGTTCACCCAATCTCTATGTAGATTGAAGTCACCCATTATAATGACTGTTCCTTTATTGCACGCATTTCTAATTTCCTGTTTAATGCCATCCCCAACCTCACTACTACTGTAGGTGGCCTGTACACAACTCCCACCAGCATTTTCTGCCCCTTAGTGTTATGCAGCTCTACCCATATCGATTCCACATCCTCCAGGCTAACGTCCTTCCTTTCTATTGCGTTAATCTCCTCTCTAACCAGCAATACTACCCCACATCCTTTTCTTTCCTGTCTATCCCTCCTGAATATTGAATATCCCTGGATGTTGAGCTCCCATCCTTGGTCACCCTGGAGCCATGTCTCTGTGATCCCAACTATATCATATTCATTAATAACTATCTGCACATTCAATTCATCCACCTTGTTACGAATGCTCCTCGCATTGACACACAAAGCCTTCAGGCTTGTTTTTACAACACTCTTAGCCCTTATACAATTATGTTGAAAAGTGGCTCTTTTTGCTTTTTGCCCTGGATTTGCCTGCCTGCCACTTTTACTTTTCACCTTACTACTTTTTGCTTCTACCCTCATTTTACACCCCTCTGTCTCTCTGCACTTGTTCCCATCCCCCTGCCACATTAGTTTAAATCCTCCTGAACAGCAGTAGCAAACGCTCCCCATAGGTCATTGGTTCCAGTCCAGCCCAGGTGCAGACCGTCCTGTTTGTACCGGTCCCACCTCCCCCAGAACTGGTTCCAATGCCCCAGAAATTTGAATCCCTCCCCCTTGCACCATTTTTCAAGCCACGTATTCATTTGAAATATCCTCCTATTTCTACTCTAGCTAGCACGTGGCACTGGTAGTAATCCAGAGATTATTACCTTTGTGGTCCTACTTTTTAGTTTATCTCCTAACTCCCTAAATTCACCTTGTAGGACCTCATCCCGTTTTTTTACCTATATCGTTGGTACCTATGTGCACCACGACCACTGGCTGTTCACCCTCCCACTCTAGAATATCCTGCAGCCGCTCAGAGACATCCTTGACCCTTGCACCAGGGAGGCAACATACCATCCTGGAGTCTCATTTGCGGCCGCAGAAACGCCTATCTATTCCCCTTACAATCGAATCCCCTGTCACTATAGCTATCCCACTCCTTTTCCTTCCCTCCTGTGCCACAGAGCCACCCATGGTGCAATGAACTCGGCTGCTGTTGCCTTCCCCTGATGAGACATCTCCCCCAACAGTATATCTGTTTAGGAGGGAGATGACCCCAGGGGACTCCTGCACTACCTGCCTACTGCTACGCTGTCTAGTGGCCACCCCTTCCCTTTCTGCCTGTGTAGCCTTTACCTGCAGTGTGGCCAACTCACTGAACGTGCTATTCACGACTTTCTCAGCATCGCGGATGCTCCAATATGAATCCAATCGCAGCTCCAGACGCTCAATGCGGTTTGCCAGAAGCTGCAGTTGGACACACTTCCTGCACACATAGTCGTCAGGGACACTGGAAGTATCCCTGATTTCCCACATGCTGCAGGATGAACAAACCACGGGGCTGATCTCAGCTGTCATGACCTAACCAATACGTTGCTTCAACTTTTGAAACGTTCTCCTTTTAAAGGAACTTACCCGGCCTGACCTCACTTGGAGTGAAGCTCGTCCTCAGCCTCTGCTTGCCGAAGCCTCTCGAGACAAAGCCTTCCTACTCTGTCTCCCTCTACTCCGTCGCCCGCTCCGTCTAACTGCTCTCTTTAAATCCTCCCGCTGCCTCACGGTCCGACTTAAACGTGCTTGCGCAGTCGTGCCTCCGTTAAACTGCCGAAGAAAATGGAGTAGCGGAGTGGTTAGCGTGACGCTGTTACAGCTCGGGTGCTGGAGTTCGGCATTCAGTTCTGGTGTCACCTATAACGAGTCCGTACGTCCTCGCCGTCGCACGTGTGGGTTTTCTCCTGGTGCTCTGGTCCCCTTCCACAGATTAAAGACGTACCAGTAGGTTAATTGGTCATTGTAAATTGTCCCGTGATTGGGCTAGGGTTAAATCGGGGGTTGCTGGCAGTGCGGTTTGAAGAACCAGAGGAGCCTGTCCCATGCTGCATCTCAGTAAACAATAATAACTAAACAGGCCGTCAACCCATGACGACCAAGTTGTTCATCCACACTAATCCCATTTGCCTACTCTTGGCCAATATCTCTTTAAATCTTTCCTATCCATGTGCCTGTCCAAATGTTATTGAAACCACCTCAATCACTTCCTCGTTCCGTACGCACATCATCCTCTGTGCGAAGAAGTTGCTGCTCAAGTTCCTTTTAAATCTTCCCCACCTCACCTTACACTTATGGCCCCTAGTTTCTGATTCCTTTTCTCTGGTGAAAAGAACGTGTGCATTCACCCTTATAAAGTCACCCATCGTTGTCTTATGCTCCAAAGAATAACATCCTAGCCTGCTTAACTTCTCCCTGTAGCTCAGCCCTCACAGACTGACAACGTTCCCATAAGACATCCTTGTACACTTTCCAGGTTAATGACACCTTTCCTCTAACACGGTAACCACAACTGTACACGGTACTCCAGGTGCAGTCACATCAGTGTCTCATACAAATCGGACATAACATCTCTGCTTAATACTCAGTGATGAAGGGCAGCGTGCTGAACACCTTCTGCACTCCGCTGTCTACAAGTGATACCACTTTCAGGGAACTCTGCACTTTCTAAATGTGAAACTGCCTGCCTCCCGCTTCTACCACGTGGCATATCATGGTATATTCTGTGAAAGACCTATTCCTGAATGACTCTAAGTTCGCTGTTTGCAAGAAAGGAGCAATGACGTTACTTCATGCTGTTCGGGCTTAGACAGTGCCACAAGGAATTTAAATACTTCAGTGAATAATGGTTTTCTTTCTCCTGTTTTGGGCAAAGAACATCTGCTTTTAATACAACCGCGAAGATGAGCTTTTGTTTATTCTTTGAAAATGTATTTCCACATTTTGGTTTTTTCCACCCAGGGCTCCAGGATTTGTCTTACAGAGTCATTGTAAACAGCACCTTTGGCCCAATTGGTAAACGCCAAAGATTTTCATCTCAGCTAGTCCTATTTTCTTACATTTGGCCCGTTAGCTTTTTCATCCCTGTACCTGCCCAAGTACCTTTCAAATGCTCTTAAAGACCTGCAGCATTCGCTTTCTTTGGCAGTATATTCCATATACTGACCACCTTCTGGATGTAAGTGTTACTCCTCATGTTCCTATTAAATCTTCCCTCTCTTGCCTTAAACTTCTGCCCTTTAGTGCTTGATTCCCCAAGGCTGGGACAAAGACTGTGTCATTCACCGTACATATGCATCTTGGGATTTCATGCACCTCTGCCAGGTTACCTGTTATTCTCCCGTGCTCTCGTGGAAAAAGGTCCCAACTTGCTTAACGTTTCTCCGTAACTCAGCCCCTCAAATCCCGGCAACATCCTCGTAAATCTCTTTCACACTCCCTCCAGCTTAAGTCTCAGCAGTCTCTGCAGAACGTTTGATCGTTATCTGCCGCCATGATTGAGATTACGGCACCCAGATGTTGCTGAGGAGAAAACTCAGCACCATACACTCCCGCCTTCCCTCATATCCCTCCCTCCACATGTGGGGTGTGACAACATAGGAAGGTGTTCAGCTCTTCACCAACCTCTTCCTTCCCAAGAAGACAGGAGTAAGAATAGGCCACTCAGCCTCTCAATTTTGGCCCGCCCACGGCCGATCTACCCCAGTCCTCAACTCTTCTTCTGTGCCACTTCTGTGTGGCCCCTCAATTCTCTCTTTCAAACACTTAGTTTCCTCCTCAGTAAATACCTGCAATGATCGAGTCTCCACACCCCTCCAGAGGTTCACCAGCCAGAAGTGAGCATATTTGGCAGGCTGGCTTCTGAATACTCACATAAACCCATAGGATGTAGGAGAAGAATTGCGCTACTCGTACGACTGAATTTACGACACCATTCAATCACACTGATTTTTTTCCTCAACCTCATTCTCCTGCCTTCTTGCAGTAATCCTTAATGAGCAAAGGTGTTCTTAATGCAATGTCTTAAAACAGGATTTCACTCTCTGCCAAGAACTTAGCCTAAGTTAATAGACAGAGAGGTGGGGGAAAAGAATAACACACCCCCTTATATTTTTTTTGAATATTTATATTTAAAACAGTATTTTAGAGGTACTTTCTTTAAAAAAAGATTTTTTTTGTTGTTACCAACTAAGAACCTGCCTTAAATACACCCAGTGACTTCGCCTCCTCTGTAGAAACGAATTTTACAGTTTCACCACCTTCTGGCTGAAGAAATTCCTCATCTCAGTTCTAAAGACTTTATGCTGAGGCTATGATCTCAAGTCCCAGGCTTACCAACTGATGAAAACATCATCTCCATGTCCACTCTATCTTGGCCTTTCAGATCCCACAACATCCTTCTGAATTCCATCCTGTACAGGGCTTTTATCGTGTTAAACTTTTATTTTTCTGAACCTGCAATGGACCATTTCCCAGGCTAGCACCTCTTTCCTTTGATACGGGGCCCAAGTTTTCCCATAATATTCCAAATGCTGTTTGCCCAATTCCTTACCGAGCCCCAGCAGGACATCCTTGCTTTTAGAAAGCCAGCACAGGAGCTTTCGGTGAATGCAGAAGAAGCAGATTCCTGTTTTTCCCAGTTGCGCTGCGCTATAAATAAGGAATAGCTTTGCCAAACATGAACGTTTCCTTCTGCATTAAAGCCATATGATAGATTTGATACATATCCTGTCACAAGCTGGCTGTTACTGCAGTCTGGATGTATGATGGGTGATTGATAAGTTCGTGGCCTAAGGTAGAAGGAGATGAGTTATTAACTTCAAACTTTCTGCGTACTCACTCAAAGAGTTGAACTGCATTTGATGTAACGAGAGCTGTATAACTCATCTCCTTCTACCTTAGGCCACAAACTTATCAATCACCCATGCTGTGGACACTTTCTGGAGGTCCAAGATCCGTATGCTCCACGACCGCTGGACTAAGTGTGCAAATGTAGGAGGGGACTATGTTGAAAAATAAATGTGCTAGGTTTTCTAAAATTGACTCCTTCTACCTTAGGTCACAAACTTATCAATCACCCCTCGTAGAAGAGCCTACTGAAGTTGAAGGAATTAATTTGCTTCTCATTGGTCCTTTATTGTTTGTGCATTTTTGGGAGTGGGGTAATACCAACAGGGTAGATCCTGTAAGTCCTACGTCAGGTGAGGCATGAGCAGGGAGGCACTGACATGCACCTTTTGCTGGGAAATCCTCTGCTTTTATAGCAAGCGGATATATTATATTCAACTTACCTTGTGAGATTGATTAAATACAGCTAAACTGCTTACTTCCAAGGTAAAAGGTTGCATTTCTAGCAGTGACCTACCCTCTCCACACTTTCAATCAAGTAGTCATCTATACTAATCTCATTTTCTGACATTTGGTCTATAGCCTTCTACACCATAGCATTTCATGAGCTCATCTAGGTTTAGTAAGGCCACCTACCTCCACAATCCTGCAGGAAGTGCTTCCCACCAGGACAGTCCAGTCCTTACTGTACTGCTAATTGTTGTCTGTTACTGAGATACAGTAGAAAACCTTTGTTTGGACGCCACCGGACAGATCAGGCCATAGGAAATTACGCTGAGGTAGCAAACAGAAAACAGAATGCAGAACTTAATGAGAAAGCACGGTGCAGGTAGACAAATAAGTAACAAATAAAGAGAAAGGGTCATGATGAGGTAGACTGAGAGATCTAGGGTTCATCATTATTGTATATGAGGTTACTTTAAGAGTCTGATAATGGCTGGATAGAATCAGGATCAAGTTCACTATCACTGGCATGTGTTGTGAAATTGGTTATCGTAGGGCAGCAGTACAATACAATTCATGATAACATAGAAACAAAGTAAATCAAAAATAAGTATGCATATGTATATTAACTGGTTAAATTAAAATAGTGCAAAGCAGAAATAATATATTTTAAAAAGTGAGGTAGTGTATATGGGTTCAATGTCCATTTCAGAGCTGTCTTTGAACCTGGTGGTATGTGTCTCAAGCTGAAGGAGAATTTTACACAGTACCAGAGCTGAACCCAGTGTCCTACGTTGACAGATCTGTACACAGTGGAACTGGACCCCAGTGTTATATATGGAGATGGGGAGGAATTTCTTTAGCCAGAGGGTGGAGAATCTGTGGAATTCAATGCCACTGGGAGCTGAGTCATTGGGTTTATTTAAGGCAGAGGCTGATAGGTTCTTGATTAGTCAGGGCATGATGGGATACTGGGAGATGGTAGGAGATTGGGGCTGAAAGGGAAACGGATACCAGAAGAGTAAAAGAGAAGCAAGAGTGGATATTGGACTGCTGAAAAATAATGCTAGAGGGGTAGCAATGGGGGTCAAGGAAATGGCAGACAAACTGAGTAAGTATTTTGCATCAGTCTTCACTGTGGAAGACACCAGCAGTATGGTGGAAGTTCCATGAGTCACAGTCAAGAAGTGCGTGAAATTACCATAATTAGAGAGAAGGTTCTTCGGAAGTTGAAATGTCTGAAAGCAGGTAAGTCACCTGGACCAGATGGTCTACACCACAGGCTTCTGAAAGAGGTGGCTGAAGAGATTGTGGAAGCATTAGAAATGATCTTTCAAGAATCACTAGATTCTGGAATGGTTCCAGAAGACTGGAAAATTGCAAATGTCACTCCACTCTTCAAGAAGGGAGAGAGGCTGAAGAGAGGAAACTATAGGCCAATTAGTCTGACCTCAGTGGTTTGGAAGATGTTGGAGTTAATTGTCAAGGATGAGATCTCAGGGTACTTGGGGACACGTGATAAAATAGGCCATAGGCCATGGTTTCCTCAAGGGGAAATCTTGCCTGCCAATTCTGTTGAATTCTTTGAAGAAATAACAAGCAGGATAGGCAAAGGAGAATTGGTTGATGTTCTGTACTGGGATTTTCAAAAGGCCTTTGATAAGGTGTCACACATGAGGCTGCTTAACAAGCTACACACCCATGGTATTACAGGGAAGATTCTAGCACGGATGAAGCCGTGGCTGATTGGCAGGAGACATAGAGTGGGAATGAAGGGAGCCTTTTCTGGTTGGCTGACACAACCCAGGGTCTGTGTTGGGACTGAATATTTTTACGTTATATGTCAGTGATTTAGATGATGGAATTGATGGCTTTGTCGCAAAGTTTGCATATGAAATGAAAATAGATAGATAGATACTTTATTCATCCCCATGGGGAAATTCAACATTTTTTCCAATGTCCCATACACTTATTGTAGCAAAACTAATTACAAACAATACTTAACTCAGTATAAATATGATATGCATCTAAAATCACCCTCTCAAAAAGCATTAATAAATAGCTTTTAAAAAGTTCTTAAAGTTCTTAGGTGGAGAGGCAGGTATTTTTGAGGAAGTGCAGAAGGACTTAGACAGATTACAGAAGGATTTAGATTACAGAAGGATTTAGACAGGTGAGGAGAATGGGCAAAGAAATGGCAGATGGAATGCAGTGTTGGCAAGTGTATGGTCATGCACATTGGTAGAAGAAATGAAAAGATTGACTATTTTCTAACTGGAGAGAAAATACAGACACTGAGACACAAAGGGACTTGGGAGTTCTTGTGCAGGATTCTCTAAAAGTTAATGTGCAGGTTGAGTCTGTGGTGAGGAAGGCAAATGTGATGTTAGCATTCATTTCATGAGGACCAGAATATAAAGGCAAGGATGTAATGTTGAGACTTTATAAAGCACTGGTGATGCCTCACTTGGAGTATTGAGAGCAGTATTGGGCCCCTTATCTTAGAAAGGATGTGCTGAAACTGGAGAGAATTCAAAAAAGATTCATGAAAATGGGATTGAATGGCTTGTCATGTGAAGAGTGTCTGGTGGCTCTGGGCCTGTATTCACTAGAATTCAGAAGAATGAGGGGTGACCTCATTGAAATCTATTGAATGTTGAAAGGCCTTGATAGAGTGGGTGTGGAGAGGGTGTTTCCATTGGTGAGAGAATCTAAGACCAGAGGACACAGCCTCAGAATAGAGGGGCATCCTTTCAGAACGGAGCTGAGAAGGAACTTCTGTAGCCGGAAAGTGGTGAATTTGTGGAACTCTTTGCCACAGGTTGCTGTGGAGGCCCAGTCTTTATGTATATTTAAGGCAGAAATTGATAGAGTCATGATTGTTCAGGGCATGAAGGGATGCAGGGAGAAGGCAGAATATTGGTGTTGGGAGGGAAATTGGATCAGCCATGATGAAATGGCAGAGCAAACTCGATGGGCCAAATGGCCTAATTCTGTTCCTATAACTTCTGGTCTTATAGTTACAGACAAATCCTCACCATAGTACATCCAAAGTTAGACAGAGGCAGTTTTGTTCCAACTAGTTCTGTGCAAAGTGTGTTGTCAGTGGTATAATTACCAGCACTGTATCCCACTGTTACATGGACAATCTGTTCCCCATCATACTGTGTTATACAATGAATGTCTGCCACCAGTACTGTACTTTAGCGTCTCTGTCACAGCAGGAACTGTGCTCAGTGTCAGATACTCAGTAGTTTGTATACATTATCACTGTACCCTTGTATCATACATTGACAAACCTATAGTAACACATACTGTGTTCCAGTGTTATACAGAAACAACCCTGTCCCCAGCAGTACTGTATCCAAGTGTTACTGTACTTAAATGGTATGGCCGTGGAGAGTGCTGTATGACATAGAGATCCAGGTACGTCATCTCCTGAAAGTGACCATGCGGGGAGACAGGAGAGTGAAGAAGGCATTTGGTATGCTTGCCATCACCAGTCAGTACACTAAGAGCAGGAGTTGGAATGTCAAGTTACAACAGAACAAGTTGCTGGTGAGATCAGAGTTTTGTGCACAGATCATGTTGCACATTCAAATTGCTGAACTAGAGCATGATGCAACCAGTCCGGATACGTTCAACAATCCATGACCATTCATCTTATCCCTAAGCTAACTGGTTTATGGGGAAAATTTTCCCTCTATGTAACTTCTAGATATTACTCACGATTTTGTATACATCTATTAGATCCCTCTTTGGTACAGGACTGTGGGAACAGGTTTGTCACTGTATGACAATAGGTGTTGTATTAGTGGGCACAGGTCTGTTACTCATGGAACTATGCAGTAAAACAGTGTGGCTCGGTGTTGCATGTAGCATAAACATTGCATTTAACAGAGTCACTAATATCCTTAACCTCTCACTTCGGCACCCTCCTGCTTCGAGCAGGTTTCAATCATACCAGTGCCCTGGAAGAACATGGTAATCTGGCTCAATGATTATCATGCAGTAGCACTTATATCCACTGGGATGAAGCGCTTGGAGAGGTTAGTGATGAAATATATCATCTCCTTCCTGAGGAGTGACACGGATCCACTCCATCACAACAGATCAACAGCAGATGCCGTTTCATTGGCTCTTCATTCAGCCCTGGAGCATCTGGACAGTGAAGATGGTCTTCATTGACTACAGCTCTGCATTGAACAATATCATCCCGCAAAACTAATCAATAAGCTTCACGATCTAGGCCTCAAAACCTCCTTGTGCAACTGGATCCTCAATGTCCTCACTTGCAGGCCCCAGTCAGTTAGGACTGGCAGCAACATCTCTTCCACAATCACAGTCAGCACAGGTTCAGCACAAGGCTGTGTCCTTAGCCCCCTGGTCTATACCCTTTATACTTATGACTGTGAGGTTAAGCACAGTTCCAGTGCCACATTTAAGTTTGCTGATGACACCACTGTCGTAGGCCGAATCAAAAGTGGTGACGAATCAGCATGTAGGAAGGAGACTGAAAATCTGGCTGAGTAAAGTGACAACAACATCTTACTCAGTGTCAGCAAAACCAAAGAGGTGATTATTGACTATAGAAGAAGGAAACTGGAGGTCCATGAGCCAGTCCTCATCAGGGAGTCAGAGGTGGGGAGCGTCAGTAACTTTAAGTCAAGTTTATTGTCATTTAACTACATACATGAATATGTAACACTCTGGACCACTGTTATACTATCCTAAATAATGCTTACCGTTCTATTCCCCGTGCAGCCTTAGGACTCTCTGACCACTGTCTGATCTACCTCATCCCAGCCTATAGGCAGACACTTAAATCTGCTAAGCCTGTGGTGAGGACAGTGAAGAAATGGACCAGTGAGGCGAAACAGCAACTTCAGGACTGTTTTGACACCACTGACTGGGGTGTCTTTGAAGCTGCAGCCACCAATATACATGAACTGACAGATACTGTGACATCCTACATCAGTTTTTGTGAGGATGCATGTGTACCCACAAAAACTTTCCGGACCTTCGCCAACAATAAGCCATGGTTTACCCCCAAACTCAGACATCTTCGCCAAGCTAAGGAGGACGCCCACAGGAGTGGGAATAGGGCCCTGTACAGGCTGGCCAGAAATGCACTGACCAGAGAAATCAGAGTGGCCAAGCGGTTCTACTCCGAAAAGTTGAGGAATAATTTCTCAGCTAATGACTCAGTGTCGGTGTGGAGAGGCCTGCAGGAGGTCACTGGCTACAGGAGACACCCTGCCCCCACTGCTGAGGTTAACAAAGCTTTGGCTGACGACCTTAATACCTTTTACTGTAGATTTGAGAGGGTCCATCTTACACCTGTCCCTCCCCCCTCTTCGGTCTCTCTTCCTGCCTTCCCTCGACCATCACTCACTGGCACTCATCCCCCAATCACTGCAATCACCTTCCCACCATCTCTACCCAGCCCCCTTGGATCACAGCTTAGAATCAGCGAAGGAGAGGTATGTCGACTGTTCCAGCGACTTAAGACCCGAAAATCTCCAGGCCCAGATGGGGTCTCCCCCTCCTGTCTACGAGCCTGTGCTGATCAGCTGGCTCCCATCTTCACTCAGCTCTTTAACAGATCTCTGGAGCTGAGTGAGGTTCCGACTTGCTTCAAGCGCTCTACCATCATCCCGGTCCCCAAGAAACCCACCATCACAGGACTGAACGACTACAGACCTGTTGCACTGACATCTGTAGTCATGAAATCCTTTGAACGCTTGGTGTTGAACCACCTGAAGACCCTCACCAGCAGCCTGCTGGATCCCCTGCAGTTTGCCTACTGGGCAAATAGGTCAGTAGACGATGCAGTCAACCTGGGACTGCACTATATCCTGCAACATCTGGATCGTCCTGGGACCTATGCTCGGATGCTGTTTGTGGATTTCAGTTCGGCGTTTAACACCATCGTCCTCATACCCTCTGCTCCAAATTGTCTCACCTTGCTGTACCACCTGACCTCTGCGATTGGATTTACAGCTTCCTGACCAACAGAAGTCAGCAGGTAAGGATGGGACAGGTCACTTCGGATATTCGAATCACCAACACCGGCGCCCCCCAGGGGTGTGTCCTCCCTCCACTGCTGTTCTCTCTCTACATCAATGACTGCACCTCCTCCAACCCCTATGTGAAGCTTTTGAAGTTTGCAGACGACACTACCGTCATCGGACTCATCCAGAATAGTGATGAGTCTGCATATCGACAGCAGGTGGACCAACTGGCGCTCTGGTGCAGTCGGAACAATCTGGAGCTGAACACGCTCAAGACAAAGGAGATGATAGTGGATTTCAGGAGACATCCCCCCGCTATGTCTCCCCTCACAGTCCTCAGCAGCCCTGTGTCCACTGTGGAGAACTTCAGGTTCCTGGGAACTACCATCTCTCAGGATCTGAAGTGGGAGCAGAACATCAGCTCCATCCTGAAGAAGGCCCAGCAGCAGATGTATTTCCTGTGGCTCTTGAGGAAATACGGTCTGCCTCAGGAATTGCTGCTGCAGTTCTACACTGCAGTCATTGAGTCTGTCCTGTGTACCTCCATCATTGTGTGGTTTGGAGCCGCCACCAAGCAGGATAGAACCAGACTACAGCGCACAGTGAGGACTGCCGAGCGCATCATTGGAGCCTCCCTGCCCTCTATTGTGGACCTGTACTCTTCCAGGTTGAAGAAGAGGGCGGGGAACATCATAAAGGACTCCTCCCATCCTGCGCACGGACTGTTTGATCTGCTTCCGTCTGGTAGGCGCTTCAGATCCCTCCAGACTAAGACTAATAGGCACTGGAGAAGTTTTTTCCCTACTGCGGTCACTTTGCTGAACAGTTAACTGCCGGTTAACTGTCGGCTAACTATTACTTGGATTGCACTACCTGTATGTATAATCTATATTTTCATTTATATTTATCATTATTATTGTTATGAGCAGAGAGACAACATCTGCCGGAAGTAAATTCCTTGTATGTGCATAGGTACTTGGCGATTAAAGTCTGATTCTGATTCTGATTCTGATTCTGATTCTGATAATGTATATAACCATAAAATGTACATAGAAACAGGACGTTTCTCTGAACCAGGGTGTAAAGCACAGTAGTACACATAACATACATAGCATATGATGACTTATGAAGATAAAGATAAATCTACAGATGAATCACACATAATTAACAAACTGAAGTGCATAAATTAAATATTGTCAGGTATGCAAAAGAATTAACCAGTGACACTTCAAATATGATGTGGTGGGAAGTTCAGAATCCTAATGGCCTGGTGGAAGAAACTGTTTCTCATCCTGACCATTCTAGTCCTTATGCATCAGAGTCTCCTGCCTGATGGTAGAAAGTCAAAGAGGATGCTGGATGGATGGGTGGGATCCTTAGTAACACTAAGGGTCCAGCATATGTAGTGCTCCTGTTAAATGTCCCCAAAGGATGGATGTTCCCAATGGGAGACCCCTTCCACCCATTCTCACAGTCCTTTGTGGGGACTTCTGGCCCGATGCTTGACTGCTCCCATACCAGATGGTGGGGCAACTTGTCAGGACGCTCTCAATGGGACTCCTGTAAAGTGTGTTCAAGATTGCAAGATCGCTTGCCTCAATCTCCTTAGGAAGCGGAGGCACTGCTGTTCCTTCTTATTCAGGGAGCTGATATTAAGGTCATCCGTGATGTGAACCGGGAACTTGGAGCACTTAACTCTCTCTACGGAGGAGCCATGCATTTGCAGAGGGGGATGGTTCATCTGCACCTTCCTGAAGTCCTCAATGATTTCCTCAGTCTTCTCCAGATTCAGGCTCACGTTGCTCTTCACACCTATGCCCTTGAATGGAAAAGCCTACAAAAAGTGATGGACACAGCCCAGTTCATCACAGGACAAGCCCTCCCCACCATTCAGCACATCCGGTTTCAAAGTTCAGGGTTCAAGTTTAATTAACATTCAACTAGACAAGGATATAATAAAGCCCAGGTACAAACAAGAGAAAATCTGCAAATGCTGGAAATCCAAGCAACAGACACAAAATGCTGGAAGAATACAGCCCAGGTCCCCGAGTTCTCCTGGTCCAGCTTGTTCTTCCACCAAAGGAACACTGGAGGGCAGCACTGAGCAAAAATAGGAGGGCAGCTATGGTGGGAGGGGCGAGCCCCCAATCCAGTATGTCAAATCCAGCGGTGTACAGCCACCTCTGCCATCTCCTTTGCTGGCGTGTGCAACAGGCGACCCTGAGGCACGTGGGCCTTGCCTACGTACACCATCGGTCTCACCAATGAACTAATGAGCTGGGCTCGCAGTATTCTAGGTTACCGATGTCTGACATGGTTGTGTGATCACAATAAAAGTGTCCAAGACAATCACTCGCACGTTTTTTGGACTGCGCATCGTCTGGGCACAATGGTACAAGGAACGCTACCACAGGAAAGCAGCATCCATCATTCAGGCCACACTCTCTTCTCACTGCTGACATCAGGAAGGAGGTACAGGAGCACACCACCAGGTTCAGAAACAGTTATTACCCTTCAACCATCAGGCTCCTGAGTCAGTGTGGAGAAATTCACACTGACTGATTCCACAACCTATGGACTCTCTTTCATGGGCTGTACAACCATGTTCTCAATATTTACCTTTTATTTATTTATTAATAATATTTTTTTTGTATTTGCACATTGTTTGTATATATCTGGGTGCATTTTTTCATTGTGTTTCTTTGTTTTTACTGTGAACGCTTGCAAGAAATGAATTTCACTTTAGCATATAGTGACATATATGTACTCTGATAATAAATTTACTTTGAACTCTGAACTTTGGAAACAGAGCTGTCCAGCCCAGCTTGTCAGTGCCAAGCAAGATGCTCACCTAGGCCAATTCCATCTGCCTGTGCTTGGCCCATGTCACTCAAAACCTTTCCAATTCCTGTACCTGTCTAAGTCTGTTAAATGTTGTTGTTATACCTCCCCTGACCACTTCCTCCAGCAGCTCATTCCACATGAGCACCACCACCTGCTTGGAGAAGTTGCCCTTCACATCTCTTTTACTTTTTCTTTCACCTTAAACCCATGTCCTCTCGATTTTGATTTTATTCTCTTTGGAAAATGAGAATGTGTTCATTCACTTGATCTATGCCCCTCAAGATTTTGTACAGTTTTATAAAATCCAAGCCTGCCCAACCTCACCCTAATCATGTATAATTTATGATAATTTATGTTTATGCCATTTATATTTGCCATGTTTGTAATGCACTGCGTTGCTGCTGCAGGAAGTTAATGTTCATGATGTTTATGCCCTAGGCATGTTTGCAATAAACTTGAACTTGAACTCTCCCCTTTAACTCAGGCCTTGAGTCCAGGCAACATTGTCATAATGGCTTTCTCCTGTGTGGTAACCTCTCACTTTACAGAGATCCTGACCAGTGATTCCCTGCTGTTACCTTCTCAAGTCCTAACATGACTAACTCACCATCCAATTCAAGTATTGTTCTTTCTTCTGTTTTACCTTGCACTCAACATTGGTACGACCAAAAAACTGATTGTGGACTTCAGAAAGGGTAAGACGCAAGAACACACAACAGTCCTCATCGAGGGATCAGAAGTGGAGAGAGTGAGCAATTTCAAGATCTGGGTGTCAGCATCTCTGAGGATCTATCCTGGGCCCAACATATCGACGCAGTTCAACAGCAGCTATATTTCATTAGGAGTTTGAGGAGATTCGGTATGTCACCAAAGACACTTGCAAATTTCTACAGATGTACCGTGAAGAGCATTCTAACCGGTTGTACCACCATCTGGTATGGGGGGTGGGGGTGCTAATTGAAATAAGCTACAGAAAATTGTAAAGTCAGTGTGGTGAACTACATATACCCGTCTGGACACCCCCCCCCGCCCCGACTGCTCCTGTGGCTCCTCCCACTGACCGTGGCTCCCCCCACGGACTCCGGTATAAAGGCGATTGGAGCCTGAGTCCTGCCTCTCAGTCTCCAGGATGTAGTATGGTGGTCAATTGCTGCTTGTTCTTTCTTCCAGTCAATAAAAGCCGATATCTCGCCTCACGTCTCGGAGAGTTATTGATGGTGCATCAGTCAGTCAGCTCCATAATGGGCACTAGTCTCCATGGCATCCAGGACATCTTCAACTAGCGATAGCTCAAAAAGGCAGCACCCGTCAGTAAGGACCCCCATAATCTAGGACATGCCCTCTTCTCACTGCTACCATCAGGAGCTTGAAAGCACACAGTAAATGATTCAGGAACAGCTTCTTCCCCTCTGCCGTTGGATTTCTGAATGGACAGTGAACCATGAACAGTACCTCATTACCTTTTGTTTGCACTATTTACTTAATTTAACTATTATACAGTATATTATTTATGAAATTCACTGTAAGTATAACTTACTGTAATTCACAATTGCTATTATTATCTGTTGCAATGTACTGCTGCTGCAAACACAGCAGATTTCATGGCACACGCAGGTGATGCTGAGGGTGAATTGGATAAAATGCCAGAGGAATCAGACCTACCGAAGGGAGATTAGATATCAGACTTGGCAGCAAACATTTTCCCCTGAGGCACTTCATCAAGGGATTCTTGTTTGGAGCGAGATTCAGGTTCAGATTTATTTATCCCGTGTACATCGAAACATACAGATACAAACAGCACACACAAGGATGTGCTGGGGGCAGCCCGCAAGTATCGCCAATGCAGCCTGCCCGCAGTGTTCAGCAGAGCAACACAGAGCATCAGCAATAACAAGAGCAGCAGTAAAGCAAGCCTCTTTCTCACCCACCCACTCCCTCAGACATGCAGACAGGCCTCCGACCCCAGGGCTGGCCATCACCGGGCCTTCAGTCTCAGGCTTGCAGGCAATGGTCACTAGGCCTGGAATCGCAGACTTGACCTTTGGGCCTCTACCTCTGAATTCATCAGCTTCGGTCTTCCGCTTGTACACGGCAAGCATCACTTTGCTATTAAACCAGCCGACTGGGCTAATTATTGGGAGAGACAAGTTCGAGACAAAAGTGAGTAATTTAAACCTTGTTCATTAAATAATGATGAAATGACAACACCAGAACATAAACCAAATGAGACACCCTGATCACGCAGTGTGATGCTGTAGTGGAACTGACTGAGTCACTGCTTCACAGAACCAGCGTCCCACTTTCAATGCTGTCATGCCTCAGGTGCTGTCTGCCTGCACCGTGTGGGTGTGTGCTTCCCTCCCGTATCCCGAAGACATGCAGGTCCACAGGTCTATTGGTTCCTGGGAGTTGCCCCTGTAAATTGTGTTGGTGAGTGGTAGAATCTGGCAGGGAGTTGATGGGAATGCAGATCGTATAATCGTGTAGCAGATGAAAAGGCCCTTTTGGCCCATCTTGTCCAAGCTGACCACAATAGTTATCAATGTTAAGCCCTTATCCCTCTACTTCCTTCCCATCCACACACAGTGCCTGTAAAAAGTATTCACCCTTCTTGGAAGTTTTCATGTTTTATTGTTGTACAATATTGAGTCATAATGGATTTAATTTGCAAACACGAGGAAATCTGCAGATGCTGGAAATTCAAACAACACACACAAAATGCTGGTGGGAACACAGCAGGCCAGGCAGCATCTCTAAGGAGAAGCACTGTCGACGTTTCGGTCCGAGACCCTTCGTCAGGACTAACCGAAAGGAAAGATAGTAAGAGATTTGAAAGTAGTGGGGGGAGGGGGAAATGCGAAATGATAGGAGAAGACCGGAGGGGGTGGGAATGAAGCTAAGAGCTGGAAAGGTGATTGGCGAAAGTGATACAGAGCTGGAGAAGGGAAAGGATCATGGGACGGGAGGCCTAGGGAGAAAGAAAAGGGGGGGGGGGAACATCAGAGGGAGTTGGAGAACAGGCAAACAACTAAATATGTCAGGGATGGGGTAAGAACGGGAGGAGGGGCATTAACGGAAGTTAGAGAAGTTAACATTGGCATGAACATTGTTCATGTAGGTGGGAAGCGTAGCACCGATAATCCCATAGAACATGGAGGGGAGGGTTTTTTGGTTGCAGAATGTATTTTGGCACATTCCTGGAAGTTTCATCACATGATCACAATTACTCAATAGCCAGCCCAGGCTGCACTCCCAGACCAAGGGTAAAATAGACCATCTCTTTACCAATAAGGACAGATTCTAAAATGAATTAGAGCCATAAATCCACGCATTACTGATCTGAGTCCCAGTTCCCAGTCATACTGAAGTACTGTGCATAACTGCTCCTAGAACAATATATTTAACCAAACTGATATTTTATTTAACACCAGTTTGAGAGTGTGAAGGTTGATGGAATTGTTTGAGATTCTCCAGCTGGTGGAAACATTATGACGTCTACCCTGTCAACTTAATACTCACTTTGTGAGGTGACCTCCCAACCAAAAGCTCTGACATTTGCATTGGATTATTATCTGTATGTTAAATAGCCACGGCGCTATTAAGATCCATTGCAGTATCAGTGTCTCTTGAAGAGAAGGGTAGCACTGGCGCCATGAATTGAGAACAGGTTTAACAAAGTTATTGTTGGGTGTTTGAACCTTGTATACTGCAGCTGTATAAAACTTGAGTTAGACTTCACTTGGGATCTTTTGAGCTATTCTGGTTGCCTGATAATAGGAAAGACATGGAGCCTGTGGAAAGGGTGTAAACAGGGTTACCAGGATGTTGCCTGCATTAGAAGGTGCGAGGAATAAGGAAAGGCTGCATAAACTTGGGCTGCTCTCTCCAGCACATCTGAGGCTGAGGCGAGACCTACCAGAGATTTTAAAATTATGAGAGACATAAACAGGGTGGAGGGCCAAAATCTATTCCCCAGTGTTGGAATATCAGATTCCAGAGGGCATGCTTTTAAGGTTAGAGGGGAAAGTTCAAAGGTGATGTGAGGTTCATGTTTATTACACGGAGGGTATAGGTGTCTGGAGTGGGTTGCTGGGGTAGTACTAGTGAAAGCAGACAGTTTGGTGGAGTTTGTATAGACATGAAGATGAAAGGAATTGAGGGATATAGATGATGCACATCACGAAAAAGTGTGAACTGGCACCAAGATTGGGACATTGGTCTGTCTAGTGCTTTACTATTCTATGCTCCATTAGAATGGAATAGTAAAAATGTTTGCTGATCATAAGGTGGTGTACCAAGCTGTTCCTCACAGCTCCTGAAACCCAGATTCAATCCTGACCTCGGGTGCTCCCTGGGTGAAACTTGCATTTCGTACTTTGACCACGTGGGGTTCACCCGACTGCTCCGTTTCCGTCCCTTATCCCAAAGATACACTCGTCAGAAGCATGAAATAAGTGTCCTCGTGTGTAGGCGACGGATATAATCCGGAGGGCATTGAAGGGATGCGGAGAGAACAGGGAATAGGATTGCTCCGTGACCTGTTTGCACAGATGGCCTCATTCTATGTCTTAAGACTGTTATTAGACTGTCTGAAGTCGAGGGATTTGCGGTGTACACTTACTGTACTCCAGCTTGTTCTTCCAGTTTGTGCTTAAACACAAAATGCTGCTTCAGGGAATAGAGAGTCTAATAATGTGACCGATCAAATGCAAACAAACAACCCCCCACAAAGTAAATATTTTTATCCTTCATTTTAGTAACACTAATAATTTGACATTTTTTAATAAAGCATAGTCCTGAGAAACACTGCCTGAAAACATTTATTCATTTTCAGGGCCTGGACTTCATTGCTAAGACCGTCATTTATTGCCCATCTGCTCTGTGTTTTGTGTTCTAATGTTAACTGCTCTTAAGGTGCGTCAAAAAAATTGACGAGGGTCAACAGGGACATGCTGAACTCCTTTAACTCCTGAGGAGGTAGAGGCCCTGGCATTACCAGGGTTCGATCAGGACAAGATATTGATGGTGTTCACTCCTTAGAGGCTCTCAAACCTCTCAGCCACAGCCCCATTGATATAAGCAGGAACATGCACACCACCCCCTTCCTGAAGTACTGCCCGCCAGGGTTTCCCAAAGGGAATAGAATGAGCAGCTGAGTGTGAGTAATTTACAGGGGAGTGAGGGAGAACTGGGGGAATGGAATTGGCAGACTTGCTCATGGCGTGGCAGTGTAACAGTACCACAGTATTACCAGCAACCTGGGTTCTCTTCCCCCACTGTTTGTAAGGAGTCTGTACTTTCTCCCTGCGACAATGTGGGTTTCCACTGGGTGCTCCAGTTTCCTCCCACTTTCTGAAGACAGATGGGCTGGTAGGTTAATTGGCCACATGGTTGTAGTTGAGGTGGAAGGGCTCTTGAACCTGCTGTATCTCTCAATAAATAAAAGAGCTAGCATAACCCAAGGGGCTGAGCCACTGACTTTCTACGTTAAATTATTCTTGGATGCTATGAAATGGGTCAGACTGTAATATATCTGAATGGATTCCAACAAAGGTTGTTTTTCTTTAAGTCCAAGCTTTGTACCTTTTATTGAATGCACTAAACCACTTTACGATGTCTGGTGAAATATTAATGGTTTAGAATACAATGAGTGGCATTAGCATTGACATTAAAATCACCCCCAACGTCTCAGCTCCCACACGGGGAACTTCCACTGTTTTCAAGAGCAGGTTGCCGGGGAGATGGATCGAAAGCTTCTGACAAATCTCAGCATTGTTCCACCCAACTTCATGTCCAATACAGCCTCACAGTGCTGTTCCCTGTTTAAGAGGAAAATTCCATTGTGGTCTCTGTTTAGTGATTAGTGCTGCCACCTCTTTGCTTCATGGACCTGAGATTGATCCTGAGCTCCAGTGCTGCCTCTGTGGAGTTTGCATGTTCTCCTTGTAACTGGATGTATTTCCCCCCCCCACCCCCCCGATTCTCCAGTTTCCTCCTACATCCCAAGGTGAGGTGGGAAGTTAACTGGCCGCAGATGCAGATGATTCATTTTGGGAAGCAAGGCTAGGGGAGGAGGTACACAGTAGGCTGGGTTGATGAGCAGAGGGACCTAGTGATACAAGTCTATAAATCCCAAAAGGTGACAGCTCCAGCAGATGAGGTGGTGAAGACAGCTAATTTCACTGGATGTGACACGGAATATAACAGCTGCGATCCACTGAGACATAAAACAGTAGAGCAGAGGAATAGGCCTTTGGCCCATGATGTTGTACTGAACCAGTCAAGCTAATGGCATCTAATTCCTACCGTCTGCACAGGGTCTATATCCCTTCATTCTCTGTATATTCACGTACCTACCCAAGAGCCTCTTAAAGGCCTCTGTTGTGTCTGCTTTCAGACACCCACCACTCTCTGTGTAAAAAAATTAGCCCTACATATCTCCTCTGAGCTTTCTGCCTTCACCATAAACGCATGCTGTCTTGATTTGACATCAGGAAAAAAATATTGACTATTAACTCTATTGACACTTCTCATAAACTGCTATCATCTCTGCTTAGCTTGCATTCTCCAGGGAAAAAGACCCAAGTTTGTCCAATCTCTCCATACAGCTCGTACCGATTAAACCAAGCAGCACCTTGGTAACCTCAGAATCGGAATCAGGTTCAAAATCACTGGCATGTGTTGCGACATTTATTGCTTTGCAGCAGCAGTACATTGCAATTCATATTAACTATAAATTCAAATAAGAAGTGTATATGAAAATAAATAAGTAGCGGATAAAGAGAGAAAGGGAGTATTGAGGTGCTGTTCATGGGTTCATTGTCCATTTAGAAATTCAATGGCAGAGCGGAAGACACTTCCTGAAACGTTGAGTGTGCGCCTTCAGGCTCCTGTACCTCCTTTTTGACGGTAACAATGAGAAGTGTTGTGTGATGGAGGGTGATGGAGGCTGTTTTTGAGGCATCACCTTTTGAAAGTGTGCTTGATGCTGTGGAGGCTAGTGCCCATGATGGAGCGGGCTGAGTTTACAACTTTCTGCAGCTTTTTATGATCCTGTGCAGTGGCCCTCCCCACCTGAGAGTGATCTGGCCAGCTATAATGCCTCCACAGTACATTTGTAGAAACTTGTGACTTCCTTTCATGACATATCAATTCTCCTCAAACTCCTAATGAGATATAGCCACTGTCTTGCCTTCAATGCAATTATATCAATATGTTTGGCCTAGGATAGATCTTCAGAGATGTTAACACCCAGAAACTTGAAACTACTCACCCTTTCCACTGCTGATCCCCCAGTGAGGACTGGTGTGTGTTCCCTGGACATTCCTTTCCTGAAGTTCCTTTGTTTTTCTGAAGTTGAACGCAAGGTTTTTGCTGCAATACCATGCAAACAGCTGATCTATCTTGCGTCAATACACCTCCTTGTCACAATCTGAAATCCTGCCAACAATAGTTGTGTCATTGGCAAATTTATAGATGGCATTTGAGCTGCGCTTAGCCACACAATCATGAACGCAGAGGCAGTAGAGCAGTGGGCTAAGCAAGCACCCTAGAGATGCTCCAGTGTTACTTCTGATCCGCACAGACTGTGCTCCCCAGTGAGGAACTCAAGGATCGAGAGAAGTACAGAGACCCGGGTCTCTGGCCATGATCAACATCACAAAGTACTTCAACATAGTAGATGTAGACATAGTAGGGCATAGGTACAAAATTAAGGGAGGGAAGTTTAGCAGAGACATCAGGGGTAAGTTTTTTACACAGAAGGTTGTGAGTGCCTGGAATGACTTGCCAGGGATGGTGGTGGAGGCTAAAACATTAGGGGTATTTAAGAGCCTCTTGGACAGGCACATGGATGAAAGAAAAATGGAGGGTTATGGGGTAGTGTGGGTTTAGTACTTTACTTTCTAGGATTATATGGGTCGGCACAACATGGAGGGCTGAAGGGCCTGTACTGTGCCGTAGTGTTCTATGGTTCTATGTGTTTTGTATCGCACCGGGTGATAGTCGTTAAGGTAACTCAATCTACTCTTCTTGAGCAGTGGTCTGATAGTCATTGTTTAAAGCAGGTGGGAACCTTCAGATGCAACAGAGAGAAATTGAAGATGTCCTTGAACACTCCTGCCAACTGGTTGGCACTTGTGCCCTACCAGGTACTCCATTAGGGCCTGATGCCTTGCGAAGTTTCACCCTCTTGAAAGAGGTTCTGATATTGGCCTCCAGGACAGAGATTACGGGATCACCAGATACTGCAGGGATTTGCACAGGGGTACTTTTAGTCTCCTTCTCAAAGTGTGCAGAAAAGCTGTTGAGCTCACACCCATTCATAATATTAGAGTCCACTTTGTAGGAAGTATTGGCTTACAAACCCTGTCAGTGCAGACATGTATCTGATTCCATCTCTTTCCTCAATCAGAATTGGTCTTTTGCTCTTAAAGTATCCTGCTGTAGGTCATACATGGACTTCTCGTATAGTTCTAGACCACCAGGCCTGAATGCTACAGATCTAGCCCTTTGCAGACTATGAATCTCCTGGTTCATCCATGGCTTTGGGTTTGAGTGTGTCTGGTATGTTCTTGAAGGTACACACCCATCCAACAGGTCTTGATGAAGTCGGTGACAACTGTGACACCTTCCCCGAGACTCATAGATGAATACCTGAATACTGTCCATTCCACCGACTCAAAGCAGTCCTCCACCTCCCTTTACTACACCTTAGTCCTCACCACTCGTGCTGCAGTCTTTAGTGTCTTCCGATATGCGGAAGTAGAAATACAGCCAGATGATTGAACTTTCCAAAGTGTGGGTGTGGGATGGCATGGTAAGTGCTCTTGAGGATGATATAATATTGGTCAAGTGTATTGGCTCCTCCGGCTCCACGGGTGATACGTTAATGGTAGTTGTTCAAGGTGCCTAGTTGTAATTTCCTACGTGATCAGCGTACCGTGTTTCATGCTTGCTGATTACGGTGCTCAGCTCCTCCAGTGCTTGCCTGATGCTGGCCTGAGATGGAATGTACACCACTACCAGGATGATGGCAGAAAACTCTCTCAGCAGATAAAATGGATGACATTTGATTGCTGGATGTTCCAGGTTGGTTGAGCAGGACTGAGACAGAACCACCACACTTGTGCACCTCGATAAGTTAATCACAAAGCATACTTCACCTCCTCTGCCTTTAAAAGACTGAGGTGTCCTGTCTTTACAGAGAAAGGTGAAGCCATCGTGCTGCAGCGCTGCGTCACAAATTGTGGATTTGAGCCATGTTTCTATAAGGCAGAGTACCCAGTAGTTCCTGATATCCCTCTGATACAGCATCTTACTCTGAGGTTGCTCTGAAACTTATTTGGCACCACTCCAAATCCTCCATCTCATTCCTGTAACAGGCAAACAAGAATTGTATGCAATACTTAAGATGTAGCCTAACTCAAACTTTATAAAGCTGTAACGTAAATGTTATAAGTATGTGATGTATTAGTTAGGCCACAGCTCGAATATTGTGTATAGTTCCGGTTGCTACACTGTAGGAAAGATGTGACTGCACTGGAGAGGGTGCAGACGAGATTCACTGGAACATTGACTGGAAATAGAACTTTTCTGTTATGGATAGATTGGATTTGTTTTCCTTGTGGCAGAAGGGGTTGAATAGTGACCTGATAGAGATGTACAGAATTATGAGGGCAGATTGAATAGAGTTATAGAGACATTCAGCACAGAAATGGCCTTTTGGCCAGACTGATTCATGTCAATCAAATTTCCTATCTAAGCTGATTTTATTTGCCTGCATTGGGCCCTTATTGCTCTAAACCAGGAGTTCCCAACCTTATTTATGCATTTCACTCCTAGCATTAACTGAGGGGTCTGTGGACCCAAGGTTGGAAATCCCTGCTGTAAACCTTCTCTCCCCATGTATCTGTACAAGTGCCTTTTGAGTGCCATTAAAGTATCTACACAAGCCACTTCCCCTGGCAGCTCATTCCTTACACTGATCACCCTTTTGGTGGAAGAGTTGCCCCTCAGCTTCCCATTAAATCTCTCCCCGCACAAAAATCTAGTTCTTGAATTTCTTTCCCAGGAAATAAAGGCTGTGTACATTGATGCTCTCTATACCCCTGATGACTTTATCTAATTCTACAAGACCACCGCTCGTTCTCCTACTCTCCAGTGAAAACAGTCCCAGCCTGCTCATCCTCTCTCCTGGCAACATCGTGGTAAATCTCCTCTGCACTCTCTTCAGCTTAATGACATCTTTTCAATAAGAAGGTGACCAAAACTGAAAACAATATTCAAATGTGGCTGCACCAATGTCTGGTACAACATTCCAACTTATATATTCAGTTCCCTGACTGATGAAGGCCAGCTTGGAAGAACAGGAATGCCTGGTAGACTGATATAGACTTGATAGGCTGAAAGTTGTAAGGAGGTATGAAAGTAGAGCAACGAGCAGATCTACAGGGTAACGGGAGAGCAGGGTTGGCCCATCATTTTAAGAGGTGGCTCAGAGGTTTCTGGCTGAATGATCTCCTCCTACATTAAGTCAAACCCCACCAAGAGAAAGTAGCCGGTTAAAATTGCTGCTATTTTGTTGCAGCTGGCAAGTAGAAACCCGTAGCCAAGGTAGCGGATGATCTCCTCTCTTGTCAGACTCAATGTTGTGTGATCTTTCCAGTCACGGCCCATCAGAAGCCCCTGAGCTCAGCGGGACATGGGGCTGCGGCCTGTGGACTCAAAAGGTTCCTTTGTGTTCTGCTTCATAAAACTATATAGTTGAAACTGTGGACCAGGTGCAGCCATTGCAATCCCCTCCTTGTCCTCTGTGCTTCGCTCCAGAAGTTGCTAGTATCCGGAAAGGAGTAGACAAGCCCTGACCTCTGTTCACAGGGGCCTGGAGCCAGGTTAATTCTTTCTGCTCTTCCGTTTCCATCACAGGGGAAACGTTTGCCAAAAAAAAAGTTAGAACAGAAGAGCACAACACTTCTCCAGGCAGATGCACTTCCTTGAAAATTCTTGTTTGGAATTTACTCTCAGGAACCTGCCTCACAAGGCCTCATTATTTATCTGCTTGCTACATCCCTGGCTCGGGATCTCGGGGTGTTGTCATCCCTCAAGGAGTTTTCTTTAACAGTCTCCAAGCCTGTAATGTGTCCTGTTTCGGACACAAATCCCATCCCTTTGACGATCTCGCGGTTACCCTGGGCCAAACAGGACAACCCACGCCAGTCCACAGCTGTGTGGACCTCTGAGGCCAAGTAAATAGGATGGACATTTGTATCTATGCCTGGGAATCTGATTTTGTTGACAGCTCTGGGTATTTGATGAAGTCGGGAAGCACGGTGGTACAGCTAACGGAGGTGCTGCCTCATTGCTCCAAAGTGCTGTCTTGCACCTTTTTCTCTTTATGACCATGTCGATAGTGTTTCCTCCCATATCCCAAAGATATGTGAGTTGGTGGGTAAATTCTCCCTCATGTAGGCGAGGGGTGGAACCTCGGAGGAGTTGATGAGGATGTGGGAGAATTTGATTGAACGTTATCAGGTTATGAGAGGCACAGAGAGAGTAGAGAGTCCGCATCTTTTTCCCAGAGTTGGAATATCTAATACTAGAGGGCATCCAATTAAACTGAGAAGGGTTAAATTCAAAGGAGGCGTGCAGGAATGCACTGACAGATGTTGTGGGGGGAGGTAAATTCAACAGAGGCAATCAAGAGGGTCTTTGGTAAGCATGTGAACAAGCAGAGAATGGAGGGATATGGACCACGTGCAGGTAGAGGGGATTAGGTATCATTAGCTTAATTACTTCAGCACAACATTGTGGGCCAAAGGGCCTGTTCCTGGGCTGTACTGTCCTATGATCTATGTACCGATGGAATACATCTAATTCAATTCAGCATTATGGATCAAAGGGCTGAACCAGTGCTGTACTTTTCTGTGTTCTAATAAAAGACCCTAAGACCTTAAAACCATAAGATATGGAGCAGAATTTGGCCATTTGGCCCATCGAGTCTGTTCCATCATTTCATCATGGCTGGTCCAATATTCCTCTCAGCCCCAGTCTCCAGCCTTCTCCCCATATCCCTTCATGCCCTGACCAGTCAGAATCTATCCACCTCTGCCTTAAACACTTGGCCTCTACAGCTGTTTGCAGCAAAGAATTCCACAGATATACCGTATTCTGGCTAAAGAAATTCCACCTAATCTCTGTTCTAAAGGATGCCCCACTATTTTGAGGCTGTGTCCTCTGTTCTTAGATTCTCCCACCAGGGGAAGAATCCACTCCACATCTAATTTATCAAGGTCTTTCACCATTTGATAGGCTTCAATGAAGTCACTTCTCATTTTCTGAGTTCTAGTGAATACAGGCCCACAGCCATCAAACACTCTTCATAAGACAAGCTATTCAATCCTGGAATAATTTTTGTGAACCTCCTTTGAACCGTCTCCAGTTTCAGCACACCTATTCAAAGATGAGTGCCCCAAACTGCTCACAATACTCCAAATGGGGCTAACCCAGTGCTTTATAAAGTCTCGACATTACAAACTTGCTTTTATATTTATGTCCTCTTGAAAGGAAGGCTAACATCGCATTTGCCTTCCTCACCACAGACTCAACCTGCAAATGAACCCTTAGGGAATCCTGCACAAGGACTCCCAAGTCCATTTGCACCTCAGTATTTTTGTGTTTTATCTTCATTTAGAAAATGGTCAACCCTTTCATTTCTTCCACCAAAGTGCATGACCGTTCTCTTCCCAACACTGTATTCCATCTGCTACTTCCTTGCCCAGTCTCCTAATCTGTCTACATCCTTCTGCAGCTTCTCTACTTCCTCAAAACTACCTGCTCTTCCACCTATATTTGTATCAACTGCAAACTTTGCAACAAAGTTATCAATTCCATCATCCAAATTACTGACATATAACATGAAAAGAATCGGTCCAACACAGACCTCTGTCAGAGCCAACCAGAAAAGGCCCCCTTTATTCCAACTCTGCCTCCTGCCAAACAGCCACTGCTTTATCCATGCTAGAATCTTCCCTGTAACACCATGGGCTCTTAGCTTGATAAGCAGCCTCGTGTGTGGCACCTTGTCAAAGGTCTTCTGAAAATCCAAGTACACAGCATCAACTGATTCTCCTTTGTCTGTCCTGCTTGTTATTTCTTCAAAGCTTTCCAACAGATTCGTCAGGCAAGAGTTTTCCTTGAGTAAACCAGACTAACTGACCCGTAGTTTCCCTTCTTCTGCCCCCTCCCCCTTGATGAGTGGAGTGACATTTGCAATTTTCCAGTCTTTCAGAACCATTCCAGAATCTATTGATTCTTGGAACATCATTACTAATGCCTCCAGAATCTCCTCTGACACCTCTTTCAGAAGCCTGGGGTGTACACCATCTAGTCCAGGTGACTCACCTACTTTCAGACCTTTTAGTTTCCCAATATCTTTCTCACTAGTAATGGTAACTTCACACTCATCATGACCCCTGACACATGGAACCTCCATCATAGTGCTAGTGTTTTCCATGATGCAAAATACTTATTCAGTTCGCCTGCCATTTCCTTGTCTCCCATTGCTACCTCTCCAGCATCACTTTCCAGTGGTCTGATATCCACTCTTGCCTCACTTTTACATTCTATGTATCTGCAGAAACCTTTTGTATCCTTTTAATATTATTAGCTAGCTTGTATTTGTATTTCATCTTTACCTTCTTAATGGCTTTTTAAGTTGCCTTCTACTGGTTTTTAAAAGCTTCTCAATCCTCTAACTTTCCACTAACTTTATGCCCTCTCATTGTCTTTCATGTTGGCTTTGACTTCTTCTGTTAGCCACGGTTGTGTCATCTTTCCATTAGAATACTTCTTCCTCTTTGGATGTTTATATCTTGTGCCTTCCAAATGTCTTTCAGAAATTCCAGCCATTGCTGCTCTGCCATCATTCCTGCCAGTGTTCTTTGCCTATCAATTCCAGCCAAATCCTCTCTCATGCCTCTGTAATTCGCTTTACTCCACTGATACATCTAACTTCAGCTTTTCCTTCTCAAATTTCAGGATGAATTCGATCATGTTATGATCACTTTACCCTAAGGGTTCTTTCACCTTTAGCTCTCTATTCAATTCTGTTCGTTGCACAACACCCAATCCAGAATAGCTGATCCCCTGGTGGGCTCAACCATGAGCTTCTCTAAAAAGCCATCTCGTGGACACTCTAGAATCTCCCCCTCCTGGAATCGAGCTGCAACCTGATTTTCTGAATCTACCTGCATATTGAAATCGCCCATGACTATTGTAACATTGCCCCTTTGACATGCATTTTCTATCTCTCATTTAATTTGTAGACCACATCCTTACTACTGTTTGGGGGTCTGTGTACAAATCCCCTCAGGGTACTTTTGCCCTTGCAGAAAAGTGATTGAAGTTGAAATAGGTCATTGGGTAGTTGATGGTCAACAGGTCCCGAGTGGGCTGTAGGGCCTATTTCTGCGATGACCCAGTCACAATGAAGGAATGGTGATATATTCCAGGTCACAATGTAGTTGGTGGTGCATCAATTGTACCCTTGTTGTTTTTTTGTTTCTTTATGAAAGGGATAGATGAGATGGAGGTTGGAAAGTTCTTTCCCCTGGTGAGTGAGACTAGAACTAGTCAAATTTCTTGTCTTTTGAACTAACAGTGAGTTGTCACACATGTTTGGTAGCACCAGCTTAAACCAGAGGATTGAGCTTCAGAAGGTCTTAGCCAGATTAGCTGCGATCTTACTGAATGGCAGAGTGGGCCTGGTGGGCCTGATGGCCTACTCCTGCTCCTATTTCACATGTTCTTATCTCCTTGGCAGGAAGGGTCAGGGTTTTGGCAGGTGTAATTGGAGTAAGCTGGGTGCATTTTGTAGCTGGTTCACACCATAGCCATCGTGTGCCAGTGGTGGAGGGAGTAAATGTTTGAGTATCCATCCACTCTAGACATCCGTTCCCTTCACCACTGGCACACAGTGGGCTACTTTTCCCTGGATGATGTCCGGCTCCTTGAGATCTGCTGGTGCTGCATTCATTCAGTCGAGTAGAAGGTATTCCCTCACACTCCTGACTTGCATCTTGAGGAAAGGCCTTGTGGTATTAAGCCGTGAGTTATCCACTGAAGGATACCCAGCCGCTGGGTTGCTCTTCTACTAGTAAATCTAAGACAGGGCTGGTCTGCCGAGTTTCCAGTCAGTGTTACCTGCTAATTGGTTTCTTGTTGTCACATGGACAGTGAGAAGCTTTGTTTGCATGTCATCCATACAGAGCATTCCAAATCTAAGTAGATTGAGGAAGTATAAACCAACATAAAGACTGCTGAATGTAGAGAGAAAGTCCAGTGTGGGTGGACAAATACAGTGCATTGGTGCAATCATGAAGAGGGCACATCACTGGCTCTACCTCATTCAGAGTTTGAGGAGATTTTGTGTGATGCCAAAGATATACAGTGGAGGGTATTCTGACTGGTTGCATCATGGTCTCCAATATGAAGAGAGCTGCAGAGTGTTGTGGACTTGGCCAGTTCCATCATGCGGACAACCCTCCCCACCACTGAGGACATCTTCAAATGTGGAGCCCCAAAAGGCTGCATCCACTGTTAAGGAACCTCACCAACTTCCCGTCACTACAGTTGGGGAGGTGCAGGAGCCCAAATACTCAAATTTGAGGAACAGCTTCTTCCTCTCTCCCGTCAGATTTCAGAATGATCTATGAACCCATGAACAGTACTTTATTATTCCTCATACACTGATGGTGGTGTTTGTCCGTTGTGTCTGTTAACAGCAAAAAGCCAGTGAGCGAGAGTTTTTAAAGTGAAAAAGACAGTGCATCGAGGGAGTTCCACTCTCTCGACCTCAGAGGTCTGGGTCCAGTGGTACGAACAAGCATCACAACATTGCTTGGTGCAATGGATGATCATGACATTTTCTGTGTCTTCGTGCCCTTCACTCTCCACGAAGCGTTGCAGAACCACCTTCCTGGCCATTGGATCTCACTGTAGATCTCATCCGCCCAGTATGCCGGAGCTGACTTTGCATGCTAGGCCAGGCATGTCCCTATCACACTGGGGTATGAGGCCACCAGCTGCCCTCATCTGGTTTAGACTGCCTGTCGAAGCTGTGGTGCGGCCAATATCACATGTAAACAGCTACAGTAGTTGGAGCCACGGATGAGAGCCGAGTGCCAAAGATGAGTGACCTGCCCCAGAATGGACATGACAAGCTCCCTCTTCTTTCGCCCCATAACCCCATTATTATTTCTCTGTCTTGCTCTGTACTGCTGTCACAAAACAACACATTTAATGACAGATATCACTGATAATAAACCTGATTCTGATCTGGTGCGGGAACTAAAAGAAATGGCCTTGGGCCGATGTGTTCTAAAGTAGCATTGAAAGTGGCCAGACCTAAGCACCATAAGAAATGTTGGACACAAGAGATTCTGCAGCTGCTGGAAAACGCACTCACAAAGCTGGAGGGACTTCTAACACAAGATGCTGGAGGAGTCCTGATGAAGGATCTCAGGCCAAAGCATCAGCTGTTTATCCTTTTCCATTGATACTGAACTCCTCCATCATTTCGCGTCGGTTACAGTAAAAATTTAACCACCTCAGATTTCCCCACCTTGCTCCACGTCCAACGCAGTCTTCTTCTGAAGTGTACTTATATTTGGGATGTTGGAATTTTAATTGCCAGTTTGCACAAAGCAAGCTCCTACAAACTAATAATCTTTTATGACGTGGGCCACAAGGCAAATATTTGTTGGGATAACAAGGAAAATTCCACTACTCTTCAGTGTACTTGGAAGGTGTCCTGCAGTCACCCAAGTGCGCAGACACAATTTTACTTTAAGCCTTATTCCCCAGCGCTCTCACTGGAACACAAGCTCAGATCTTTGTGTTCATGTCCTTGGAGTGAGGCATTCACCCGTACGTTCCGATGGAGGTAAAAGTGCTCCACCCTGAGCTAAAGTCAACACAAATGCATGAAGAGATCGTTGACAGTAACTTCTATTCTTAACTGTTTCCACCAGCTCTTATCGGGTGTGGATAACTCCAAATCTTGTTTGGAGTTCAAGGGTCTCATGTCCTTGGTTTTGAATTTACAATAAATTTAATTTCATAGCTTCCGTGCCGCACATCAGCTCTCTATGCACCCTGTATCTCTTTAAAAAAATTCACTGCTGCAAGATGTTATGTAAAAATCTGTTTATGACGTACTTTACATGACTCTGGAGTTTATTTAAGCTCAATGTCAATATGTTTAATTCCTGAAGACTATATAATATTTTCAAAACAGACATTGACCTCCAGGTTCACCCTTTGGGCTGTGGGCTGGGTTGTTATCTTAGTGAAGAGGCCTCATATTCTGTCAGCCGGTTGTGGGCTGGTGCTTGTGGGGCCACTTTCGTACAAGTGTGCTGATGGATTCATTAAGCTTATTAAGCACGGAGACGCTGCAATAGAAAGCTATTCTGTACTGAAATTGTGAGGAAAATGTGAAGGGTCGGGAATAAGTCATTACTAGACTCCACCACAGCTCCCTTGGCTGAGGATTGTCATTGTTAAATCTTTCCCTTTCCCTGGCCATGTCTGCCAGTCTGATCCAACAACTCTGGATCATGACCAAGAACCTAAGTTTTGGAATTTCCCCCCACAAAACACCTGTACCTCTTTTGGAGGGAAATGGACAGGTGATATTTCAGGTTGTGGTCCTTCATCTGGACTGAGAGATAAAGGGGAGATACCCAGTGTAGATGGTGCAGAGAAAGGGTGGGACTAGAGCTGGAAGGTAATAGGAGGATGCAGGTGAGGGGGGTGGGAAAACAAAAGGGGGAGAGGGGAGAGTGTCGATGGTGCTAGAAGCCGGGAGTATTTCCACCTCTCGTCTTGCAGCTGCCTGACCTGCTGAATCCCTCCAGCGTTTTGTGTGTTACACCAGATTCCAGCATCTACGGTCTCTTGACTTTCCCATTGTCTCTATTTATACTTTGCTCTGTATAACTTACTACATAAAACTACTCAACTGTCCAATCAACGTTGACATCATTCCACCCAATTGCAGACATTCACCTTAATACACCCATCATAAGGAGCAGAATTAGGCCATTTGACCTATTGAGTCTACTCTGTCATTAAATCATGGCCGATTTCTTTTCAAGCCCATTCTTCTGTCTTCTTGCCAAAACCCTTAACCCTTAAACCCCCTTACAAATCAGGAACCTATTAAATTCTGCCTGAAGTATACCCAGTGACTTGGTTTCCACAACCCTCCACCTCAAAGAATTCCACAAATTCATCACCCCCCGCTGAAGAAATTCCGCTCATCTCAGTTTTAAAAGGACGTCTCTGTATTCTGAGGCTGATGGTAGTTAAATACACCCCTTTGCAATACATTCATTTTCAGGATCTGGCCAGCGTTTATTGCCCATCCCCAATTGCCCCTTGAGAAGGTTGGGGTGAGCTGTTCCTTAAACCCACTGCAGTCTTTCTGGTGAAGGTGCCTCCACAGTGCTGTTGGGGAGGGAGGCCTCGCGAGCTAACAAAATGTAGGTGAAAGGAGTAGGTGGACAAACGGGTTGTTTTCTTCGGGTTATTGAAGGTTGAGCAGAGACCTGATTGATTTATCGCAAGTTATGAGAGGCAGAATAGGGTAGATAGAGTCTCTTCCCCAATGTGGAAATGTCAAAAAGATTAGGATATAGTTTCAAGGTGCAAGAGGGAACATTTAAAGGAGATTTATGTGGCAAGTTTGTTACACAGAGTGCAGTGGCTACCTGGAATTTGCTGTCGAGGAGAGCGGGGGAAGCAGAAACATTAGCAATGTTTAAGAGGCACATGAACAGGGAGGGGAAGGGGGGATATAAATCTTGTGCAGGCAGATGAGATTAGTTTGGGTTGACATGACTGTTGGCACAGACGTGGTGGCTGAAGGCTGGTCCCTGAGCTGCACTGTTCTGTTCTAAATATTCTATGAAGCAATGACATGTTTCCAGATCAGCAGGCGGTGTGAATCGGAGCATACCAGTATCTGCAAAGGAGGGTACACACTACAGTCACTTTGTGCTGCCTGTGGAAGGAATGAACATTTAGGGAAGTAGGCAGGGCTTCAGCCAAGGAGGCTGCTTTATCTTGAATGGTGACTGATGAATTAAAACTGATTCACTGGTTTAGGATCCTAGAGTCATAAGTCATTACAGTACAGAAACAAGCCTTTCAGCCCATTATCCAAACTGACCACCAGTCAGCACCTTTCAGTTCACTCCATTCAGTGCTAACAAGGTGCTCTCCTCAAAAATGGAGAATCCAAGTGCAGTTAGGTGATTGCTTTGCCAAAGCGCTCTATCTAGTCTACCATAGAATGCAGAGAAATACAGCATAGGTATAGCCCTTCTGTCTATGATGTGGCAGCTCTGCACAGTTGCGATCATTTTCCATCTCATCCCTATCTCTGTCCTCTCCCCCAGTTCCAGGCAAGGAAGCTTGAAAACTACACTTCATCTTCTGTCTACGTACAGTATATGATAGCAGAATATTGAACTCAACAACGTCAGGTAACCAGCCTGCGTCAGACAAGCCAGTTCTGATGAAAGGTCATCGACACATAATGTTAATTCTGACTTTCCACCTTTCTCCTTTATTTCAGATTTGCAGCAACTGTAGACTTCTATACCTCACACTTTTATTAATTTTCCCTCTTTCCTCCATCGTCACTCATTTTTTCTCTATTTCCAACTGCTTTAGACAGATACACAATTCTGGACATCCTGCTCTCGGGTGGACGTCGGTAAATCGGAACTGTTGCAAAAAGATTTATGAGGATGTTACTGGGACTGGGGAGTTTCAGCTGAAAGGAGAGGTGCTGCTTCACATTGGCAGTGATTTGGGTTCAATCCTGCCTGAGCTGATTTTGCGTGTCCTTTCTGTGACATGTGGGAGGAAACTGGAGCACCTGGAGGAAATCCTGACAGTGACAGAGTCGAACCTGGGTCACTGGCTCTGTAATAGCATTATACTTCCTGGTTTAAGATGGCCCGGGTGAAGCCCAGTGATTACTGGCAGCAAACAGAGAAAAGGATACAACTGAATACTTTATTAGTAACACATTATCTTGTGAACTTTATGATAAATGATCACTGCAAACAGTGGAGAGGTGGGCAAAGGCGAGGCTGAGTTGAAGGTTGAAGTGTAGGGGTTTGAGGCAAGGTTGAGGCATGTTCAAGGTAAATTCGGGGCAACGTTGAGGCATACCTGAGGTCAAGTCAGGATGAGCAGAGTGGAGGAGAAGCAGATTTGAGGTCTGTTCAACTTAAACTGAGAACCAGGTTTGATCAATTTAAGTGCCAGTCCAATTTCAAAAGGTTGGGTACGGGCTGAAATGTGGGGTGGAGGGATCCAGGCCCAGAACAAATCAACGCGATAGGGCCCAGATCCTGGTCCTGATATTTGGACAATTTCAGCGCTGGGCCAGATGCATTGAAAAGGCAGGGTGTCGGGACAAGAGGCAAGGGTCAGGCTGGCTCTGCTCTCTTCTCTGCGACATTTACATGGCTCTGCACTGAACTGAGGCTAAGCCTGTCTGCTCATTGGGTGTTTGCCGATCTTCTTTTCTTAATGGGTTTTTCTGGGTTTCTTTGTTTTGTGGCTGACTGTGAGGAGACAAATTTCAAGGTTGTATCATGGATACATTCTTTGAAGGTAATTGTACTCTGAACGTAACCACTACACTACCATGATGTCGCTAAAATACATTTAGTCAGGTACAGAGCTAGGAAAAAATTTGAGGGATATGGTCCGTAGGACTACGGGACTAGCTTGGGTAGGTAACCTGCTCAGCATAGTCAAATTGGGCTGAAGAGCCTGTTTCTGTACTGTACAACTCCCTGATTGACTGACTGTGATTAACAATCCACTGCCAACCTCTCTCAGTCTGTACCACCTGAATTATTCAGTTACTGTGTCCCTTCTCCAGTCAGCTCCTCCCTGCTTCTGTCACAACACCCTCTCTGCCCTCCTCCATCTGCCTATCAGTTCCCGCTCACCTGGAGTCACCTATTGTTTGCCAGCTCTTGCACCACCCCTCCACCTCACCTCGCTATAATGGTCATGTCTCACCTACTCTTTCAGCCACATGAAGGGACTCAGCTCAAAATGTTGTCAGCCCGTTTCCCTCCATAGATGCTGCCTGACCTGCTGTGTTCCTCCAACAGCTTGTTTTTTTTCCGCTCCAGGTTCTAGCATCTACACTCTCTTGTGTCTCCAAAGGATAAATATTGTCTAAGGTCCTGGAAATAACTGCCTTCCGCTTTGAAATGGTGCCACAGTTATCAGATCCATCCAGCGAGGGCCCAAGAGTAACTAAATCATGGTACAGTTCTCCCTCTGTACTGTTTGCAAGAATCTGTCCAAATTCCTGTGCTTCATTACTTGGAATAGGATTTGAACCTCAAAGTTCCAAACTCTAAGACAAAATGTGCTTCCAACTGAGCCACAGCTGCCTCCTTTAAAGGAGGATACACAAGATCTACGCCAAACAGCTAGATTTATTAATCAAGGGAGGGTAACATAGGAGTGGAGGAGAACGGAAGTGACAAAAATTACTTGCAAAAATGCTGGTGGGAGACAGGGCACCCTTGTTTTAGACTTGCAACTTGAAGGTAAATTTGATGCCCAGACCAGGGCTTTATTCTCTGGGGCATAGGAGATTGAGGGCTGACCTGGAAGAGCTATATATGATCAAAAGGGGCATAGACAGGGTGAAAGCAGAGTCTTTGTCTCCAGGGAGGTGTCTTGGAAGTGGTGTTAGAAACAAAAAAAAAGCACAGATTTAAGTGCAGAGGTGAGAGAGAAAGTGGTCATAGTTTGGAATGTGCTGCTGGGATTGGGGGAGTGGTGGGAATAGATATGATAGCACTGTTCAAGAAGTTTTAAGACAGGTACAGTACACGATCAGTCATGATCATGGGCAGCAAGAAGAATTAATTCACATAATTTATAAATCTATAGAATAATAACCATAACAAAAGCCATGAACGACCGCCCAGCTAGGGTGTTCAACCAGCGTGTGCTGGAGGTCTGTTCCTGTGCTGCACTGTCTGCTTTCTCCAGTCTCTTTCCAATGCTTTGCAATTGGATGCCAATGAGATTTCGAATGGATACTTGATGTTCAGCATGGACATGATGGGCCGAATAGCAGTCTGATTTCAGGAGAACTCGGGAAATGGGATTGATGGGCTTGCTCTACTAATAGCTGACGCAGAGTCACAGTGTAGTAACTCACCAGCCACCTTATTACCCTGCTGGCTTGCTGCTTATCTATGGATGCAGATCTCTGCCTCCAGACAAACAAACTCTCTGCACAATTTCTAAATCCAATTCCAAAAGGTTTATGGTTCTAACTGCTCTCAACCTGCTGTCAATTAACGATGTTACTTTTATCTCCTGTGATCCCTTTATGTGCTGTGGCAGTGGTGAGAATTGTAATTTGGTGTTGCTTAGAGTGACTAACCTTGTGGTAGAGAGGCAGAGGGTGAGGGGCAGGTCCTGGGCAATTCCTTCCATCCTCTGAGTCTTGGACAGTTGGAGATTAACAGAAGGGTGGTGTTAATACAACTGTACAGATGATTGCACTTTGGTTGAAAGAATAAAGGTGTTGTGTTTTCTACCTGGAGAAAAAACTCAGAAATCAGAGATGCAAAGGACCTTGAGAGTCCTAGATCAGGATTCCCTGAAAATTAACTTGAAGGTTGAGTCAGTAATAAAGAAGGCAAATGCAATGCTAGCATTCATTTTGATAGAATAAGAATATAAAAGCAAGGATGAATTGCCGAGGCTTTATAAGCTGTTACTCAAATTGCATATGGAATATTGTGAACTATTTTGGGCCCCTTATCTAAGGAAGGGGATCTTTCTTCCACCCATCAGAGATATTTATCATGACTGTTGCAGACACAGGGCCTTTAGCATTTTTAACGATCCCTCCCAATCCGTCCAACAATCTCTTTGAACCCCTACCATCAAGCAGGAGGTACCATAGCATTTAAGACAAGAACTGTTAGGATGGGAAACCTGTATTGTATGAGCCACTTATTATTTGTTAATTTATTTGTGGTAATATTACTTTAGATGTTGTGTGTGTGTGAGTTATATGTACTGTGTTATGCATCTTGGTCTGGAAGAATGTTGTTTTGGTTGGTGGTATACATACTTGTGTATGGTCGATTGACAATAAACTAAACTTTAACTTACACAGTGCAGAAACAGGCCCCTCGGCCCAATGGGTTCATCCAGACTAAAATGTCTATTTGCACTACTCCCATTGGCCTGTGTTTGATCCGTATCCCTCTGAAACTTACCTATCCATGTACCTGTCCAATGCTTTTTAATCATTGTAATTGTACTTCCTCAGGCAGCTCGTTCTACTTCCCCACCACCCTCCTAATCAGGGGTTCTTAAACCTTTTTTATGCCATGGAGCCCTTTGGCAGTTGGCTGAAACTTTTGGGCCCCTTCTCAGAGTAATGCATTTAAATATATACAATAAAAACACATAGATTACAAAAGAGACCAATCCTATTGAAATACAGCTATCAAAATATAAACAAAACAATTTGTGATACAGTAATATATGTGCTTCTTTATTAATGCATTAAATAACAAAGCTGTGCATTTAAAATATAGGCAAGTTAAAATTAAATTTTATTTTTTAAAGGTTATTGTTACTTAGCTTGACTACGAACATTAAACTGTGTGGAAGTCTTTGACATGTTGTGTTGGTCATCCACTCACAGGGCTGCCCGATCGTCAGCCAGCCACAATGCACAAGTGTCTGCAGACAGGAAGACTCTGATCACATTCGATCCAGCGGGGAATCTGATAACTACTGTAATTTTAAAGTAGTGATGAGCGTGCATCAATGATATTTTAAGATGTTTGTAACAACTGTAATGTGATATGGAAATATCTGTGATTTTGATAGATGACGAAGTCACAGGTAATGCCAACACTGTGGTTTGTTACCTATACTCATAATTGAAGGAAATGATAAAGTTCAGATAGAGGTTAGTGCAAAAAAAATGTAAATTTTTTCCCATCCAAGTTCACAGACCTTCTGGAATCTATCCACAGACTCCCGAGAGATCATGGACCCCAGTTTAAGACCCCTTGCTCTATATGCAAAATGTCTCTTATATCCCCTTTAAATCTTTCCCCCTCACCTTCTTTCTTTCATGGCATGTATACACTCCAAAAAAGACTGACTGGACTAATCTGGGATGAGATATTTGGAGCAGGCAGAAGACCAAGGTAGGGTGTCCAGGAAGAGGAGGAGGGTTGAGCTAAATCCTGCCGAAGGGTCTCGGCCTGAAACGTTGACTGTACTTTTTTCCATCGATGCTGCCTGGCCTGCTGAGTTCCTCTAGCATTTTGGGTGCGTTGCTTGGATTTTCAGCATCTGCAGATTTTCTCTTGTTTATGAGAGCTTTGTCCTGCTCTGAGTGGCTAAGGGAATTAGATCTGTATTCTCTAGAGTTTACCAGAATGAGGGTTGATCTGATGGAGTTATATTAGGGTAGATGTTAAGATGGTTCCTCTAGTTTTAAATGAGAGGACTTAGCTACAAGACTAGGGGGTCAATCATTTGAAGCTGAGGTGCATGAGAAACCTTTCTCACTGAGGACGATGAATCTCTGGAGTTCTTTACCCCACAGAGCGGTGAGCCTAAGTAAAGGGAGGTATTTAATTGGAGTCATTTAACCCATTGTTGAAAGATGGAAATCGAGAGCTGTGGGGAACCGTAACAGAAGAGGAGATGAGGCCTCGGGCAGATCAGCTCTGATCATATTGAGTGACGGGGAAGGCACGGAGAGCTCAATTGTCTGCTTCTGCTCCTATTCCCTAATGTTCTTCTGTTCAGCTTGTCCCTTTGTGAAGCTGTAGGACACTTGGGAACAATCTGTTGAACATAAGAACACAAGTAACAGGAGCCGGCCTGTGTCCTTAAGTTATTTATCAGCTTCAGCTCATTGAAGAATAAGTGCCATTTGACTGAATCCTTGTACATGGGCTCCACCCCTTTAATGTAAACATGGGTGTGATCAGGCTACAACGTGCAGAGAAGGGCTCTTCAGTGTGAGTGGATTAAAACTCACTAACTGGTGGCAACATTCCTGATGAAGTGTCAGCGTTTGGAACCACAACCATATCTCCATGGAAACAGCTGTCAGGTGCAGAGGATCGCTTGGCCCAGATCTTCTAGAAGATCATGGCTGGCACCTAGGACTCCACATTCCCACCTCTCTCTGAAACCTTCCACCTTCCCCCTTCTGCCTTGAAAATATCCAAATCTACTTCCACTGCTCTTTGAGGGAGAGGGTTTACGACCCTTTGGGAGAAAAATAAAACTTGTCTCAACTCCATAATGAAGTAGGCGACATCATATATTTAAAATGGTTCTAGATTCTCCCACAAGTGGAAGTATCATCTCTGCAGCAGAAAATGACAGGAATGGAACACACTGCAGTTAAAAGAATAGAAAGGTTATGGGTCAAATACAGGCAAATGGGACTAGGTCAGGCATCTTCAAATTTGAAAGTAAATTTATTATCAAAGTACATGTATGTCACTATATACAACCCTGAGATACATTTTCTTGTGGGCATATCAAGAAACCCAATAACCATAACAGAATCAATGAAAGACCACACCAACAGGGTGGACAACCAGTGTACAAAAGACAAAAAATAGTGCAAATTAATGCATGGTTGAGAAGCTGGTGGAGAGAACTTCAGGTTCTTGGATCATTGGGATCTCTTCTGGAGGAGGTATGACCTGTACAAAAGGGACGAGTTGCACCTGAACCCAAGGGGGAACAATATTCTATTGGTCAAGTTTCTTAGAGCTGTTTGGGAGGGTTTAAACTAATTTGGCAGGGGAATGGGAACCAGAATGAAGGGACTCAGGATAGGACAGATAGTGAAAAAGCAAAGATAGTGTGCAGTCAGACTGTCAGGAAGGGCAGGTGACAGGACAAAACTGCAGCCAGTAGGATGAGTTTCAGTGTATGAGGAATGCAGAATCAAAAAGGGTAGTAAACACAGGACTCAAAGTGTTATATCTCAATGCATGGAGTCTCAGAAATAAGGTGGATGATCTTGTTGCACTATTACAGATCGTCAGGTATGATGTCGTGGTGAGCACTGAATCATGGCTGAAGGATAGTTGTAGTTGGGAGGGGAATGTCCAAAATTACACTTTGTATTGGAGGGATAGGAAGGTAGGTAGAGGGGGTGGCATGGCTCTACTGGTAAAGATTAGCATCAAGTCATTAGAAAAATGTGACAAAGGATTGGAAGATGTTGAATCCTTGTGGGTTGAGTTAAGAAACTGCAAGGATAAAAGGTCCCTGATGGCAGTTATATACAGGCCTCCAAACAGGAGCTGGGACGTAGACCACAGATTACAACAGGAAATCGAAAAGGCATGTCAGAATGTCAATGTTATGATACTCATGGGAAATTTTAATATGCAGGTAGATTGGGAAAATCAGTTTAGTAATGAACCTCAAGAGATTGAATTTGTTGAATGCCTATGAGATGGCTTATAGAGCAGTTTGTCATTGAGCCTACTAGGGGATCAGCTTATACTGGATACTCCACTTATAGTGGAGTAAAGGAAATTACAGTGGTATGAGAGAGGAGTTGGCCAAAGTAAATTGGAAGGGTTAACAGTAGAGCAGCAATGGCTTGAGTGTTTGGGGAAAAAATTAGGGAAATGCAGGATAGATGTATTCCAGAAACAAAGAAATACTCAAATGGCAAAATAGTACAACTGTGGCTGACAAGGGAAGTCAAAGTAAAAGAGAGGGCATACAACAAAGCAAAAATTAGCTGGAGGATATAAGTTTAGGAAGCTTATAAAACCCACGAGTAGGGAAAAGGTGAAATATGAAAGCAAGCTAGCTAATAACATCAAAGCTTTTTCAAGTATATAAAAAATAAAAGAGAGAGGAAAGTGGATATAGGACCACAAAAAATGAGGGCAGAAAAATAATAATGGGGGACAGGGAGATGGCAGATGAACTAAATGTGTATTTTACATCCGTCTTCACTGTGGAAGACACTAGCAGTGTGTCAGGTGTTGAAGGATGTGAGGGAAGAGGAGTGAGTGCAATTACTATTACAAGCGAGAAGGTGTTCAAACAGTTGAAAGACCTAAGGGCACCCGGACAAGATGAACTGCACCCTAGGGTTCTGTAAGAGGTATCGGTAGAAATTGTGGAGGCATTAGTAATGATTTTTCAATAATCATTGGACTATGGCATGGTGTCAGAGGACTGGAAAATTGCAAATGTCACTCCACTCTTTAAGAAAAGAGGGAGGTAGCAGGAAGGAAATTACAGTCCTGTTAGCCTGACATCAGTGGTTGGGAGGATGTTAGAGTCAATTGTTAAGGATGAGGCGATGGAGTACTTGGTGACACAGGACAAGGTAGTACGAAGTCAGCATGGTTTCCTTCAGGGAAAATCCTGCCTGATGAACCTGTTGGAATTCTTCGAGGAGATTACAAGTAGGACAGAAAAAAGGTATGTAGTGGATTTTGTATATTTGATTTTCAGAAGGCCTTTGACAAGTGGCCACACATGAGGCTGCTTAACAAGTTAAGAGCTCATGGTGTTACAGGAAAGTTGCTAGCAAAAGTTAAAGCATAGGCTGATTGGTAAGAGACAGCAAGCGGGAATAAAAGGATCCTTTCCTGGTTGGCTGCCAGTGACTAGTGGTGTTCCTCAGAGAACCGGTGTTGGGACTGCTTCTTTGTATGCTGTATATCAATGACTTAGATGATGGAATAGATGCATTTGTTACCAAATTTGCAGATGATATGAAGATTGGTGGAGGGGCAGGTAGTGTTGAGGAAACAGAAAGGCTGCAGAGGGACTTAGTCAGATTAGGAGAATGGGCAAGAAAATGGCAAATGAAATAGAATGTTGGAAAATGCATGGTCATCCACTTTGGTAAAAGAAATAAATGTGCAGACGATTTTCGAAATGGGGAGAAAATCCAAAAATCTGAGATGCAAAGGGATTGGGAGTGCTTGTTCAGAACACTCTAATGGTTAACTTGCTGGTGGTGAGGAAGGGAAATGTAATGTTAGCATTCATTTCTAGAGGTCTAGAATATAACAGCAGGGATGTGATACTGAGGTTCTATAAAGCACTAGTGAGGCCTGACCTTGAGTGTTGTGAACAGTTTTAGGCTCCTTATCTAGGAAAAAGTGTGCTAGCACTGGAGAGGGTTCAGAGGAGGTTCACAAGGATGATTCTGGGAATGAAAGGGTTATCATATGAGGAACGTTTGATGGCTCTGGGCCTGTACTTGTTAGAATTTAGAAGGATGAGGGGGATCTTGTTGAAACCTTTCCAATGTTGAAAGGCCTAGATAGAGTAGATGTGAAAGGATGTTTCCCATGATGGGGGGGGGGGGGTCTAGGAATAGAGGGAACAGCCTCAGGAGAGAGAAGCACCCATTTAAAACAGAGATGTGGAGAACTTTATTTAGCCAGAGGGTGGTGAATTTGTTACCTCAGGCTGCTGTGGAGGCCAGGTCACTGGGTTTATTTAAGGCAGAGATTGATTGGTTCTTGATTGACCATGGCATCAAAGGTTAAGGGGAGAAGGCTGGGGAGTGGGGCTGAGGAGGAGAAAGAAAGGATCAGCCATGATTGAATGGTGGAGCAGACTCAATGGACCAAATGGCCTAATTCTGCTCCTATATCTTATGCTGTTATGGTCAAGCACAAAAAGAAACAAAATGATAAATAAGCAATAGATATCAGGAACAAGAAGAAGAGACCTTGAAAGTGAGTCCACAGCTTGTGAGAATATTTCAGTGATGGGGCAAGTGAAGTTATTCCCTTAGATCCTGATGGTTAAGGGATAATAACTGTGCTTAAAATTGGTGATGTTTGTCCTGAGTCTCCTGTACCTTCTTCCTGATGGCGGCAGCGAGAAGAAGCATGGACTGGGTGGTGAGGGTCCCTGATGAAGGATGCTGCTTTCCTGCAGCAATACTCCATGTAGATAGATACGCTCAATGGTGGGGAGGGCTTTGCTCGTGATGGACTGGGTCATATCCACAACTGTTTGTAGGATTTTCCTACAAAACTTGGTCTGCCCTGAGGAGTTGGGCCCAAGAGCCTGTTTCTATGCTGTATAACTCTATAACCCTCTGACTTTGCACTGCTGAAATTATATGTATGCTCTCATTTTGTTTGGGAAGTCTCCTTCCCAAACCACTTCATTGTGGGTCTGCCTCTACTTCCTCGGTGTCCGTGGAGATTTGGAATGTCATCAGAAACCTTGGCAAGCTTCTATAGATGTGTGCTGGGAAGTGTGCTGACTGGCTGCATTATGGCCTGGTATGGGAACGCCAGTGACTTTGAGTGGAAAATCCTACAAAAGGTAGTGGATTTGCCCAATACATTACAGCTAAAACTCTCCAGCCATTGAGCACATCTATGTGAAACATTGTTGTAGGAAAGCAGCATCCTTTATCAAAGATCCTCACCATCCAGGCCGTGCGCTTTTCTTCATGCTACCATCAGGTAGAAGGTACGAGTGCCTCAGGATTCTCATCACCAGGTTCAAGAACAGTAACTACACCTCAACTATCAGGTTCTTGAACAAAAGGAGATAGCAACACTCATTAAAGGCTCTTTTATCTTGTTATTTCATGCTCTTTACTTTTTTCTATTTCTTTATATCTCCATTTGCACAGTTTGTTGTCCATTGATCACGCTTGTGGTTACTGTTCTGTAGATTTGCTAAGCATGCCCATGGAAAAAGAATCTCAGGGTTGTATGTGGTGACATGTAGGTACTCTGATAATAAATTTTACTTTGAACTTGGAACTTTGAAAGGAAGTGATCCCAACACTGACCCCTGCGGAACACCACTTGTCATTGACAGCCAATCAGAAACAGCCCCCTTTATTCCCACTCTTTGCCTTCTGCCAGTCAGCCAACCTTCTATCCATGTTAATATCTTTCCTGTAATTCATGGTCTCTTTATCTAGTTGAGCAGCCTCGTGTGTAGTACCTTGTCAAAGACCACCTGAAAATTGAAGTAAACAGCATCCACTGAGTATTCTTTGTCTATCGTGCCTGTTATTTCATCAAAGAATTCCAACGGATATGTCAGGCAAGATTTCCCTTTAAGGAAACCATCTGACTTCAGCCTATTTTGTCATGTGTCTCATCCTTAATAATGGTCTCTAATATCCTCCCAACCACAGTAGTCAGGCCAACTGGCCTATAATTTCTTGTCTTTTATCTCCCTCCCTTTTTAAAGAGTGGAAAGACATCTGCAATTTTCCAGCCTTTGGAACCATTCCAGAATCTAGTGATTCTTGAAACATCACTGCTAATGCCTCCACAATCTCTTCAACTACCTCTTTCAGAACCTAGGGTGTAGTCCATTTGGTCCAGGTGACTTATCTACCTTCAGACTTTTTGGCTTCCCAACCACCTTCTTCTTAGTAATAGCAACTACACTCCCTTCTGCTCTCAAACTTCTGGCACACTGTTGGTGTCTTCCATAGTGAAGGCTGATGCAAAGTACTTATTGATTTCATCCGCCAGTTATTTGTCTCCCAATACTACCCCTCCAGCATAATTTTCGAACAGTCTGATATCCAATCTCTCCTCTCTTTTATTTCTTATTCAACATTTTTGGTATCCTCTTTTATATTGTTGGCTACCTTAATTTCATAGTTCATCTTTTCTCCCTTTATTGCTTTAATTGACTTCTGTTGGTTTATAAAATCTTCTCAATCCTCTAGCTTCCTACTAATTTTTGCTATATTCTATGCCCTCTCATTTGCTTTTATGACTTCCCTTGTTAGGAATGGTTGCTTCATCCTCTCTTTAGAATACTTCTTCTTCGGGATGGATCTATCCTGCACCTTTCGAGTTGCTTCCAGAAATTCCAGTCATTGGTGCTTACTCTCATCCCTGCTAGTGTCCCTTCCAATCAACTTTGACAAGCTCTTCTCTTGTGCCTCTGTATTTCCCTTTACTCCACTGTAAGTATTGATATATCTGACTTACCTACCCCTCTCAAAATGCAGGGTGAATGCTATTATATTATGATCACTGTCTCTTAAGTGTTCCATTTCCTTAAGCTCCCTTATCAAATCCAGTTCATTAAACAAAACCCAACCCAGAATTGCCTTTTGCCTTTTCCCACCAGAAAAAGCAGGGTCTCCTGATGGCCACCCATTTCAATTTTAATTCCCATTCCCATTCCGACTTGTCAGACCATGGCCTCCCCTACTGCCGCAATGTGGCCACACTCAGGTTGGAGGAGCAACAGTTTATATTCCATCTGGGTAGCCTCCAACCTGATGACATGAACATCGATTTCCTGAACTTCTGGTAAATACCACCCCCCATTTCACTATTCCTCATTCCTGTTTCCCTCTCTCACCTCATCTCCTTACTTGTCCATGACCTTCCTCTGGTGCTGCTCCCCCTTTCTTTTCTTCCATGGATTTTCTGCCCTCTCTTATCGGATTCCCCCTCCTCCATCCCTTTATCTCTTTCACAAATCGACTTCCCAGCTCTTTATCACCCCTCCCCTTCTGGATTCACCTATCACCAACTACCCTGTAACTTCTTCCTCCCCTCCTGCCACCTTCTTCTCATCTCATCTTGCGGCCTGGAAGATTAGCTCGCCTTCGGAGTTCTGGGATTTCTTGGCTCTGGAGGCATGCAGAAACGTGGTCGATGCCTTTGCAGGGAATCGGTTGTCGTGGGAGACGGAAGATCAAAAGCAGCGAGCTGGCTACTGGCTGTCTGCCCAGAGACCCGAGTTCTTTGGGCATAGATCTCAGAAAAAGTGACGCGATGGACTTTTAACATCGTAAGTCAGTGAGTTGTTTGTTATGCTTATGCTTATTAGGGAGAGAGAGAGCCTGTGGTATGTCGAATACGGGGTGAACGAGTACTGGGGTACTGCAAGTCTGTGTCTTTATTGATGTTTTGCTGCACGCTTGGGTGCTTGGTGGGGGGAGCCGATGCTTTTCTGCTGGTGGGGGAGGGGGACCGTTGCTTTGCTGTTGCTTGAGTTTGGGAGGGGGGGAGCTGGGGAGGGGCTTTGGGGTTCTAACATTTAACTGTCATTCATTCTTTGGGTCATTCCTCTGGATGGTTGAAAGAAAAAGGATGTATATTGTACGCATTTCTCTGACATTAAATGTACCTTTGAAACCTTTGATCTTTTTTCCCAGCCCTGATGAAGATTCTCAGCCTGAAACGTCGACTGTGTACTCTTTTCCATAGATGCTGCCTGGTCTGCCGAGTTCCTCCAGCATTTTGTGTGTGTTGTTTGGATTTCCAGCAGCTACTTTGAGAAAAGTAAAACTCACTTTGATTTTGAGATAGATAAATATTTGTATGATTGAGGAATTGAGAGTTAAGGGGAACAGAAGAGTCGTTAAGGTCAGTCATGACCATATTGAACTGTTGAGTGAGCCAGAGGGGTCGAGAAGCCTATTATTTTCTTCTGTCCTTGTGTTCTCTATGATAGATAATTCTTCACCCTCTCCAGTGTAGGTTCTAAGGCCACTCCTGCAGTGTTTGTGAGCCGAGGCACGTCCACAATGACATCCTCTGCCTAGGAATTATGCAGTGATTTCAACAGTTTCAGATAACCTGCTGTTCCAGTTTGTATCAGAACCTGAGATATTGACTCAGTTTCTCTCTCCACAGATGCTTCAAGACCCACTGAGTGCTTTCAGCATTGTCATCAGTTTCAGGTTTCCAGCAACGGTGGTCTGCATTACACAATTCCAGCAATGTTTATCTTTCATTCATCTCCCTCCTTCAGCAGATCAGCTGGGATTTGCCACCATTCATCAGCTTCTCATAAAAATCAGTGAAATCATTGTGTCACCGGGACAGTCTTGAACCCCGCCCAATAATAAACACTTCCTCTATTCTCTCCACTCCTACACATGACCCCTCTCTGCAACTTAAACACCCCTTGTTTTCTCAGCTTCCTGCCTCTGAAACATTCACTCTGGCCCTATCCCGACGGAGGCAGACAGCTCCGGCATTTTCTATTTCGGGTTTTCAGAGTCAGCCGTGTTTTGTTTGCTTTCTGAGCTCTGCACCAAACCTTGGGGACCTCGTTTAAATCATTCTTGATCGGCTTCTCTGGGAACCAAACAGATGTACAATAATTCGGCATGAAATGTCAGGAGGCTTTCCAATTTGACTGAGGGGGAATGGGGGTGGGTTGGTGGGTAGAATGATGGCAACCAGACCTTCAATCGTGCTTAACTCATGTTTGGCTAATCCACACCCAGAGAGTGATGTCCAGCAGTAACTCTCAATCTCCTCCCATCGTTTTGCTCCTGATTTCATGGAGGCCTCAAGAGTTCCTGAGGTTTAATGTCCAATGACATGGGAGAAGCCTGCCTGGCATATCTGAGATAGGGAGAGAAAAAAACAACACTTAAAAGGACAAAAATACAGCTGCAGATGCTGTGGATCAAAGAATACGAACACAACGCTGGAAGAACTCAGCAGGTCAGGCAGCATCCGTGAGAAAAGAGTAGCCAACGTTTCGGGCCGAGACCCTTCATCAGGAATGGGGGGGGAAGAGAGGACCGAAGCCCAATAACAGAGATAGGGGAGGGGGTAGGGCCTAGAGGCGCCAGGTGGAAAACCAATCAGAGGAGAGATAAAGGGGGAGGGGGAGGGGATAAGCATGAAAGAACTGTAGAGATAAAGAAGCAGAAAGTTGAAAGGGGAGAGAGGCAGAGAGGGACCTGGGATAGGGGGAGGGGGAGGGAATTACCGGAAATTGGAGAATTCAATGTTCATACCACCAGGCTGGAGGCTACCCAGACAGTAGATGAGGTGTTGCTCCTCCAACCTGAGTTTGGCCTCATCATGGCAGTAGAGGAGGCCATGAATGGACATATCTAGATGGGAATGAGAGGCAGAGTTGAAGTGGGTGGCAACTGGGAGGTCCTGTCTATTGTGACGGACGGAGCGGAGGTGCTCAACGTAGCGGTCCCCCAATCTGCGTCGGGTCTCGCCGATGTAGAGGAGGCTGCACCGGGAGCACCGGATGCAATAGGCGACTCCAGCAGACTCGCAGGTGAAGTGTTGCCTCACCTGGAAGGACTGTCTGGGGCCCGGAATGGTGGTAAGGGGGGAGGTGTGGGGACAGGTGTAGCATTTGCGCTTGCAGGGATAAGTGCCAGGTGGGAGTTCTGTGGGGAGGGACGTGTGGACCAGGTAGTCGCGGAGGGGACGATCCCTGCAAAAAGCTGAGAGGGGCAGGGAGCGAAAGATGTGCTTGGTGGTGGGGTCCTGTTGAAGGTGGCGGAAGTTGCGGAGGATAATATGCTGAATCCGGAGGCTGCTGGGGTGGTAGGTGAGGACAAGGGGAACCCTGTCCCTGTTGTGGTGACGGGAGGATGGGTTAAGGGCTGAAGTGCGGGAAGTGGAGGAGATGCGGGTGAGGGCATCTTTGATGACGCCAGAAGGGAAACCAAGATCCTGAAAGAAAGAGGACATTTGAGAAGTCCTGGAATGGAAAGCCTCATCCTGGGAGCAGATGCGGCAGAGACGAAGGAACTGGGAATAGGGAATGGCATTTTTGCATTGGGCAGGGTGGGAAGAGGTATAGTCAAGATAGTTATGGGAGTCAGTGGATTTGTAAAAGATGTCAGTGGATAGTCTGTCTCCAGAGATGGAGACCAAGAGATCAAGAAAGGGGAGAGAAGTGTCCGAGATGGACCAAGTGAATTTAAGGGCAGGGTGAAAGTTAGAGGCAAAGTTGATGAAATTGATGAGCTCAGCATGGGTGCAGGAAGCAGCACCAATATAGTTGTCAATGTAACGGAGGAAAAGTTGGGGAGTGGTTCCAGTATAGATTTGGAGCGTAGACTGTTCCACATAACCCACAAAGAGGCAGGCATAGCTGGGGCCCATGTGAGTGCCCATGGCTATGCCCTTGATCTGGAGAAAGTGGAACACTTAAAAGAGAACACTTAAAAGAACAAGGGGACCCATTCACCTGATCCATGAGGTAAGGGCTGACGGGGATTGTCAAAAATTCAGATGGTGATGGGGAACTGGGACCAGGAAGTGCTGCAATCCACGAGGAGCATGGAGTTATAAAGAGATGAAGCAAAGAAACAGGCCCTTCGGCCCATCTCGTCTGTGCCAACATGGTGCCCACCAATCATCCTTCCATTTGCCAGTTTTTGGTCCATATCCATTAAACCCCCTTTATCTATGTACTTATCCACATAGTTTTTAAATGCTATTATTGTACACGATTCCATGGCCTACAGACTCACTTTCAAGGACTCTTTACAACTCATGCTCTCAGTATTACGAGTACTTTTTATTTAAACAATTTGTCTTCTTTTGCACATCGGCTGTTTGTCAGTTTTTGTCTGTTTATGTACAGTTTTTCATAAAATTCGATTGTATTTCATGTTTTTCCCTGTAAATGCTTACAAGAAAATAAATCTCAAGGTAGTATATGGTAACATGAACATACTTAGCTAATAAATTTACTTTGAACTTTGAACTTTCAGTCTCTCTCTCTGGCAGCTCATTCCAGATGTGCTGTGCTCTGTGTAATGAAGTTGTCCCTCAGGTCCCTTTTAAATCCTTCTCCTCTCATCTTAAACTTATGCTCTCTAGATTTTGTTCCCCTTCCCTGGAGAAAAGAATGTTTATCTTTATATCTCCCAAGATGTTATGTGCCTCTATAAGGTCACCCTTCAGCCTCCTGCACTCCAAGGGATAAAGGCACAGCTTGTCCAACCTATTAAATTGTTAATTAGTTTACTATTGTCACATGTGCTGAGGTACTGTGAAAAACTTGCCTTGCATGACACCCATTCATTACACCGGTGCTTCGAGGCAGTACACAGTGAAGCAGTAAGAGTGCAGAAGTCCCACCTGACAAAAGGCCTCGACCCGAAACGTTGACTGTTTATTCATTTCCACAGCTGCCGCCTAAGCTGCTGAGTTCCTCCAGCATTTTGTGTGTGTTGCTCTGGATTTCCAGCATCTGCAGGATTTCTTGTGCAGAATAAAGCGTTACAGTTTAGAGAAATTGCAATGGAGCCAGGTCATAATGAGGTAGATTGTAAGGCCAAGAGTGCATCTTATTGCACTAGGGAAATATTCAATAGACATATAACAGCAGGATAGAAATGAGCCCGCTGGTATGTGTTTTTCAGGTTTTTGTATCTTTTGCCTGATGGAAGAGGAGAGAAGAGAGGATATCAGGATGGGTGAGATCTTGATTACGCTGACTGGTTTACAAGTGTAGACAGAGTCCGTAGAGGGGAGGTTAGTTTCTGTGATGTGCTGAGCTGTGCCCACAACCCTCTGCAGTTTCTTGTCGCCATGGGCTGAACAGTTGCCACACCAGGTGTTGCATCTGGAGAGGATGCTTTTTATGGTGCATTGATAAAGATTAGTGAAGGTCAAAGGGGACATGCCAGATTACTTTAGCTTCCTGGGGAAGCAGAGGTGCTAGTGAGGTTTCTTGATCCTGAGTTCTGGCAGCATCCTTCTAAGTCTTTCACTGTCTCTTTCCTGCTTAATGGTGCCTTTCCTATAGCACGACAACCAAAACTATATGCAACGCTCCAAATGTGGTCTTGTCAACATCCTGAACTATTGCAGCACGATGTCCCAGCTACTGTAATCAATGCCCTGACTGTTGGCTCGTATGGCATCCTGTCTGCGTGTGACAGCGGTTTCAGTATATGCTTGTACTAATTAATCACCCATTTACACTAATCCAGATTCTACCTTTTACCAACAATGAAGGGCAAATTAATCCATTAATCTGCAAGCTTTGGGATGTTGGAGCAAACCGGATCATATGGGGAGACCTACAGTTACAGGAAAAGTGTGTAAACTTCACACAGGTAGCTCTCGATGGCGGGATCGAACCTGGGTCTCTGGCTCCGTGAGGCAGTGACTCCACTAGCTATGCTGCAGTGGCACCCTAACTGTTGATGGACATCCGTCAGTTCTACTCAGATGTCACATTAGCTTCATGAACTAAAGGTCTTGAAACTCTTTGGTATAGCTGCCCTCTGCTCTGTGTCTCTTTAGGAAGTTGGTGCAGGAAGAGACCATTCAGCCCATCATTAAATAAGGTAACATTTAACATCCTGTAACCCAGAATCCTATACTCCTAATTCTGCTTTTGTACCTTCCACCACCTATAGCACTCAGTCACTATAATCTTTATTCTTTAATATCTAAAATCTCCCGTTCCTGATTCTGTATATCTTCAGCATCTGAATTTCCACAGCCCACTTGAATACAGAACATCAGAGTCACAAACTCATCTCTTCTCAGTCCTGAACAACCAACCACTTGTTTTGAAACTGTGACACCTGGTTCTGGACATCCCGGCCAAGTTTGAACCTATAGTTCGTTCACAAAGATGAAATTACTTCTGATTTATGTAAATTCCAGTGTTCTGGCCCATTCTCCTTAATACCCCTCTTATGGAAATATCCCATCACCATTCCAGAATCATCTGATTCCTTGTCCACGTCACAGCTGAATTAGGAATAGAAAGTGTCAGAATAGTCCTCAGGTTAGGCATATCTATGGAAAGAGGAACATTTGATAGGGCAATTAACCCCATGGTAAACCTAGCATCACCTTATAATAGATATTCCCTTTGTCCTATCTGTCCCTTCCATCACATCCCCTGCGTGATAAAGTAACCCTTTTGAATTGAGGTAAAATGATTAAATTGTAGAGAGATACAGCATGGAAAGAGGCTATTCTGCCCATCAAGCCAACTTCTCTGCACTAACATTTTATTCTGCATTCTGTTACTGTTTTCCATTGTAACATCTCATTGGACTGTTGAAATGACACGTTCTGTATGGACAGCATACAAAACAAAGTTTTTTCACTGTATATGTGACAATAATAAACCAATCACTGATTAATCTGTCTAGTTCCCTGCATTGGCTTACCAAATCTCCAACATTGATACTGTTCAGCTCATTGGTGAGAGGATGGAGAGTGCTCACGTCTAGTTACCTGAAATGGCTGTGGTGTGTCTACAGTGTAATACGATGGTGAGTTTCAGCTGACATTTGAATGGGAAGTAGGAGTCACATACTTGGCCAAGCTGGGTGAGGAGGTTGCATTCTTTCCTCTGCAGTCTGAAATCTCAGCCCCTCTAGCCTGTGTCACTATTCAATATGATCATGGCTTCATCTTCTCCTCTGCGCCAGTTCCCCAGATTTCTCATTTTCCTGACCTTTCTAATGTTTCAGGAACTTTAAATACCTCCAGTGATCCAACCTGCATAGTTCTCCAGGATAGCAAATCCCAGAGATACACTAACCTCCGTGTGAAAATAATCCTAACCTCCCTCCAATTCCTAAAGCCAGAAGCAATTTCTCAAGCAGTCATAAAATGGAACGCTGAACTTAGAGCTCTCTATGTTGACAGCCCAGTTTGTAAACACCTTGTCCCAGAACAGAACAATCCAACCAGCATCTCGGACATAACATTACCACCATCCCAAGCATATCCTCTTCTCATTAATACCATCCCAGACATATCCTCTTCTCATTAATACCATCGAGGAGGAAGTACAGGAGCCTGAAGACTGACAGTCAGTGGTCCAGGAACTCCTCCTTCCCCTCTGCTGTCAGATTTTTGATTGGTTTTTGAATTCATGAACACTACCACACTATTCTTTTTTTTGCACTAATTGTTTAATTTTGCAATTTATTGTTATTTTATAATTTTGCACTGTACAGCCTCCACAAAACAACCAATTTCACGTCATCTAAGTCAGCGATAAATAATCGGACTCTGATTCTGGCACGAATCCCACTCCTTCCTCATGAAGCCTCCCCCACAAGACCCGTAGGGGTCAACTTGTGTAGCTTTTGCTCAAACTCTCCTCAGTTAGATTTCCCCTGTTCAACCAGTGACTATTACATTAATACATTTTACAATTTTGGCACGGCATGTGGATTTTATCATAACTACTTTGGCTCAGAGAAGCCCTCTCAATTCTCTTGGATCATAGAAACCTTCCTTATCTTTACAATTTGTGAATGAGCCCTGCATCAGGATATTTCTAGACATCTAGTTGCCACCCCCTGTTGCTCCGGATTCTTTAGTTATTGAAATTCTTCTGGATTCCACTTGCATTGTAGTTCTGAAGGATGCAGCGGATTTCAGTGAAACCAATCCGATACTGAAAAGGTTGGATAGAATGGATGTGGGGAGCACGGTTCCATTTGTAGGAGAGTCTATGATATGAGGACACAACCTCAGAATAGGGGAGCATCCCATTACTTTTAAAACTGAGATAGCGAGAAATTTCTTCAGGCAGATGGTGGTGATTTCATCGCCACAGAGAGCTATGGTGGTCATGTCATTGGGTGATTGATAGGTTCTTGATTGGTAAGGGAGCTTAAGGGTTACAAGGAGAAGGCAGGAGAATAGGGTTGAAAATATCAGCCATGATTGAATGGCAGAGCAACTCAATAGGTTGAATGGCTTAATTCTGCTCCTAGATCACATGGTGCTATGATCTTCATCATTGACCAGTCATTTTCAGCCCTACTAAACCTGTGCCCATGCACAGAAGCAAGGGACTATTTTCCTGAACCTCCCAACCTCACTCACCTTTGAAGAAGCCAGGTGAAGCCCTACACATTACATTAATTGGCATTAAGTTTTACTTGCTGACTCCCCAGTCATGCACCTTGGAAGGTTTTACTAAGTTGAAAGTGCTGTGTAAGTGTAACTTGTTGCTGAGACATAGAGCAAAGGTGACGGAGTATGCAGGGAAGATTTTGGAATCAGAGGGAATCTCAGGACGATTCGGGATGGAGAACTTAGCTCTTCGCTCCACATGCCCACTCAATTCCCTCCCACAGCACACGTGCACTCTCCCATCACAGACTCTACTCACCCCCTGAGCTTCCACATCCAGCACCATTCTTAGCAATTTACATCATCTTAAACAGGATCCTACCTACAAACACTTCTTTACCCCCCCTCCCCCACTCTCCTCCTATTGCAGGGATTACTCATTCCGTGACTCGCTGTCCATTCATCCCTCACCACTGACCTTCCTCCCGTCACTTACCCCTGCAAGCAGTGCAGCTGCCCACTCACCTCCATATAGGGCCCTGAACAGTCCTTCCAGGTGAGGCAACACTTCACCTGCAGGTCTATCGGGGTCGTCTACTATATCCAGTGCTCTCAATGAGGTCTCCTCTACATCAGTGAGACCCGACATAGATCGGGGGGCTGATTTGTTGAGCACCTCAGCTCCATCTTCACATGGAGGATTTCTCCGTGGCCAGCCATTTTAATTCGTATCCCCATTCTCACTCCAACATGTTGGTCCATGGCCTCCTCCACTGGCACAATGTGGCCACCTCTAGGTTGAAGGACAAATGCTTCACATTCCATTTGGGTAGCCTCCATCTGATGGTGTGAATATTGATTTCTCTAACTTCAGTTAAGTTCTTCCTCCTGCCCCTTCTCTCTTTTCCCTTCCCCATTCTGGCTCCCCTCTTATCCTTTCTCTTCTCCTCACCTACCCACCACCTCCCACGTGTGCCCCTCCTCCTTCCCTTTCTCCCACAATCCACCTCCTCTCCTTTCAGATTCTTTCTTCTTCAGTCCTTTACCTTTCCCTCCTATTACCTCCCAGCTTCTCACTTCATCCTCCTCTCCCACCATCTAAACTTCCCTTCACCTGGCTTCATCAATCACCTTCCAGCTTCTCCACCTTTCCCCCCTCCCCCTTGGTGAAGGGTCTTAGCCCGAAACATCGACTGTTTATTTCCCTCCATAGACACTTCCAGACCTGTTGAGTTCTCTAGAATTTTGTGTGTGTGTTACTCTACCCACTTAATCTCCACCACACATCTTTAAGACAACTATAACACTGGTAACTGATAAATGTAATTGGTTTATAATGGTCACATGTTCCAAGATACAGTGAAAAATTTTGTTTGCGTGACACCCAGGGAGATTATTTCTTAAATAAGCACATCGAAGTAGTATAAAGTTGAACAGAATGCAGGAAATAGTGTTAGAGTCACTGCTGGGGATAATGGTAGAGGCAGGTATGGCTGAACTATTAGATAGACCCATGAATATGCAGGGAATAGAGGGATATGGACACTCTGCAGGCAGAAAGGAATGGTTTAATTAGGCATCATGAGCTGAATTAATTTGGTCTGTTTCTGTGGGGTATTGTTCTATGTTCTGTATTTTCAGTGACAGAGAGAGAGTGCAGTGCAGGTGGATAATTGATATGCAAATCTGAACAAGGTAGACTGAGAGATCAAGAATTCCTCTTCACCATGTAAGTCTGTTCAAGAGTCTTATACCAGAAGCTGCATCGAGCCTGCTCAGAAGCTTTTGTACCCTCTGCCTGGTTGGAAGAAGGAGACGAGGCAATGAATGGTTTGGGAGGGGTCCTTCTTCTTTTGCTTGACTTCAGCAATAAAACAAATAATTAATTGCGAGCGTACCGTATAAGCCAGCAAGCATCTTCAGTGGAAAGCAGCAGAGTTAAGGGTTCTGATTTGATATCTCGAACTGCATGTGGTTTGAGCTTTGATTCCAACGGAGGTACAGTGGTTCATGATTGCTTTCTATCCATGTTTTGATATTCAATTCAATTCAAGTTTAATTATAAATAAACTCTTCTCAGGCTTCCAGCCGGGTACAGGTATAAATTTTAACCGATGTTTCGATGACAAACTCCGCCAATTTAATCAGAAATGATGCCTAGGCACATCTAGTCCAGTGGTATATAGACCCCCGCCATCTGTCCCTCCTGATTGGTTAGTCCTCAACCAATCAGGTTTCCTGACGAAGGGTCTCGGCCTGAAACGTTGACTACTCGTTTCAACGGATGCTGCCCGACCTGCTGAGTTCCTCCAGTGTGTTTGTACATGTTGATTTGACCACAGTATCTGCAGTGTACTTTGTGTTTATAGGTTTCCACTGTCCCACCTTATTTCAAATCAAAGATCAAATCAAATCAAATCAAGTTTAATTGTCATTCAAACCACAGATGGACACAACCGAATGAGACAGCGTTCCTCTGTGGCCAAAGTGTAGAAAACGTACACGTGCGTTCAAAATAACAAGAGAGAAAAAAAAGAAGTCATGTAAGGAAACAAACTTTTAGTCCAAGCCCTGAGCGACAAGTCCCGCAAATTGATGGTTCCTGGCAGTCCAGCCTGTAGTTCCACTGATCCACCACTGAAGGGCAGCACCAGTGGAAGAGGCCACCCTCAACCAAGCCAGGCGCCATGCTACAACGCAAGCCTAAGGACTGAGACTGAGGCGACTGCTGCCTTTCCGCCTGTCTCACCACTAAACAAGGGAAACAGGCCTGCCACAATCAATGTCCAACAGGGTCTCGCGATCACAAAAGAAACGTTCAAGACAATTGCTCACGGTTTCACTGCACTCTGCCTGTGCACCAACTCTGGTGCCACCGAGTATCAGGCAGCAGCACCGTCTCCACCCAGGTCAGCACTTCCAATCCTAATCCGGCTTCTCCTGTGGTCCAATGGCTCAGCTTGCATCCCTCGGCCCGACAGCCAGCTTAAATCCATCCGGCCCGACGGCCTGTCTCGACATCACCGGCCCAAGGAGCTAACTCGGCCTGATGGCCTGATTCTATTGCCGGCGCTTATGACACTCTAGCCGGCTACTCCGAACAATGAGCAGCTCACTGATGTGGGGGACCTGTTGTACAGGTAGTTATTGGAGTCAGGAATAGTCTTACTATGTATAAAAACATATTTAACAAGGACAAAAGCACCTTTGGTTGGCCCCCGAGAGGCCACAGCGTTTTATGCGCTGCCATCTTACCGGAAGTAACATCGAATTACAATCGAATTCCAGATCTTTCTTAGAGCAAGACCTTCATCTTTGTTAAAATTCTTATTCTCTAGTCTTATTTCAATGGCTTCCTTCACCAGGTGGTTCCAAAAGCCATTGAACTGGCACAATAGTTTTGTGCCGTCAAGGTCAACTCCATGGCCATTGTGAATGTGGTGTTCTGCTATCGCCGATTTCTCCGGGTGACACAAACGGATACACCGCCTGTGCTCCATGATGTGGGTTTCCACCGTGCTAATATACACTGCTCCGGATTCACAGGGAATCCTGCAAAAGCCAGCCATCCTGAGTCCCAGATCATCTTCGACCTGCATAAGCCATGATTTGAGCTTCCTCACAGGTTTGTGGATGGTATTAATCAGGTACTTCTTCAGGATGATGGCGATCCAGAAACCGTGGAAATACAGGGAAGACAGAACATTGCATTCGTAATGGCCATAGGGTTGACTGCAATGGCACAAAACTACTGTACTGTGCCAATGGTTTTTGGGGCCGGCTGGTGAAGGAAGCCACTGAAATAAAACTAGAGAATAAGAATGTTAACAAAGACAAAGGTCTTGCTCTAAGGACTGGAATTTGAATATAAACAAGGTAGGATACAAGAAATCTGATTGGTTGAGGACCAATCATGGGGCTATGTATGCCACTGGACTAGACGTCTATAGGCATCAACCCTGATGAAGTTGGTGGAGTTTGTCATTGAAACATCGGTTAAAATCGATACCTGTACCTGGCTGGAAGCCCAAGAAGAGTTTATTTGTCAGATACGCCAGGAAGGCACTAGATCCTTTTTCAAGTTTAGTTGTCATTCAACCATACATGAATACACGTGAATACAGCCAGACAAAACAACATTACTTCAGGGCCAAGGTGCAAACCACAGCACAAAGCACACAATGTACACACTAGATTGCAAGCACATGTCAGATATCAGTGAAATACCCCCATGCAAAAACAAAAGTCGACCCCGAGCCCAGGAATGCTGAAGGAATCTGCAGTCAACCACCATACGGTTTGTCAGCAGGGTAGCACCGATTCCAGCCTGGACGTTGTGTCGCACGGCTCCCCAGTGGAGTGTACCGGTTCTGACGCCTCTCTCCTCATGGCGTAAGCAGGTGGCACCACAGCTTGAGGCCTGGACAACACTACAGTTGAGGCCATGCAGCTCACCCACCGCCCGCCCTCGCTGCCCACCAATAGACCAGTGAACCGGGCTTGCACCATTCTACATTCACCATGTCCAAAATCATAAGGAAAGTGACTAAGGCGGTCACTCACTGTTCGACTCTCTGATGCAAACGGCAGTACAATCTGCATAAGCCCAGCTCCTTCAGTTTCTCCACTCATGAGCAACTTGCTGATGGGGTGGACCTACAGTTCTTAATGTCTAGCAGGATATTGTGATCATAAAAAATACATTTAAAAAGGATAATAGTGCCATTTGTTAACCCTGTGGAAAGCTGCTGTGATGGAATGCACCACCATCTCGCTGGAAAGTGATGAAAAGTTGGCACAGTGAGTATGGAGGAAGGGGAGAGTAGCTAGTGGGTTGTTAGTCGGGAGTGCTCTGGTCAGGGATGAGTTAAAGTGGATACGTGCCGGATGAGTGGTAATATTTGCAGCCTTGTCACAGCCGAGACCTGGTGAAAGGGCAGTGGGGCTTGCATTTTTCTCTCTCTGAGGAGTTGAAGCTCACAAGCTGCTTGATTATAAAAGGATTATAAATCACATCACTTTCATCATTCCCGTTAAACTCCCACTACAAGCAGCTGGGAAAAACGTGCAGGGAAACAAACCTCGGAAATTTCTTGGCATTCCCTGCTTCCCTGTTGCTTCTCTCCTGCCTGTTCTGCACTCCTTTCCACTGTCTCTTCTTGATTCCCTTTGTTGCTTTCCTCCTTACAGCTGGACTGGTCATTTGGGAATGGATGGACGTGTAAACTGAGAGAAGGTGGGGGGGAAGGAGAGAGGAAAATGGAGAATGAGCGATAGAAAGAAATGGAGAGAGAGTCATGGATAGTAGCCGTAGTATCAAAGACATCTTCAAGGAGCGGGGCCTTAGGAAGACAGCGTTCATTATTAAGGACCCCAGTCACCCAGGACATACCTTCTTCTCACTGTTACCATCAGGTAGGAGGTACAGAAGCCTGAAGGCACACACTCAGTAATTCAGGAACAGCTTCTTCCCCTCTGCCATACGATTCCTAAATGGACATTGAACCCACAAACACTACCTCACGACTTTTTTTATCATATACTTATCAAAGATTTCATTGTACTGCTGCCGTAAAGTTAACAAATTTCATGATATGTGCCGATGATGTTACATCTGATTCTGATGAAGAGAGATGGAGAGATGGAGAGATGGAAAGAGAGAGAGAAATGGAGAGATGGAGAGAGAGAGAGAGAGGGGAGAGAGAGAGGGGAGGGAGAGAGAGATGGATGGAGAGGGAGAGAGTGAGGGAGAGAGAGAGATGGACAGAGAAAGGGAGGGGGGGAGAGAGAGAGAGAGAGATGAGAGATGGAGTGACACAGTGGGGTACAGACCATGGACAGGGCCTTTGGTCAACCTAATCTTTGCCGATCGTCATGCCTATCTATACTCATCCCACTTACTGACATTAGTTCCATAAGCCTTTATGCTCTGCCCATTCAAGCACCTGTCTAGATGCCTCTGAATATTGTTACTGATCCTGCCTCCACCACCTCCTCTGCCAGCTCATTCCAGATACCTACTATCTCAGTGTGTGAGAAATTTACCCCTCAGATCCCCCTTGAATCTTATCCTTCTCACCGAAACTTATGTGCTCTAGTTTCAGACACCCCTATCATGTGAATTAGAGTCCGACTGCCTGCCGTGTCTATGCCTCTTTTAATTTTATGTAGCTCCAGAGACCTGTGTTCAGTCCTGGCTTCAGATACTGTCCATGTGGAATCTGCAGGTTCCTCCTGGTGGAGCTGAGGACAGTAAAGCAGGTTGCCAAGGATGTAGACCAGTTGTACATTTGGACTGATAAAAGGCAGATGGAATTTCATGCAGTTAAGTGTGAGGAGTTGCACTTTGGGAGTCCAAAGGGAAAGGACACAGAGAATGGCCAGATCCTTGGGAGCACTGATGTTCGGAAGCACCTTCGGGTGCAAGTCGATAGTGAAAGTGGAAAGTGGCAATACAAGTGGGTAGGATGGTAAAGAAGTCGTATGGCGTGCTCGCCTTCATTGACCCAGGTGTTGACGGTAAGAGTCAGGAAGTCATGTTGTACCCTTACAAAAGTTTGGTTAGATTGCATTTGGAATGTTGTGTGCATTTCTGGTCACCTCTTTACAGGAAGGCTCAGGAGGCTTTGGACAGGGTGCAGAAGAAGCTTACTAGCCTGTTGCCTGGATTAAAGTGCATTAGCTATAAGGAGATTTTGGAAAAACTTGAATTGTTTTCTCTGGACACCAAAAATCGAGGCGTTTTCTGGATTGAAGTTTACACAATGATGAGAGGTATAGAAGGATCCAAGGTTAGCTACGGCCCTCCAAGCACTGAACTAGATCCAAGTTGTACGTGATGCTCAGTTGAACTAGTTAATTAACACTATGTAAAGTTGGCAGCTCCCGAGATCAGTATGATCATATGTCTGAATGAGCATACAGAATTGTAGAAAATGCTAATCTTTCTTTGCTAGATTGTCTCATATCAGAGGGCTGTGAAAGGCTCAAGTACTCCTTTATATTAACAATCATAAGAACAATTTTGAAATGACCTGGGGCCTAACACTGACAAAGTGCTGAAACAGGTTTATCTGGAAATTCCATACCTGATCCTTAAAGTCTACAGTGTGTTTAGAAATAAATGTTAAATACTTTCTTCCCTCTTGCAACTTCCAGTCTAGGGGAAGTTCGCACCACTCCCTCCAAAGATGTTGGTGATGGCATATTTGGGATGTTGTGCTCAGTTTTGGTCACCCTGCCATAGGAAAGATGGCATTAAGCTGGAATGAGTGCAGAGGAGATTTATGAGGATGTTCCTGAACTCAAGGGACTGAGTTAAGGAGTGAAGTTGAGCAATTTGGAACTGTATTCACTGGAGCGAAGGAGAATGAGGGAAATCTTATCAAGGTGTATTAAACATTGAGGGGTATAGATAAGGTGAATACACAAAGAGTTTTCCCCAGAATTAGGGAATGAAGAACAAGAGGACATAGTGGAAAGACAAGAGACTGCAGACGGCAGAATATGAAGCAACAAACTATCTGCTGGATGAACTCATTGGGTTGAGCAGCATCTGTAGGAGCAAAACAGTTGTCTACATTTCCAGTTTTGACCCAAACGGTTGACAATTCCTTTCCTCCCACAAACACTTCTAGTAGACCTACCCCAACTCCTGCTTTCTAAATTCTTATTCTAAACAAACAAGAATCTAGAGCCACAATCTACCAGAGGGATAATCCCACTTAACCTTGTCTTCACTCATCTATGTGTGGTTGGTGCATGTGTCCACAAGAGCATCTGTAAATGCGAATGCCACGTAATCCTTGTGGAGACAGTCTCCTACCTTTTCACTGAGGACTCTTTTCATTGCATTGTGTGGCAATGTCATCATGTTCAGCTGGGCATTGTGTGGACTATCATGAGTCGCAGAAATATTTACCACTGCCATCTGTGAGACAGTAGAGCCATAGGGTCACAAGGCACTGAAACAGGCCCTTCGGATCAACTTGTCTATGCCTGTCAAGGTTCCCATCCAAGCTAGTCCATTTGAACATGTTTGGCTCCTATCCGTCTAAACCCTTCCTATCCCTGTACCTGTTTAAGTCTCTTTTAAATGCTGTTACTGTACCTGCCTCAACCACTTTCTCTGGAAGCCCGGTCCATATCCAGACCACCCTCTAAGTGAAGAGACTGCTCCTAGGGTCCTTTTTAAATCTTTCCCCTCTCAGGTCAAACCTATGCCCTCTAGGCTTTGAATCCCTTTTCCTGGGGAAAAGGATTGAGTACATTTACCCCCTTTATACACTTCATAACTTTATACTTCTCCGTAAGGACACCCTTCAGTTACCTAAGCTCTAATATGCAAGATTATCTACTCATAACCTCTATCATAATTGTTCTACTCTTTTAAATCTAAATTCTATGATTATTCTGCACTCTGTTTTTGTTTGCACTTGCAAACAAGTACTGCACTGATATGGTGGCATGATCTATGGACTGCATGCAGAACAAAGTTTTTCACTGTATCTCGGTACAGGTCACAATAATAAACCACTCTACCAGTTTTCCAGGCATTATAAAGTACTCATGGAGTGGTGGATCCCTCACTTTACCATTACTGTCACGACAGCTGTCAGTGAGGAGTGGAAGAAGGCATGAGAAAGTGACACCAGGGTCATGGTGTAGAGCTGCTACCTCATAGTTTCAGCGACATAGGTTCAATCCCAACATACGGCTCGGTGTGTATGGAGAATACATTTTCTCCCTGTGACAACCTGGGCTTCTTTCCATCCATGTCCCAAATGTGCGAAGGTCGATAGGTTAATGTACACTGTAAATTGTCTTCAAATATATGTAGACGTTGAGTAGAGTCTGGAAGGATTTCTTGGTGGAATAAAATGGGCTTGGGAGGTAAGGGAGTAAGGGTCTGTTTCTGTGGTGTTTCCCTCACAGACTATGAGATGCTGGTATAGTGAAGACACAGCAAGGGACTAGATGCGTGGAAGAGAACATAGACTACAGAACAGTACAGCCCAGGAACAGTCCCTCCATCACACGACATTCTGCCAAACTAATTAAAGGTAGGAAAGGTAAGAAAGAGGGATCTGGGCCCAATGGGGCAGGTTTAGATGGGAATCTTGGTTAGCATGGACTCATTGGACCAGAGGTCCTGTTTCCTGCTGTACGACTTTATGACTCCAGTTAAGCTACTGACACCTAATCCCTTCTGCAGCACATGGTTCAATTCCCTCCATTCTCTGCATACAGAGTTCACCGAAAGGCAGAGCTAAGTGGTTCCACAGCCAATGGATGTCATCAAGATTCTGCAGTCCTGTCAAATCCAGACTGCTGGTGGATGGTGTAACAGCTATTGGGAGGAGGAAGCTCCAGGAATGCCCCCATCCTCAGCAGTAGCCAGGCCCAGCATGTGATGCAAAAGATAAGGCTGAGCCACTCACCACCATGTTCAGTGGACAGTGCCAAGATGATCCATCTCGCCTCCTTCCTGAGGTCCTCACAGTCAGAGGAGCTTTGGTTGGGCCACACTTGCAGTGTTGAGTGCAGATCTAGTTGCCCCATTGTAGGAAGGATACGGAGGCTTTGGAGAGGGTGCAGTAAAGGTTTACCTAGATTAGGGGGTATGAGCTATGAGGAGAGGTTGGACAAACTTGGCTTGTTTTCTCTGGAGTGTCAGAGGCTGCGGGGAAACCTGATAGAAATCTGTAAAACTTTGGCACAGACAGAGTGGACGGTCGATATCTTTTTCAAGGTTGGAAATGTCACGTACTAGAGGACATACATTTAAGGTGAGAAGGGGGCAAGTTTATTACACAGGGACTAGTAGATGCCTGGGACCGGCTGCAAGGGGTAGCAGTGGAAGCAGATATGATGGTGGCTGATAGAGAGAGAAATTAATATACAGGGAATTGAGGAATATGGATGATGTCCAAGCAGAAATTACTCAGCTTTGGCACTGTGGACAGCTAAGATATTGTGGGCCAAAGGGGCTGTCCTATGTTTTATGTTCTGGGAGCCAGACGTCAGCAAATCTTACCCACTCCATGTGATATCAAAAACGACTGAGAGCACTGATGCAGCAAAGGCAACAGAACTAGTGTCAGGAAATGTAGAGGAGGCTCGACCCAAAAGCAGATCAGCAGAAACCAATATTTTACTAACAAACTGCAAAATAAAAAACCACGAGGGGCCACAAAACAGGAGAGAATTGATACTCAGGGTGACAAGGTTATGAGCAACTGGTTGAGGCTGGCTCTTTCAAAGTGTGAACGAGGGCTGGGTTTAAGTGGGCTGCAGCAAACGTTGTTGCAAAGTCTGCAGATGATATGAAGATAGGTGGAGGGGCAGTAGTTTTGAGAAAGTAGGGAGGCCAACAGGAGGACTTAGGTTGGGAGAAAGGGCAAAGAAATGGCAGTTGGAATACAGTGTCAGGAAGTATATGCTCATGCACTTTGGTTGAAGAAATTAAAGGGTTGTTTATTTTCCAAATGGAGAGAAAAGGACAAAAAGCTGAGACACAAAGGGACTTGGCAGTCCTTGTGTGGGACTCCCTGCAGGTTAATTTGCAGGTTGAGTCTGTGGTGAAGAAGGCAAATGTAAAGTTAGCATTCATTTCAAGAGGACTAGAAGATAAAAGCAAGAAGTAATGTTGAGGCTTTATAAAGCACTGGTGATGCCTCACTTGGAGTATTGTGAGCAGTTTTGGTCCCCTTATCTTAGAAAGGATGTGCTGAAACTGGAGAGAGTTCAAAGGAGGTTCATGAAAATGACACTAGGATTGAGTGACTTGTCATATGAAGAGTGTCTGATGGCTCTGGGCCTGTATTTACTAGAATTCAGAAGAATGAGAGGTGATCTCACTGAAACCTATTGAAGGATTACAGGCCTTGATAGAGTGGATGTGGAGAGGACGTTTCCTACGGTGGGAGAGTCTAAGACCAGAGGACACAGCCTCAGAATGGAGGGGCATCCTTTTAGAATGGAGATTAGGAGGAATATCTTTAGCCAGAGAATGTCGAATCTGTGGAATTCTTTGCCACAGGCAACTGTGGAGGCTAAGTCTTTATGTATATAAAGCAGAGGTTGATAGATTCTTGACTGGTCAGGGCATGAAGGGATACAGGGAGAAGACAGGACATTGGGGCTGACAGAAAAACTGGATCAGCCATGATGAATTGGGGCAGCAGACTAAATGGGCCAAATGGCCTAATTCTACTCCTATATCTTATGGTCTGATAGTAATGATGAGTGTGGCAGGTGATTCCAGTTTGCTGGGTAGAGACTAGGAGGTGCCTGCCTGGGCAAGCCCAGTACCAGACAGCAGAAGATAATCCAGACGGGTCTGGTGGAACTCCTTAACGAGCATTAGATTCAAACTGAAACTGAGCAGCAGGCAAGACCTCTCCTTCAGGCTCTACCCTATCCAGTCAACCAGGTATGCACACCCCATCCATGTCGATGAGAATCCATCAACCAGAGAACCATGGACAATGGACCACCTTCCAACGTCCTTGGTTCCAGAGGTACAGGCTTAGGGGGGCAGACAGCTCCATGGACCACAGGTTTGAGGAGAAAAAAGGACAGTTTTTTTGTCCTTTTCTCTCCATTTGGAAAATAAGCAACCCTTTAATTTCTTCACGCAATTTCAACTCTTCCCAGCGCCATTATGGAGTAGGAGACAGGGAGCTGCTCACCATTAAATAGGCATTCAAGTAATGGAAGCTTTGGCTGATGGAAAACACCAAGTCCCCCCTGATCTGGACTAACTACCAGAACCTCGTACAGTACCTATATAACAGACCCACCAGCTCAACTCACTTCTGGCTCAGTGGGCCCACTTCTTTGAGCAATTCAACTTCACCATCTTCTACCAAACCAGCTCTAAGAAGACTCAGGCGGACACCCTGTCACTACCGTCTGAAACAGAGATCGCCTATTATTCCATCCTCACCCCGATTTCGGGGATTTTGAGAACTGGACCTGCCAGGCCCTACAGCACAAGCCTGCTCTGGCTGACACACCTGACAGCTGCGTGTATGAGCCGGCAGCCCTGCTTTCGGTGGAACTCCAGTGGGCCCACGCCTTACCCCTCTCCAGCCATTCAGGTGCACGATGGACTGTGATGCCATTTCTGGTCACCTACCCTGTACATTAGTTCATCGCTGGCCTGCACTCAGTGTGCTGGTCCAATTCCTCCAGACAGCAGCCCTACTGGTCCCCTGACGCCCGTGGTCCCATATCTCCACGGGACCAGTTTTTCACCGTCCAGTGGGGCCACAGTGATCATGCCAGCGGTTTACCAGCTCTCCCACTTCAATGCGACCCACTTCATTGGCCTCCCCAAACTTCTATAAGCCGCAGAGACAGCAGACCGTGTTCTCCAACATGTAGTTCACTTCCACAGTTTTCTTCAGGACATTGTGTCCACCCGGGGCCCACAATTTGTCTCCCGCTTCTGGCAAGCATTTTGCTCCCTCCTCCATACCTCACTCAGTTTGTCCACTGGCTATCACCTGCAGACCAACGGTCAATCAGAAACAGCCAACCAGCAAGTGGAAAAGCTTCTGCAATGCTTCGCTGCCTCTAATCTTTCTACATGGAGGAAGCATCTGCTCTGGACCAAAGTGTCACACAATATACACACCTTCTCTGCCCTAGTTAAGTCACCCTTTGAAGTGCTTCATGGGTACCAATCCTCTTCATTTCCCACAGAGGAGTCAACAGTGGAGGTCCCGTCTGCCAGAGCCCTGGTTCACCGATACCGGATTGTTTTCTCCCATCCAGTCTTCACTGGGAGAGGATGGCCCTGGCGTCCACCTCTACCACAACGGTTCTGGAGGGGTTCGGATGGTAGAGATTGGGAGTGGTGGTGAAGTATCTCTCGAGCTCCTTGAAAGCATGGTCCACGGCAGCAAACCAGGTTATTGTGAGGGAGGTGAGAGGAACAGCGACTTGGCTGCAGTTTCTGATGAAATGGTGGTACAAGTTGAAGAAGCCCAAGAAGTGCTGTTTTGCTGTTTGAAGGTGTGAGCACGGTCAGGAACATTCAAATATGGCGCGCACTTTTTCGGGATCCATGGTCATGCCTTGGGGTGAAAGGATGTAACCCAGGGAGGAAATGACCGGGGTGTGTAATTGGCATTTTTCTAAGCTTCCGTACAGCTTGTATTTGAGGACTAACTGAAGGACTGAACAAAGGTGACAGATGTGGTCTTGGGGGTCCTTGGAGAAGATGAGGGTATTGTTGAGGTTTGGTAGATGAACATATAACTGCATATCATCTCTTGGAGGCTTGAAAAATGGTTGGACTGCTAGAAAGTGTGAAAGGCTTTACTAAGTATTGTCGTTGGCAGCGGGTGTTATGAACACCGTTGTAGATCTAATTTGATGAAGACCTGGGCCCCACAGAGTGTTTTGCATGTTCTGTCTAGCAACTGGAGAGTTTCTTGATGGTGATTTTGTTGAGTCCATGGTAGTCAATGCGGGGACAAAGACTCTTCTTCCTGACGATGAATAATTGTGCACCAGTTGGGACAGAGATGGTCAAACGAAGCCACGCTGTAGTGCTTTGGAGACGCAGTCCTTTATGGCTTGGGACTCAGGAGAGGAAAAGGAGAACAGAGGATCTTAGGAAGGGGTGCTCCCTGTGACGAGGTCGATCACGTAGCTGTGTGGTCTGTGAGGCATCAGGGTGCGGGCTTCCCTTTTATTGAAGACGATGACTCAGTCATGGTATTCTTGTGGGAATTTGGTGAGGTTGAGAATTTCATCCATCTCCATGGATTTACGGGGTAAAGTCAACTGGTCCCCAGCTCAGCAGTGAACTGCATGACCGGGCGGGGTGAGGGTTGTGAGTGGAGAGCCAGGGGTCACCCAGGATGAGAGGAGTGTTGGGTGAGTCGATCAGGAGGAATGCTGTGTGTGTGCTGTGACCCCAGAGGATGACTGTCAACGACCATGAAGCAGAAGGGGTGAGAGATACACTCAGCAGGGATTCTAAGCTGCATGCATGAGTCCAGTCCAGCCCACCAGAGCCTCCTGTGTGCGTAGAGCCGTCGAGGTGTGGAGGAGGACAGAGTGAGTGAGTTGGGCCATGGTGTTGGAATGAGGAACCAGGGGAAGCTTACCGTATACAGCGCTCCTGGTCTCTACCGGTGGTGCTGTTTTTCAAGACGCAGTGGACATTTGATGCATGGCTGATTGGCAGCTCTGCACAAGTTGTTTCTCTACCAACCCTCACGTTCTTGGGGGAGGTGGGGGGTTAAGGGAGCTCTCTCTACTTGCGTGGGTCCTGGAGGTGTTGATGATGAGGTCCCTGCAGCCTGAAATGGTTCTGGGAATGGAACTGGAGTTCTAACTGGTCACCCAGAGGGTTGTTCCATAAGACACTTGTTAATCCAGAGAGCCAGAGTGATGAAGCTCAAGATCCTGGCTGGACAAATCATCTTTCAACTGCTCAGAGGCTTAGATAATAATGACTGCCTTAACGTAGGTTAAGCATCCTATTCTGCCCCCACCTTCCACTTCCTGGAGGGTCGGAAACCCAGTGCACTGCAGTGACGAGTTCCTCATATTTATTGCATGGTGGTTTCATTACCCCTGTTAGCAGTGGCCCAGGTCAGAGGTCACCCATTCAGGAGGGGGATGACAAAGGCAATCCTGGCACAGTCCGTAGAATACAGAGATAACTGGAGCTCGAAGTGTAAGGCAAGAAGTTGCACCATCAGTTTGGGGATCTGTTGAAGCACTCAGGCACTGGGATCCGGGGCAGACTGGCGCTCAGCTGCTGAATCAAGATGGAAAGTTGGTCGAGAGTGGCAGGCAGATGGTCAGTGGCTTCCTGCTGCTTCATGAGTGTGTGGTCCTGTTGATGGACGACTTCCTTTCGGCAAGCGTATTCTGCTGGATCAATCGATTGCTTCACTCATCCTGTCAGGAAATATAGAGGAGCCTTGACCCAACGAGAGAGTGTGGGGTAACGTAATTGGGAGAAAAGCACATAGCTCACAATCACTAGCATTGAGCTGGGATTTCTTTTCAAGAGGCTGCTCTGGCATGATGACGTTATTATGTAAAGGGTTTTAATGCGCTTTTGTGTGTAGGGTTTGAAGTTCAATAAAATCTGTTCTGGGTTTCATTAAACATGAAATGCTTCACTTTGTTTTAGTTTGCTAAAACCTACAAGAGCAATGGAGATGATTTAGCAACAAGTGGATATTTTAATAATAAGCTGCAAAATAACAAGCCACAAAACAAGCAGGAATGAGAGAACCAATATAGACACTTTGGGTTGAATGGCTTCCTTCTTTGTGAGCTGGAAGCTTGGCATCTCAAGCAAGAGATGATAAAGCTTGCCTGTATCCTTCCCCCTTTCTCCACCACTTCCACTTCAAAAGCTGCCAACAGTAACAGGTTTGCCATTTCAGGGAAAGCATGAGGAGGTACTTCTCCACCAGAGGCTGGTGAATGCTTGTAGTTCTCTCCTCCAGGGAGCAGATGTGCTGTGAGTTTATTCAAATCTGGACTGGGAGTTAAGGGAAACCAGAAGGATAATGGGACTGAGAGCAAGGATCACGTGAGCTGTGTGCTAAATGATTAGTGCTTCTAATCGATTGATTCCTGCTTCTGTTGCCTATGTTCTAACAAGAGCTGTTTTTCTAAGCGTAGGAGCAGGCCTTTCAGCCTATTGATTCTGTGCTGACCATCGACTACCTGTTTTCACACTAGTTTTGGAACTAAACCAATTTACTCTTCTCAGCTTCTCATCAGCGCCACACACAAGGGGTAAGTGTGCCTCCAATCACTGGGGGAATGTGCAAATGCCAGCACAGAGGTCAGGCAGCATTTCGATTAGCTGCCCCAATGGGCTTTAATTTGCCTGCCTCTTTAAGAGCAGTTGCTTCCAGGAAAGCTCCTGACTGGAAGGTGCACAGTGATGAATTTATTGCTTTTCCATGGTCTGCTCTCTCCTCCTGTGGCTGCAGCCTTGAAGCTGGAAGCAGGCCTGAAGGTCACTGTTGCCTGGGAACCGCTCCTACCTGCTGGACGAGCTGCTTGGCTGGCCTGATGCAATAGTCAACTTTCTGATGAAATTTTCTGTGAATTATTTCTCTTCCAACAGCTAAATTTCCCATGCCACTCCCGCGGTTGACTTGCACACAATGATAATTAATTACCTGACGAATGCAGAAGAAAGGTTTTCCCATGCACTCACTCACGCACACACACACACACACAAACGCACGCACACACACGCACACACAAAATCACACAGGTACACATAGATACACACACATACACAGCTGCATGTTACATATAGATATATATATATACAGTATAATCACAAAGGCATATGCATACTTACACACCTCTACACATACACACAGAAACCTAAAATAAACTTGCTCATCTACATTATGAAGTAATTTGCATTTTCAAAACTCAACCTGATTTGCAAGCCTTTATCATCAATACGGTGTTCTTTAAGCAATCTGGCAGTAGACCTGGGCATAGCATGACCCACAGAGAGCCTCTTGATACCGACAGGATGAACTGTTCCCTTTTGGAGACTCTGCAGTTCATGTTCCATGTGTTTTTGTTGACACTTTTTAACTATTTACTCCATTTGATCAAGGCGCTTTGGCATGAACTGGCTCTGCGGCATCGACAGAGCGCCGAACTGGCTGACTCGATGCCCCCATGCTGAGCTCATCGACTTCGTCCGCTTTAACTCCAGCTTCTACCCTGCCCTCGAGTTTACCTAGTTCATTTCCGACACCTCTCCCCCCTTCTCGATCTCACTGTCTCTATCTCCGGAGACAGCTTATCCACCAATGTCTGTTATAAGCTTTTATAAGTATATAAAGGGCAAAAGAGAGTTAAGGGTAGTTAAAGGACCAATAGAAAACAACGCTGGGGATATTGTAAAGAGAGATGCAGAGATGGCAGAGGAGCTGAATGCATATTTTGCATCAGTCTTCACAGTGAAAGATATCGGCAGTAGACTGGACATTCAAGAGTGTCAGGGAAGTGAAGTATGTGCAGTGAAAATTACAACTGAGAAGGTGCTCAGGAAGCTTAATGGTCTGAGGGTGGATAAATCTCCTGGACCTGATGGAATGCACCCTCGGAAGTAGCTGGAGAGATTGCAGAGGCATTAACGATGATCTTTCAAGAATCGATAGATTCTGGTATTCTTTCAGATGACTGGAAAATTGCAAATGTTACTCCGCTATTTAAGAAGGGTGGGAGGCAGCAGAAAGGAAACTATAGACCTGTTAGCCTGACATCAGTGGTTGTGAAGCTGCTGAAATCAATTATTAGGGATGAGATTACCTGGAGGCACATGACAAGATAGGCCAAAGCCAGCATGGTTTCCTGAAAGGAAAATCCTGCCTGACTAACCTACTGCAATTCTTTGAGGAAATTACAAGCAAGGTAGACAAAGGAGATGCAGTAGATGTGGTGTATTTGGATTTTCAGAAGGCCTTTGACAAGGTGCCGCACATGAGGCTGCTTAGCAAGGTAAGATCCCATGGAATTACACAGAAGTCACTAGCATGGGTGGAGCTTTGGCTGATTGGCAGAAAACAGAGAGTGGGAATAAAGGGATCCTATTCTGGCTGGGTGTCGGTTACCAGTGGAGTTCCACAGGGGTCAGTGTTGGGTCCACTGCTTTTTACAATGTCTGTGATTTGGACTATGGGATTAGTGGATTTGTGACTAAATTTGCCGATGATACAAATATAAGTGGAGGAGTGGGTAATGTTGAGGAAACAGAGAGCCTACAGAGAGACTTAGATAGTTTAGGGGAATGGGCAAAGAAGTGGCAAATGAAATACAATGTTGGAAAGTGTATGGTCATGCACTTTGGTGGAAGAAATAAACGGGCAGACTATTATTTAGATGGGGAGAGAATTGAAAATGCAAAGATGCAAAGGGACTTGGGAGTCCTTGTGCAGGATACCCTAAAGGTAAACCTCCAGGTTGAGTTGGTGGTGAAGAAGGCGTATGTAATGTTGACATTCATTTCTAGAAGTATAGAATACAAGAGCAGGGATGTGAAGTTGAGGCTCTATAAGGCACTCGTGAGACCACACTTGGAGTATTGTGTGCTGGTTTGGACTCTTTACACAACTCCCTTGTCCATTTGTCTCTCCCCACTGATCTCCCTCCTGGCACTTACCCTTGCAAGCTGAACAAGTGCTACACCTACCCCTACACCTCCTCCATCACTACCATTCAGGGCTCCAAACAGTTCTTCCAGGTGAGGCGACACTTCACCTGTGAGTCTGTTAGGGTCATATACTATGTTCGGTGCTCTCAGTGTGGTCTCCCGTTTATCGGTGAGACCTGACGTAGATTGGAAGACCGCTTCGCCGAGCATCTACGCTCCGTCCACCAGAACAAGCAGGATCTCCCAGTAGCCACATATTTTAATTCCACTTCCCACTCCCATTCCGATATGTTCATCCACGGCCTCCTCCACTGTCGTGATGAGGACACACTTAGGTTGGAGGAACAACACCTTATATTCCTTTTGGGTAGCCTCCAACCTGACAGCATGAACATCGATTTCTCTAACTTCCGGTAGTGCCCCCCATCCCCTCTCTCCTTCACCATTTCCCATCCTGTTTTCCCTCTCTCACCTTATGTCCTTGCCCATCCATCGCTTCCCTCTGGTGCTCTCTCCCCTCTACTTTTTTCCGTGGCCTTCTGTCTCTTTTACCAATTTACTTTCCAGCTCTTTGCTTCACCACTCCCCCTCTCAGTTTCACCTGTCACCTGGTGTTTCTCTCTCCCCTCCCCCACCTTTTAAATCTACTCATCCTCTTTTTCTCTTCAGTCCTACTGAAGGGTTCCAGCCCAAAACGTCGACTGTACTTTTGTCCATAGATGCTGCCTGGCCTGCTGAGTTCCTCCAGCATTTTGTGTGTGTTGCTCAGTGGCTGTTGGGCCTGGACTGTTTTGGGGACTCTGTAGTTTGATGTTCTATATTCTGCGTGTTATTTGCTAGCTTTTGACTGTTTGTGTGATTTGTTTTTTATCGTGCGTTGGGTGTTCAATGTCCTTTGTTGATTGGGTTTTTTCTTTCAATATCTCGATAGTGTTTCTTTGTTTCATGGCTTACTGCAGGAAGATGAATCTCAGGGTTGTATACTGTACAGGCAGTTCCCGGGTTACGAATGAGATCCGTTCTTAAGTCTGTCTTTAAGTCGAATTTGTAGGTAAGTCGGAACAGGTACATACGGTTCTTATTTAGCGTCAATTAGTTAAATGTTTGTCTTAGTATATAGTATATATTTTCCCTTACAATGCAGAGCTTTTCCTTTTCTCGTCATAAATGGCCTTGTAGCAGCTGAGGCCCTCGGTAACTGTATGGTAAACTTTAGTGAACCTCTCTGTATTAGGATCTTGCTCCTCTAACTTTGCCATCCCTGCTTCAGTGAGGCTTCAGCTAACCCTTTCATCAAAAACTTTTTCGGTTCTGGAGTTTTTAGATCCTAGTTTTCTTCCTCAAATGCTATCATCACTTTATCCTTTAAAATTGTTCTGATCGTTGACTGACACTTTTCCAATGACCAATGGCATTTCACCTCTTTCTGATCGCTTTATTATTTCCACTTTATTTTCAATCATGATCGTTTTCCTTTTCTTTGATGCATCACCAGCACTTGCATCAGATTTACGCTTTGGAGGCATGGTTACAAGGGTAAATAATAGAAAAATTTAAGCCAAATACAAAGTTACACACTCAACACAGTGTTAACGACAACGTGATCTGACTTAAAGTGGCAGACGGAGTTCTCCTTCCTTGAGCCGACGAACCACTGAAGCCGCACAATGTTTTCATGTGCGTCACAAAGTAGTGTGTGCGTTCGTTATTATGAACCATTGTATTTAACTCAAATTTTTAATATAATAGGCTTTATGGCAGTCCGTTCATAAGTACGAGTTGTCCGTAAGTCGGACGTTCATAACCCGGGGACATGCTTTGACAAAAAATGTATTTTGAAGCTTCATGGGAATGCAGACTAACAGATATTGATCAGGTGCCTCTTGCAACTTACCTACCATCTGTGACATCAGTTGGGACCCTGGTTTTTCACCTCAGCCAAAAGATGTCTCCTCTGACAGTACAGCACTCCTTTAGCTTGCTATTTGCTGTTTTGCGATTTTGGAGTGGGATTTAAAGGCTGCCAACCTACCCATCTCATCTGTGCTTTCCATAAATCTCCACTCGATGCTTTTTCCTCCACTGGAGTGGCAATCATTCCTTTTCCTCTCTTTGTGAGTATAGTCCTAGCAGATGGTTCTAGCACGTGTAATATCATCCTGGGAAAATAAAAACTGCCTATTCAGTCCAATATTGGAGCAATACAGTGCAGGAAGGAACACAGTTCTAGTTAATGTCGGTAGAACGTAGAACATACAACATACAACAAGAAAGAGTACAGCGCAGGAACATAATGTCTGTGCCAAACATGATGCCAAGTTAAACTAAATTCCTTCTTCTTGCACGTGATCCACTTCCCTCCATCCCCTGCATCTTCACATGCTGAGATAAAAACCTTTTAAGCACCAGCATCTATCCACTTCCTCCACTACCTCTGGCAGCCTGTTCCAGACACTCACGATCCTCAGTGTATAAAAACAGCCCCATGAATCTCCTTTAAACATTCAATGTCCTCTGGTGCTTGACGTTTCCACCGTGGAAAAATTATTCTAACCATCTACCCTGTCTCTTCCATTCATAATTTTATACATTTCTATCAGTCTCCCCTCAGCCTCTGCACCATCCCCAAGTTTGTCCTTTTTTCCTTTATATCTCATACCCTCAAATCCAGGCAAAACCCTGCCAAACTTCTCCTTAACCCATTCCAAACCATCCACGTGTACTGTGTAGTGATCATCTCCAAGAGTCTGAGTACTTACCCTTGACGTTCAATGGCATTACCACCTTACTCTCGATGTTCTATGTAGTTACCACCTTACCCTTGGTGTTCAATGGCATTACCACCTTACCCTTGATGTTCAATGGCATTACCACCTTACCCTTGACATTCAATGTCATTACCACCTTACCCTTGATGTTCAATGGCATTACCACCTTACCCTTGGTGTTCAATGTCATTACCACCTTACCCTTAATGTTCTATGTAGTTACCCCCTTACCCTTGATGTTCTATGTAGTTACCCCCTTACCCTTGATGTTCTATGTAGTTACCACCTTACCCTTGGTGTTCAATGTCATTACCACCTTACCCTTAATGTTCTATGTAGTTACCCCCTTACCCTTGATGTTCTATGTAGTTACCACCTTACCCTTGATGTTCTATGGAATTACCATTATCATTACTGGCTGTGCCTCTCACTTTCCACATCCTGGCAGTCATTACTAACTGGAAACTCATCAGGATCAGTTGTATACAAGAGGAGTTATTGATGAACACTCATTTCCAGATAATATCTACCTCAGGAGTGCGAAGGATCACTCTCTCATTGCGTGCATGATTACAGGTCCAAAAACTCTCAGGAGGCTCATCACCAGCCAGGGCAAAGTAGCCTCTTGACTGCCACCCCATCTACCACCCTGCACATTCAATCCCTCCCCCACTGGCCCATTGTAGTTACGTGCCCAGCTTTCTCCCAAATCCGTGACGTGCGCCAGCAAGAAGGATGAGGACAGCAGGTGCGGGGGAACCCCACACAACCTGCAGGCTTCCCTACCACACCACCCTAACTTGGAAATACGTCACCATTCTTTCATTGTTACTGGCTTTAACCTTGGAGCTGTCTGCCCAACAGCACCGTGGGAGAACCTTCACCAGCAGGTCTGCAGAGCTTGAGGAAGGGGGTTCCCCACCAGCATCTCCAGAGCAGTGAGGGACAGCTATTGTTGAATCAGCTAGTGAATACACTCCCAGGAAATGAATGAACAAAACAGAACTCAAGAAAACGGACAGCAAGCTTCCTTCCAAAGGAAATGAAATGGCTCCTTTCTCTTTCAGGAGTTAAGGAGTTAATGATAATCTCAGCAGGTCACAAAGTGATTGCTCCTGTTGTCTGGAACTTGGCTGAGAATCAAGAAAAATAAGTTAAATACAAACAGTGTCAGTGATGTGCAGAATGTTCCAGGCTGAAGATTGCATCTCATCTGCCAACAGCTGTAATGTATATTTCTTGCGCTTCATGTCCTTTGTTTAGTGTTGACCCCTGTGTGACTTGACCAAGTCCAAGAGCCCATCTTCTTATTCTCAATTTCCAAAGATGATGACTTGACTGCCACCTAGAGGCCTGAACTGGAATGGAAGTTGGTGGTTGAGTGGGGTGGGGGGTTCATGGACACTCTTCTTCATCTGGTCTTTGTCAGTTCTTTATCCTCAAATACAAGGGTCAGCTCAAGTCTCCCCAATCTGATGAGTGAGAATAGCTAACTTTAACATAAACTGAACTCATTCCTGCTCCATTTCCTTGTAATCCCTCCCTACCTTGAGTTAAGTCAAGTCCAGGGAAGTGTTGACCTTATTTCAGTTCTCTCCTATGTCAGACTCATAGCCACTCTGGACATTCTCTCTTCCCCTATCAGAAAGAAGAAATAAAAAACCTGTAAGTACATACAACCAAGATCAAGGGCAGCTTCTATCCTGCTGTTATTAGATTATTAAATGGTTTCTTACTGTGATAAGATGGACTCTTGACCTCACAATCTACCTCATTATGACCTCGCACCTTATTGTCTATCTACACTGCACTTTTTCTGTACTGGTAACACTTCATTCTATATTCTGTATTGTTTTATCTTGTACTACCTCAATGTATTGCGATAAAGAATTGAACTGTATGAATGCTATATGCAAGACAAGTTTTTCATAGTACCTAGGTACAGGTGACTATAATAAACTTTGCTAATTTACCAGTTAGATTTACTCCATTTACCAGCTACAGCTCTGTATTCAGTACCACAATATTAGTCAGGTTCAAGTTTATTGTCATTTAATCAATGTGTACACTGCCTAACAAGACAAAGTTCTGAAGTCCAGAACACCGTACAAGTAACTCACACACAACACATAAAGTAACATTCATCATCATCATCAGGTGCCGTGCCCAGTTTGAGCTTTGACTGCCATGGCCACACACTCCTGTTTCAGGTCAAGTGGATCAATTCATTGGTATTCATTTCCAGTTCTCTGGCTGCTGTCTCCATCATCATTTGTCTTTGCCTTCCTTTTGCTTTCTTCCCTTCAATCTTTCCCATAATTACCGTGCATTCTAACTCCTCTTTCCTAATCACATGTCTAATGAAGTTACGTTACCTTTTCATGATCTCATACATCATTTCTCTTTTTGTGATTGCTCTGTTCATGACATCCTCATTAGATATTCATTTCATCCATGATATTCTCCGCATCCTCCTCAAAAACCACATCTCTGCTGCTTCAATTCGTTTCCTCATGTTACTAGATATTGTCCAACATTCCGTACCATATAATATAACTGGATAAACGTAACATTTCAGTACTCTAAGGTGGGTTGTCATGCCTAGCTTAGTGTTGGTCAGTGTATTTTTCATTCTCGTAAAGGTGTATTTTGTCACCCCTATTCTTCTTTTGATGTCCATGTTGCACCTGCCATCTGATGTCACCCAGCTTCCTGAGTAGCAAAAGTTTTGTACTTGTTTTATGTCTTCCCTGTTTATTCTCAGCCTGCAGATAGGATTCCCCTTCTTTTTGGGTATCACTATACATTCTGTCTTTTTGCATTTGATAGATAGACCCATTTTTGCACTTTCTTCAACAACTATATCAATTAAGTTTTGTAGTTCTTCCTCTGTACTTGCAATTAACACAGTGTCATCCGCATATCTGAAATTATTGATATTTTCACTGCCAACTTCGATTCCCAAGATGTCTCTTATTTTTTGTAATATTGTTTCACTGTACACATTAAACAAATCAGGGGAGAAAACACACCCTTGTCTAACACCTCTCTTGATTTTCGTAAAATGACTCACTTCTCCATCTATTCTTACAAAGGCAGTTTGTTCCTAGTTGAAGTAAGGAATAGATTTCAAAGTCTAGAAATAGAACCTGTTGAAGATGACAGCAATCATGTAGAAATGAAGTTTAACTCTCTCAAGGATGCCTTGGTAGAATCAGCAAAGTCAGTGATTCCTAAAAAATGAAAAAACACAAAGAATAAATGGATGACAGATGAAATCAAAAATCTAATGGAAGAAAGGAGACAGAAGAAAGCAAATCCTATAGAATATAAGTCCTTAGATAAAAAAGTTAAAAGCTTATGTCAAAAAGTCAAAGAAGAATGGTTAAACCAGGAACGTGAGCAACTAGAAGGAATCCCTATTACTAATCCAAAAAGGTTACGTCAACAAATCAAGAATATCACTGGTAAAAAGCTCCTCTGTTCTTTAGGTTGATGTTTGAAAGCAAAGGATGGTACCATTATCATGGAAAAAGAGAGATTATGAACAGATGGACTGAGTATATTCAGGAATTGTTTGAAGACGATCGAGGCGAAAAACCAGAAATTAAGAAGAGCATTGAAGGTCCAAGTATTTTAAAATCTGAAGTTCGTAATGCAATAAATAAGATGAAAAAAGGAAAGGCAGCAGGTCCTGATGAATTAGTAATAGAACAAACTATCACCCTTGAAGATTATGGAATTGAAAAACTTACTGATTTAATCAATGTCATTTATGAGACTGGAATAATACCAGAAGAGATGAAAAAAATCAGTATTTATCACTCTTCCTAAGAAACCTACAGCAATAAACTGTGAATTGCATAGGACTAAATTTTTAATGAGTCATATCACCAAGATACTTCTAAGAATTTTGATGACAAGAACTAAAAGTAAGATACAAGCTGAAGTAGGTAAAGAACAATGTGGTTTTGTGAAAGACAAGAAAGTAACATTACCACAAATAATAAAACATATTCAAGAAGACTGACATTTAGTATAAGATGCATTTTTGACACAAGTTAAAAAGTAAACGTATAATGCTACTGGCACTTCGTACGTGATGAGGCCTGGTGGTGGCAGGAAGCTCAGAAGTCTCACAGAAGCTGTTTCCCATCCTAACAGTCCGTGCCCTAAAGCTACATACATCCTGCCAGATGGGAGCGAGTCAAAGAGATTGTGGGATGGATGAGAGGAAGCTTATCTCCAAACTTCCAGACCTTGGACATTGCACCTCCCTGTGCAACTGGACCCTTGACTTCCCTGACCAACAGATAGCAGTCAGTAAAGATAGGCAGCAACACCTCAACCACGATGATCCTCAACATCAGCACCAGGCCAGGGGAGTCTACAACTAGGGGGCACAAGTTTAAGGTGAGAAGAGAGAAATGTAAAGCGGCTTTGAGGAGTACGTTCTTCAAATTATCAAATTCTTCTGATCACCTCCCAGCCTCTGTCACTCCTCCATCTGCCTATCACCTCTCCTCACCTGGATGCATCTATCCTATCATTTCTTGACAACATCTTCCTTTCACCTTTCCACAATGGCCATCTCCCTCTACCTTTCAGCCCAGGTGAAACATCTTGACCTGAAACATCAACTGTCCCTTTCTCTCCTCAGATGCTGCCTGACCCACTGGCTTCCTCCACCATCTGGTTTCATACATATAATGTGATGCTGGTTGAAGTGCTCAGAACGGTTAGGAGCACTGCTGTATAACCCTTGCAAGAGAGAGACTGGTCCTCGAACCAAGATGCTGTTGTGTGGCCAAAAGAATCTGAAGCAGGAGCAACCTATGAACAGCTTGTTCTCTGTCTAAGTCAAAAGCGGAACTGTCCATCACAGGAGAATTGACCTGTAACTCCATTTCTATCAAGGCAAAAAAGTTTGGGTGTTAATTTTCATGTCTGCCCCTGCATTTGAGTGTTTGTTTGAACTGATGACCAATTTTCCTTTGAAGTGACTCCATGATTCTGATGGGAATGACTAATCACTGTACTTTCACAATGAGCTTCTGGCAATGAAGGAAATTTTCCAGCTTTGTCTCCTGTGGAAAAATGTAATGATTCTGTATGTCTGCTGGCTCCTGCCCACTTTGTCACATATTCTAAATACTCTGGGGCACTTCCGTTTCAGAACATGTGAACACAGCCTGAGTATGTTAGTAAGACCAAAGAACTGACTGTGGACATCAGATGAGGGAACACACACCAGTCCTCAAAGAGGGATCAGAAGTGGAAAGAGTGAGTAACTTCAAGTTCCTGGGCGTTAATATCTCTGAGGATCTCTCCTGGACCTGACATATCAATGCAGCTACAACAAAGGCATGACAGTGGCTATATTTCATTAAGGAGATTTGGTATGTCACCAAAGACACCCGCAGATTTCTACAGATGTACTGCAGAGAGCATTTTAACTGCCTCCCTTACTGTCTGGTATGGTGGGGGGGGGAGGGGCGGTGGGGGAGGCTACTGCTCAGGATCAAAATAAGCTGCAGGGTTGGAAAGTCAGTCAGCTCCATCACGGGCACTTGCCAAGACATTTCCAAGGAGTGATGACTCAAAACAGCGGCATCAACTATGAGGACCCCCATCATCCAGATCATGCCTTGTTCTCATTGCTACCATCAGGAAGGAGGTGCAGGGGCCCGAAGGCACACACTCAGTGATTCAGGAACAGCTTCATCCCCTCTGCCTGAATGGACATTAAACCCATGAACACTACCTCACTACTTTTTTTATTTCTATTCTGCACTACTTACTAAATTTAGCTATAAATATACTTGCTGTAGTCATGTATTGGTTCTATTATTATGTATTGCATCATACTGCTGCCCTAAATACAACAAATTTCACAACATACGCCGCTGATATTAAACCTGAGCCTGGTCTGTCATTCATCAAGGTCGTGTCTGAAATGTTATCTCCTGACGTAGGGTTCCGTTGAAGAGTCTCAGCTGGAGATGTTACCTGTTTAGTTCCGTCCATGCACTCCAAAGGCTGTTACAGATTTCAGTGGGAGTACAGTGGAGAGCATTCTGACTGCAGAGGATCATGAGATGCTGCAGGTTGCTTGTGGACTCAGCCAGCTCCATTACGGGCACTGCAGAGTTCAAAGTAAATTTATTATCAGAGTATATACGTGTCATCACATACAACCCTGAGATTCTTTTATTTCTGTGGGCATACTTCTGTAATCTATAGAACAGTAACTGTAAACAAGATCTGTAAATTGTAAACATACTATAAAAATGCAGATAATAAATAAATAGCAATAAATAATGAGCATGAAATAGCAAGATAAAAGAGTCCTTAAATGAGTGTAGTTGTCCTCTTTTGTTCAAGGACCTGATGGCTGAGGGGTGGTAACCATTCTTGAACCTGGTGGTACGAGTCCTGAGGCTCTTGTACCTTCTACCTGATGGCAGCAGTGAGAAAAGAGCGTGGCCTGGGTGGTGATGATCTTTGATGATGGATGCTGCCTTTCTATGGCAGTGTTTCATGTAGATGTGTTCAATGGTTGGGAAGATTTTATCCATGATGTACTGGACTGAATTCACTCAATTTTCCACTCAAAGGCATTGGTGTTCCTGTACCTCACCATAATGCAACCAGTCAGCACACTTTCAAACATCCATCTATAGAAGTTTGCCAGGGTTTTCGATGACATGCTGAATCTCTGCAGATTTTTGAGGAAGCAGAGACACTGTCGTACTTACTTTGCAATAATATTTATACGATGGGCCCAGGACAGGTCCTCTGAGATAGTGACACCCAGGAATTCAAAGTTACTGGCCCTCTCAAGGAGACCTTGAAGAGACGATGCCTCAAGAAGACAACATCCGTCACAAAAGACCCCCATCATCTGAGACATCCCCCATTTTCTTACTACCAGTGAGGAGGTATAGGAGTCTGAAGACTCACACAATGGAAACCTCACACAGAGGTTTCTTTCCCTCTGCCAACAATTCTAAATGGTTCACTGCCTTGTAACTCTGTTCATTTTGGACTATTTATTCCTTTGTTTATTTTTGTAATTTATGGTATTTTTTTGCCCTGCACCACACTGCTGCCACAAAACAATAAATTTCACATCATATGTCAGTGATAATAAACCTGATTTTGAGATGTTGCCTCCTGCCGTTAACATTCTCCAGTTTTTACGTGTGTCGCTATGTCAGCACATTTCTCCTGTGATTTAATTTTGATTCGCTCAATATCCATCTCTGTTTTGAATTAACTCAGTGACTGAGCTCCCACAGCTCACCTGAGATAGAGAATTCGGAAACCTCACCACTCTCGGACTGAAGAAATTTCTCCTCGTTTATGTCTTCAAGAGCTTCTCCCTTATTTTGAGAACGTCCCCCACATTCTCCCTCTGTTTGAGACTTATAAGAATTGTGTAACTTTAAATGAAATCTCCTAATGCTTTTCTAAACTTTAGAGAGCCAGTCTTCTCGAGGATAGTGGAAGGAAATAACCGAGGAAAAATGTGTAAAGATGTAACAAGAAATTAAACAACATGATGATGGCAAAAATCCAGAAGTGAGTGAAACTGAATGGATAAGCCCTGCAGAGGCTCAGCAATAGCATCAACATAATGGGCCCACTTCTGTGCTGTCCAAGAGCTGATAAGTTATGTTACAGCTGTCCAAAACATTAGACTGCAGTTGGAGCATTGTATGTAGTTCTAGTCACCACATTGCAGGAACTATGTGATTAAGCTGGAGAGGGTGCAGAAAATATTCATATTTTCAAAAGTTGACCAGAGTGGAGGGCTTTAGCTATGGGAGGTTGGATAGGCTGGGACTGTTTTTCCTGAAGCAAAGGAAGCTGAGAGGTGACCTTATCAATTTACAAAATCATGAGGGGCATCGATAAAGTGGACGGTCAGTCCTTTTCCCTATGGTAGCAGAGTTTAAAATAGAGAGCATACGTTTAAGGCGAGAGGGGAAAGATTTAAAGGAAATTGAAAGGGCAAGTGACAGGCAAAATGGCTCTTTTATTGTTCTGTACATTGAGACGCGAGTCATGATTTGGCTCTGTTCCCTCAACAATCTCATTCATAAATTATATTACCTGGCTTGCCTTCAACAGCAGCGACGTCACTAGGGTGAGGCCAGTGTGAGCTCACAGTACACAGTAGATCCTGCGTCTGCCATCAGCCGGAATATCGAGTTCATTGCCCTGTATTCATCATCACCACAAGGGAGGCAGGAAGCACTTTAACAATCAGACTGAAGCAAAGTCTGTAAACTAGTGACAATGCGTCTAGCATCTAGATGAGATGATAACTGAAAGCTGCCTTTGCCAACATCTTTCTAGAACAAAATTGTCTCTGTCTATCCTTGTTACAGAATGTTGACTCCAGTATGCCTAACTGCTCTCTGTTATCCATCCTGGACATTTATATTTACGCAGGAGATGGACACAGAGTCTATAGAAGTGAGGCAAAGTGGCATCAACTTATAGAAACATAGAAAACCGATACAGGCCCTTCGGCCCACAAAGCTGTGCTGAACGTGTCCTTATCTGAGAAATTACCTAGGGTTACCCATAGCCCACTATTTTTCTGAGCTCCGTATACATGGATCCAATATGGATTATAGAGGAGGAGGTATTTGCTGCAGTGAGGCAGATTAGGCTGGATAAACCCCCAGGGCCTGACAAGGTGTCCCCTTGAACCCTGTGTGAGGCAAGTGCAGAAATTTCAGGGCCCTAGCAGAGATATTTAAATCATCCTTAGCAACAGCCGAGGTACCAGAGGATTGGAGGATAGCCAATGTTGTTCTGCTGTTTAAAAAAGTCTTTAAAAATAAACTAGTAAATAATACACCACTGAGCCTGACATCAGTAGTGGGAAAGTTATTGGAAGTTATTCCAAGGGACTGGATTTGGATAGACGTGGACTGATTAAGGATAGTCAGCATGGCTTTGTGGTAGGTCATGCCTAACCAATCTTACAGAGTTTTTTGAGGAAGTCACGAGGCACGTGGATGAAGGCAAGGCAGTGGATGCTGTCTACATAGACTTCAGCAAAGCATTTGGCAAGGTTCTGCTTGCGAGGTTGGTCAAGAATGTTCAGCTGCTTGGCATTCAAGATGAGGTAGTAAGTTGGCTCTGTGGGAAGAGCCAGAGAGCAGTATTGGATGGTTGCCTCAATGACTGGAGGCCTGTGACTAGTGGAATGCCACAGGGATTGGTACTGGGTCAATGTTCCCTCTAAACTGTGCATGGGTGTGGGGACACAGATCTCTTGCTACTAGTACACGAAGGTATTTAAACTGCGCACAAAAGGTTGTCACCCTTTACCTTGTTGGCATGAGGGTATATTTCACAATTATACACAATCGCATTTCCTTTTCCTTTTTCTGATGTGGGCAGTGTTTCCAAATAAAATACCTATCTGGATATTTTGTCAACGAGCCTTGTAATTTTATAAGTTTTGTTTGACCATTTCAAATAACTTTAATAACTTGTGAAAAGATTGATATTACTTCATGCTGTCATATAGTCTATGAGAAATAAGACTCATTGATGTGTATTATTTTATTTCTTTTAAACAATGAACAACAAACTTGACTTGGCAGTTTATCACCCTTAGAATAGCTTTAGATATACTTCTACTTAAAAATTCAGGGCACACATATTGTGACTGGGCAAAAGCCTGCACAGCACACTTGCGAGTACAAAGTAGAGGGAACATGGTGCTGGGTCCATTGTTGTTTGATATGTATATCAAGTCAAGTCAAGTCAACTTTTATTGTCATTTCGACCATAACTGCTGGTACAGTGCATAGTAAAAATGAGACAACATTTTTCAGGACCATGTTTCACATGACACAGTACAAAAACTAGACTGAACTACGTAATAAAAAAACACAGAGAAAGCTATACTAGACTACAGACCTACACTGGACTGCATAAAGTGCACAAAAACAGTACCGGCATTACAATAAATAATAAACAGGACAGTAGGGCAAGGTGTCAGTCCAGGCTTTGGGTATTGGGGAGTCTGATAGCTTGGGGGAAGAAACTATTATATAGTCTGGTCGTAAGAGCCCAAATGCTTCGGAGCCTTTTCCCAGACGGCAGGAGGGAGAAGAGATTGTATGACGAGTGCATGGGGTCCTTCATAATGCTGTTTCCTTTGCGGATGCAGCATGTAGTGTAAATCAATGATCTAGATGACAAGGTGGTTAACTGGATCGACAATTTAGTGGATGACACCAAGTTTGGGAGAGCAGTGGATAGCAAGAAAGACTATCATGGCTGGAAGTAGAATCTGGACCAGCTGGAAAAATGGGCTGAAGCAGATGGCATTTAATGTAGACAATTACGAGGTGTTGCATTTCAGTAGGACCAATCAGAACAGGTCTTACACAGTGAACGGTAGGGCACTGAAGAGTGCGGTAGAACAAAGGGATCTGGGTTACAGGTTCGTTATTCATTGAAAGTGGTGTCACAGGTAGATAGGGTCATAAAAAAAGTTTCTAGCACATTGCCCCTCATAAATCAAAGTACTGAGAGCAGGAGATGGGATGTTATTTTGAAGCTGTATAAGACAATGGTGAGGTCTAATTTAGAGTATTGTGTGCAGTTTTGATCACCTACAGGAAAGATGTAAATAAGGTTGAAACTGTACTGAGACAAATTACAAGACTCGGAGTAATAAGGAAAGACAGTTTACGAGGACCTGAGTGATAAGGAAAGACAATTTACGAGGCCCTGAACAATAAGGAAAGGTTGAATAGGTTAGGACTTCATTTTCTTGGAATGTAGAAATTTGATAGAAGTGTACAAAATTATGAGGGGCATAGACAGGGTAAGTGCAAGCAGGCTTTTTCCACTGCCGTAAGGCAGGACACACACCAGAGGTCATGGGTTAAGGGTGAAAGGTGAAAAGTTTAAGGGGAACTTGAGGGGAAACTTCTTCACTCAGAGGCTCATCGGAGTATGAAGCGAGCTGCCAGCACAAGCAGTGCATGCAAGCTCTACTTCAACATTTAAGAGAAGTTTGGATAGACACATGGGTATGCAGAGCTATGGTCCCGGTGCAGGTTGATGGAAGCAGGCAGTTTAAATGGTTCGGTAAGGACTAGATGGGCCAAAGAGCCTGTTTCTGCACTGTACTTTTCTATGATTCTATTACTCTGTGACTCTATGAGTAAAACTTACTTCCGTCTCAATCTTGGAAAGACCAGAGTGTGTCATCCATCCTGACTGAACATAACTTTCCTGCAAGTGAGTACTTCAGACAAGAAGCAGAGTGTTGTGCAAGGATTGTCTGCAGAGTCACTGTGGATCGAAGTCTGAAAAAGGAAGGGGGCAAAAACTCTATTGGAACTATTCTGTAGACACCCCCTCAATAGCAACAGTGATATACAGAAAAGATCAGGAGGCAGATTTGGAAAAGTGCAAAAATAACAGAGTTGTTGTCATGGGTGACTTCAATGACCCTAATTTTGATTGGCAGCTCCTTAGTGCAAAAGGTTTAGATGGGGCAGGTGCCAGGGTCAGGGACATCGGGGATCAGGTCCACAACATTTTAAAGGGGGAAGGTGAGCAGCCAGAAGTCTTGGTACATATGTGTATCAATAACATAGGGTGGAAAAGACAGGAGGTTGTAAAGAGAGCATTTAGAGAGCTAGGTAGAAAGCTGAAAAGCAGGGTATCCAGGCGAACAATCACTGGATTACTGTCTGTGCCGTGCGTCAGTGAGGGCAAGAGCAGGATGATTTGGCAGATGAATGCGTGGATGAGAAACTTGTGTAGGGGGCTGGGTTCAGATTTATGGGATCATTGGGATCTCTTCTGGGGAAGGTATGAACTGTACGAAGGGGACTGGTTGCACCTGAACCCGGTGGGGCGGGGGGGGGGGGGGGAACAATATCCTTGCAGGTAGGTTTTCTGGAGCTGTTGGGGAAGGTTTGAACTAATTTGGCAGGGGGATAGTAACCAGAGTATTAGAACTAAGGAGGAAACAGTTGGTATACAACTGGATGCAGTGTGCAGTGAGACTGTGAGGAAGGACAGGCCCAGATGATAGGGCAAAATTGCAGTCATTGCAGGATGAGTTGCAGTGTAACATGGGGACAAAGTTGAAAAGGGTGAAGAATACAGGATTGAGGTGCACACAATATATGAAAGAAGTTTAATGATCTTGTAGTGCAGCCAGAGATCGGTAGGTATAACACTGTAGGCATCACTGAGTTGTGGCTGAAGGAAGATGATAGTTGGGAATTGAACATCTAAGGGTACACATTGTATTGAAAGCACAGACACTTAGGCAGAGGGGGTGGATTAGCTCTGTTGGTAAAAATGAAATCAAATCCTTAGAAAGAAGTGAGATAAAATTGGAAAATGTTGAATCCTTGTGGGTAGAGTTAAGAAACGGCAAGGATAAAAAGACCCTGATGGGAGTTATGTACAGGCTTTCAAATAGTAGCCAGGATGTGGGCTACAAATTACAATGGGAGATAGAAAACGCGTGTCAAAAGGGCAAAGTTACAATAGTCATGGAAGATTTCAATCTGCTGGTAGGTTGGTACTGGATCCCAAAAGAGAATTTGTTTAATGCCTACAGGATGGCTTTTTAGAGCAGCTTGTGGTTGAGCCCACTAGGGAAAAGGCTATTCTGGATTGGGTGTTGTGTAATGAAATTGATTTGATTAGGGAGCTTAAGGTAAAAGAACGCTGAGGTGACAGTGATCATGACATGATCGACTTCATCCTGCAATTTGAGAGGAAGAAGCTAAAGTCGGATGTATTAGTACTACAGGGGAGTGAAGGGAATTATTGAGGCATGAGAGAGGAGCTGGCCAATATTGATTAGAAGGGTACAATAGTAGGGATGATGGCAGATTAGCAATAGCTGGAGATTCTGGGAGGAATTCAGAAGATGTAGGATTGATACATCCCAAAGGAGATGAAGTATTCTAAAGGAAGGATTACATAACCATGACTGACAAGGGATGTTAAAAGCAACATAAAAGCAAAATGGAGGACATTTAATAGAGCAAAAATTAGTGGAAGGTAGAGGATTGGAAAGCTTTTAAAATCCAACAGAAGGCTTAAAAGTCATAAGAAGGGAAAAGATGAAATATGAAGGTAAGCTAGCCAATAATATCAAAGAGGATACTAAAAGTTGTTTCATATAAAGACAAAAGAGAGGTGAAACTGAATATTAGATCACTGGAAAGTGCTGTTGGAGGGGTAATGGGTGACAAGGAAATGCCGGATGAACTAATTAAGTATTTTGCATCAGTCTTCACTGTGGAAGATACTAGCGGTATGCTAGAGGTTTGAGAGTGTTAGGGGGCAGAAGTGAACACAATTGCTAATCCTAGGGAGGAGGTGCCTCAGAAGCTAAAAGGTCCAAAGGTAGTAGGTCACCTGGACCAGACGGACTATACCTCAGGGTTCTGATAGAGGCAGCTGAAGAGATTGTGGAGGCATTATTAGTAATGATTTTTCAAGAACAACTAGATTTTGATACGGTTCTGGAGGACTGCAAAATTGCAAATGTCACTCCATTCTTCAAGAAAGAAGGGAGAAGAAAGGAAATTATAGGTTAGTTAGCTTGACCTCAGTGGTTGGGAGGATGTTGTAGTTGATTATTAAGGACAAAGTATCAGGGTACTTGGAGGCCCATGATAAAATAGTCCAAAGTCAGCATGGTTTCTTAAGGGAAGATCTTGCCTGACAAATCTGTTGTAATTCTTCAAGGAATAACAAGCAGGATAGACAAAGGAGAATCAGTGGATGTTGTGTACTTGGATTTTCAGAAGGCCTTTGACAAGGTGATGAACATGATGCGACTTAATATGAAAAGATCCTGTGGCACTACAGGAAAGATACTGGCATGGATAGAGGATTGGCTGATTGACAGGAGGCAGTGTGGGCATAAAGGGAGCCTTTTCTGGTTGGTCTCTGGTGACTCATGATGTTTCACAGGGGTCTGTGTTGGGACTATTTCTTTTTATGTTTATATGTCAATGATTTGGATGATGGAATTGATGACTTAGTGGTCACGTTTACTGATGATATGCAGATAGGTGGAGGGGCAGGTAATGTTGAGAAAAGAGGGAGGCTAGAGGAGGTCTTAAACCGATTAGGAGAATGGGCAGAGAAGTATCAGATGGAATACAGTGCTCGGAAGTGTATGGTCATGCACTTTGGCAGAAGGAACAAAAATGTAGCCTATTTTCTAAATAGGCAGAAAACGAAAAAATCGGAGGCACAATGGGTCCTCATGCAGGATTCCTTAAAGTTTAACTTGTTGGTGATTCGGTGATGAGGAAGGCAAATGCATTGTTAGCATTCATTCTACAAAGACTAGGATACAAAAACAAGGATGTAATGTTGAGGCTTTATATGGCATTGGTGAGGCTTCACGGAGTATTGTGAGCAGTTCTGGGCCTCTTATGTAAGAAAGGATGTGCTGACGTTAGAGAGGGTTCAGAGGAGGTTCATGAGACTATTCCAGGAATGAGGAACATTTGATGGCTCTGGGCCTGTACTTGCTGGAATTTAGAAGAATGAGGTGGTATTTCATTGAAATCTGTTGAATGTTGAAAGGCCTAGATAGAGTGGATATGGAAAGAATGTATGCTTTACGGGGGGAGTCTAGGACCAGAGGGCACAGCCTCAGAATAGAGGGATGGCTATGGCTATTTAGTATAGAGATGGGGAGGAATTTCTTTAGCCAAGGGTGGTGAATCTGTGGAATTCATTGACAGAGGCAGCTGTGAAGGCCAGGTTATTGGGTGTATTTAAGAACATAAGAACATAAGAAATAGGAGCAGGAGTAGGCCATCTGGCCCATCGAGCCTGCCCTGCCATTCAATAAGATCATGGCTGATTCTGTCCGTAAACTCAGCTCCAGCTACCTGCCTTTTCCCCGTAACCCTTAATTCTTTTACTATGTAAAAACCTATCTAACTGTTTCTTAAATATATTTAGCGAGGAAGCCTCAACTGCTTCCCTGGGTAGAGAATTTCACAGATTCACCATTCTCTGGGAAAAACAGTTTCTCCTCATCTCCGACCTAAACCTTCTCCCCTGAATCTTGAGGCAATGTCCCCTAGTTCTAGTCTCACCTACCAATGGGAACAACTTTCCTACTTCTATCTTATCTATCCCTTTCAAAATTTTGTATGTTTCTATAAGGTCCCCTCTCATTCTTTTGAACTCCAGAGAGTATAGTCCCAGGCAACTCAATCTCTCCTTATAGGTTAACCCCTTCATCCCTGGAATCAACCTGGTGAACCTCCTCTGCACCGCCTCCAAAGCCAGTATATCCTTCCTCAAGTATGGAGACCAGAACTGCACACAGTACTCCAGGTGTGGCCTCACCAATACCCTGTATAGTTGCAGCATGACCTCCCTGCTCTTGAATTCAATCCCTCTAGCAATGAAGGTCAGCATTCTATTTGCCTTCTTAATAACCTGTTGTACCTGCAAGCCAACTTTTTGCGATTCATGAACAAGCACTCCCAAGTCCCTCTGCACAACAGCATGCTGCAATCTTTCACCATTTAAATAATAATCTACTCTTCTAGTATTCCTTCCAAAGTGGATGATCTCACATTTACCAACGTTGTATTTCATTTGCCAGACATTGGCCCACTCACTTAACCTATTTATATTCCTCTCCAGACTCTCCACATTCTCCCTACAATTTGCTTTTCCACTCAGTTTAGTGTCATCAGCAAATTTTGCTACACTACACTCAGTCCCCTCTTCTAAATCATCAATGTAAATGGTAAACAGCTGTGGGCCCGGCAATGACCTATGCGGCACCCCACTCACCACTGACTGCCAACCGGAGAAACACCCATTTATACCAACTCTCTGCCTTCTGTTGGTTAACCAATCCACTATGCATGCCAATACACTTCCACAGACTCCATGCATCCGTATCTTATTTGTAAGTCTCTTGTGCGGCACCTTATTGAATGCCTTCTGGAAATCCAAGTATATGACATTCACCTGTTCCCCTCTATCCACTGCTCTCATTATGTCCTCAAAGAACTCCAGTAAGTTTGTCAAACAGGACCTGCCCTTTCTGAATCCATGCTGCGTCGGTCTAATGGAACCACTCCTTTCTAAATGTTTCGCTATTTCTTCCTTAATTACAGCTTCAAGCATTTTCCCGACTACAGATGTTAAGCTAACTGGCCTATAGTTGCCTGTCTTTTGCCTACATCCCTTTTTAAAAAGTGGCATGACATTAAGGTGGAGGTTAATAGATTCTTGATTAGTCAGGGCATGATAGGTTACAGGGAGAAGGCAGGAGAATAAGCTTATGAGGGAAAATAGATCAGTCATGATGAAATGGCCTTGTTCTGCTCCTATCTCTTACAGTGTTATGGAAAGGATGATAGGGGGAAGGAACCACGGTGATAAGAGATGTGGAACATCTAGTCAAGAGGAAGAGGGAAGCATACCTAATGGCTTAGGAAGCAAAGATTGGACAGGGCTCTGGAGAGTTCTAAGGTAGCCAGGAAGGCGCATAAGAAAGTTCTCAGGAGATCTAGAAGGGGGCATGAGAAGGCCTCAGCGAGTACAATTAAGGAAACTCCTAAGGCATTTTATTGATACATGAAGAACAGAGGAGGAGGGTGATGAGAGTGAAGGCAGACTGATCAGACACCAAAGAAGAAAGATGTGCCTGGAGTCAGAAGAGACACAGGAGGTCCTTAATGAAAAGTTTTCTTCAGTATTCACTGGTGGGAGAGAGTTTGACGAATGTGAAGACTGCATAAAACTGGAGCACGTTGACATTGAGAAAGAGGATGTACTGGAACTTTTGAAAAACATTAGGATAGTTAAGTCCCCAGTACTGGACAGGATAAACTCCAGGTTACTATGGAAAGAGAGGAAAGTTATTGCTGGGCCTTTGATGGTGAACTTTATGTCCTCACTGGTCACAGGAGTAGTACCAGCAGACTGGAGGCTGACAAATGTTATCCCTTTGTTCAAGAAAGATAGTTGGGATAACCCTGAGAATTATAAACCAGTGAGTCGCTGGTGGACAGCCCTTTTGAGAGCATCTCACACAAAATGCTGGAGGAACTCAACTAATCAGGTGGCAACTATGGAGAGGATTAAACGATTTATGTTTCTGGCTGAGACCTTTCATCAGGACTGAAAAGGAAGGGGGGAGAGGACTGAATAAGAAGGTGAGAGCAGGGAGAGGAGCACAAGCTGGTAAGCGATAGATGAGATCATGTGGGAGGAAGACACAGTACTGTGCAAAAGTCTTAGGTGCATATTTATTGCTAGGCTGCTATCTATCTACACACACACACACACACACACACACACACACACACACACACACACACACACACACACACACACACACACACACACACACACACACACACACACATCTAGGGTGCCTAAAACAGTACAGTTGGTGGGGAGGGAAGGGGATGAAGTAAGATGCTGGGAGGAGATAGGTGGAAGATGTAAAGGGGTAAAGTGCTGAAGAAGAATGAATCTAATAGGAGAGGACAGTGGATCATGGAAGAGAGTGAAGGAGGAGATGACCCAAAAAGAGAAGGGAAGGGGTAACCAGAATAAGGAATGGAAAAAGAGAGGGGAGGGAGAACTATTGGAAATTATTCTTAGTGACAGGATTTATGAGCAGTCTGATTAGGGATAGTCAGCATATGGCTTTGTGAAGGGCAGGTCAACCTCATGAGCCTGACTGAATTATTCAAGGAAGTTACAAGACAAATTGATGACATTAGAGCAGTGGATCTGGTGTATATGGATTTTAGGAAAGATTCCCCATGGTAGCCTCATTCGGAAAGTCAGGAGGCATGGGATCCAGGGAAGCTCAGCTGAGGGGATTCAGAACTGGCTTGCCTACAGAATGCAGAAGGTTGTTTAGGTGGAGCGTATTCTACTCCATCTCATACACCAGTGGCCACTGATGTTCCACGGGGATCTGTTCTGGGACATCTGCTCTTTGTGGCTTTTACAAATGATCTAAATGAGGAAGTAGCAAGGTGGGTCAGAAAGTTTGCAAATGACTTAAAGTTTGGTGGTATTTTAAATCACATGGAAGTTTGTCATTGAACACATCAGGACATTAATCAGATGCAGAGATGGGCTGAGAACTGGCAGATGGAGTTCAACATGGAAAAATGTGAAGTGATGCATGTTGGAAGGTTGAAGTTGAAGACAGATTACAGGGTTAATGGCAGGATTATTTGAAATGTGGAGAGAGAGAGAGCGAGGTTGAAGTCCATGCCTATAGATCTCTCAAAGTTGCCAGACAACTAGATAGTGTGGTTAAGATGGTGTATGATATGTTGGCCATCATTATTTGGGGAACTGAGTTCAAGAGCCATTAGTTAATATTATAGCTCAATAAACATCTGGTTAGACCACACTTGGAGAATTGTGTTCAGTTCTGGTTGCCTCATTATAGGAAGAATGCTGCAGCTTTAGAGAGGGTGCAGAGGAGATTTACCAGGATGCTGCCTGGATTAGAGAAATGTCTTACGGAGAAAGGTTGAGCGAGCCAAGGCTTTTCTTTGTGGAGTGAAGAAGGATGAGATAGAAGTGTATAAGATGAAAAGAAGCTTTGGAGAGCGTGCACCTTTTTGCAACGACAGAAATGACTAATACGAAAGGGCATTTTTTCAAAGGTGATTGGAGGGAAGTCTGGAGGGGATATCAGAGGCAGGTTTTTTTACTCAGCGAGTGGTAGGTATGTGGAACGTGCTGCCTAGGTGGAGGCAGACACATTAGGGACATTTGATAGGCATGTGGAGGAAAGAAAAAATGATGGCTATGGTGGAGGGAAGCATTAGATTGATCTTGGAGGAGGTTAAAAGGTTGGCATATCATGGCAGGAGGGCCTGACTGTGGTGTAATGCCCTAATTGTCATCCATCCTGATGAGTAAAAGTTTCCTCCAATTAAATGGAGAATGAGAGAGTTGATTCTGATACTAGGCCACTGAAACAGCAAAAGGAACTATGAAATTGTAAGGAGCAAGCTGGCTGTGAAAGGTTGGGATACATTTCTTAAAATTTTGACAATGGCAGACATGTAAAGAACACATGGATGGATTGCAACAATTCTTCATTCTTGTCTGACATAAAGATAAAACAGGAGACGTCACTAAATCCTGCCTTAGAAAGGGCATAGCAGATTCTTGGAGTTAAACAGCACAGAAACAGGATGTTTGCTCCACCGAGTAGCACCGACCATCAAGTACTCATCAAACTAGAATCCGACACTAATCCCATTTATTAAATGTAATCTCCCTACATTCCTATCAACTTCCCCCCATGGTACCAGATCTGAGAAGTATAAAGTGGCCAGGAAAGTGATAAAAAAAAAGAGGATATAAGCAGCTTAGAATACAGCAAAGGAGAATTAAGGGTCAGGTTAATAAGGAGAAAAGTAAGCTTACTGCGAGCGAAAGAAAACTGACTAAAAGTTTCAATTTGAAAAGAAAAACCATAAGTAAAAAAGATTTTGGGATCAGAAAGTCTGAAGCGTGGGAATTTATGATGAGAAGCACGGAAATAGCACATTAATTCAATATATATTTTAGTTGAGCCTTTGGAAAAGCAATAATAAATTGCCTCTCAGAAATGTTGGGGAACACTGGGTCTCATGAAAGGAGTATTAGTATGGAAATAGTGTTGGCGAATGGGCGGGGTTAAAGACCTTGAGTACTATGTGCAGATTAGCCACAGTCATAGATTTATGAAGACACATGGCTTAGACACGTACAGACCCTTTAGTCTACAGGGATCATCAAACACCGTTTACACTAACCACTGACTCCCCGCATTCCCATCAGCATCCACCACTCGGTTACACATTAGGGGATATTTACAACAGTCAATTAACCTATACACGTCTTTAGAATGTGGGATGAAACTAGACACATGGAGAAACCCCACAGGGATCACTGGGAAAACATGGAAAATCCATTCAGTCGGTGCCTGAGGTCAGGATCGAACCCTGGTCACTGGAGATGTGAGGCAGCAGCTTTACTGACTGTGCCACTATGTATATGGGAGGGCCTATGTAGTATTTATGTTTGGTTTTGTTATGCATGGCCCTAATCCTCATGGATAATGGGCACTGAAAATAATTACTAGAATTTAAATTCTCCATCCCACATGGGGGGATTTGAATTCATGACTGTGCTAGAATCCTAGTCAGTGAGCAAACAATTTAACTATGACACCGCCAAAATGTGTAGCAGCAGAAGTTGATTTCAGCTCACAGGGATCACTTTACAACACAGAACCCATGTGGAAGCATCTTCAAAAACTGGGAACAGAATCCAGAGGAAGCTGAAATAAAGGTAGCAGATGTTGAAAATACCTGGCCAGGCAGGAGTAACGAAAAAAAAATTGAAAGTAAATTAACCCGGGTTAAATTTACAGCAGAAAGCGGAAAGCAAGTTTAGCTACTTCATTTAGACCACAGAGAAATAACCTGGTGGCCCCATAGTGACATATGGGTAAGATTATAAGTTTACAGAGTTTGGCCCTTCAATCCACATTGTTCCTGTAGACCATCTGCATTTTCAGTGAAGTATCTATGTATCTATCAAGTACTCTAATACTTGAGGACAGGTATTTAAGGTGAGAAGGGAAAATACAAAGCAGATATATGGGGTAGGTTTTTTACACAGAGTGGTGGGTGCTCAGCCAGAGATGGTGGTGGAGGCAGATATAACAGAGGTATTTTAGAAGCTCCTAGACAGGCACACAAATATGCAGGGAATGTCAGGACATGGACTTTATTTTTGCAGGCAGAAGGGATTAATTGAATTAGGTATTAATTGCTTAATTAGTTTGGCACAGCATCATGGGCTGTAGGGCCTGTTCCTGTGTTGTACTGTTCTGTGTTCTGTACCAGATCCAAAGTTCAATATATTGTCATATGCACATGTACTCCCAAATGTCATGAAAAGCTTATTTGGGGCAGAATCACAGACAACAGGGCATCACATAAGCTGAATCACAGGAGAAATGTCTAGTTGGGTGTTAATTATATACAACATACCCATCTATACGAACAAGACACACAAAATGCTAGAGGAACTCAACAGGTCAGGCAGCATCTATGGAGATGAGCAATCAATGTACTTTTTGTGTCAAGACCCTTCATCAAGACTCATCGACACCGATCCCATTTTTCCAGCGCTTGGTCTGTAGCCTTCTAAGCCTCGGCAAATTACATACATATTGAGATAATTCTCAAATACTGCAAGGGTCCCCGCCTCCACCGCCTTTCAGTCAGTGTGCTCCATTTTCTAAATAATTGAAAATTTCCTTTCTCAGATCCCCTTTAATCCTCCTATCCTAAACCCTGAACCTTTGCCTTTTGGATTTGGATGCCTCTACAATGGGAAGGTTAACTGCTATTTACCTTGACAAACTGTCATAATTTTATGTACCTTTGTCTGACTTATCTTGGTCTCATTCACTCCAGGGAAAACTCACCCAACCTATCCAATCTTCTCTCATAACCGAAACACTTCACCCCAGGCAATATCCTGGTGAATCTTCCTGGTGGTATTCCCGGGATTTTAAAAGAAAACTGATGAATAGTCGACAGCTAAAAATACTAAAGTATACAGGGATGTTGGGGAATGGGAGGGAGGAGCATGTTTGTGAATAGAGAGGATTAGGAGATTAGGAGAAGGTCAATATAATGGTCAAATATAGAGATGATAATGGTCAAATATAAAGCTAAAGGCTGCTTGGCTTTCAAAGACATACTTCCTCTGTAAGAAGCTCTGGTTTAAAACCAGCCAGCTCCCCCCATTGGAAGACTCCAAGCGATAGCCTCCCCCTGGGTGGCACTTGACCTGCCAGCAACACGATAACCTTCCGGGAGATGGAGGGAAACCTTTGACCCTGACAGCTTGACCCAACATTCATTATGGTTAGTGCATAGCTTAGGCCGGGCAGGCCACCGTGGAAGGAACTTTCAGCAGATCCCCCCCAGGCGTGTGAAACTCAGAGCCAGGAGCAAGGGTCTTTCAGAGCTGCTGAAGAAGGCCCATCTATATCTAGATCTCCCTGTAACTTATTGTAAATTCTCTCATTCTTCCTCCTTTTCCCCCTCTCTCTTATTCCTTCTCTCTGTTTTCACTCCTATTTCTCCCTGTGTCTTTTTAACTTCTACTACTTCTCTTTCCTTTCTTTGTTTCTCTCTCTCTCCATCTTTTCTCCTTTGTTCTTTTTTCTTTCTTTCCTTTTTCCTCTTTTTGTCATTTTCATTCATTTTTCTCTCTTTATCTCATTCCCCCTTCCCTTTTCACTTTCTTCCATCCTTTTTCTCTCTATCTTTCTCATCCATTCCCTTGTTCACTATCTCTCTCTTTCTCGTTTCCTCTTAAGCCTTTCATTCCTTTCTTTTCCAATCATCCCTTCATTCATCCTTTAACTCTTTTTCTTTCTCTCATTCTATAAATAAAAAAAAATCAGATACAAAGCCTTCCATTGCAGAGACTGGATCAATTAAAGATTAGAAACCGTGACCCAGCCTGGTTTTCCCAGGCTTGGGAAATCAAGAACTTGAGAGCATATAGGTTTAAGGAGAAAGGGGCAAAACCTAATAGGAACTGAGAGGTAATTTTTTCACTCAGACAATAGTCTGAACTGCCAGAGGAAGTAATTGGGGCAAGAATATGAACAATATTTAAAAGGCACTTGGACAGTAACATGGATAGGAAAGGTTTAGAGGGCTACGGGCCAACACACAAGCAAATGGTAGTAGTCTAGATGGAAATCTTGGGCGGCATTGACCAGTTGGGCCAAGAGGTCTGTTTTCCCGCTTATGATTCCATGGTCTTCCAAATACTCATTCTTATCTCAGAATCAGAATGAGAATCAGGTTTAACATCATTGGCATACGTCGTGAAGTTGGTTGACTTTGTCGCAGCAGTACAATGCTATAGATAATAATAGGGACAAATGTGAGTTACATTAAGTGTATATAAAATAGTTAAATTAAATCAGAAGTGCAAAAATAGAAATAAAAAAAGGAGTGGGGTAGTGTTCATGGATTTAATGTCCATTCAGAAATTGAATGGCAAAGGGGAAGAATTTACGGTCTAAGTCGGACATTCATAAACTGGGGAGGACCTGCATTATTTTCAGGTGATCTATTTGTTTGATGTTAATTGAAGGCTAAACGTTGGCCAGTATATCAGGGATAAATGATCCATAATTCTCCAAAAGAAAAGAAAGAAATTATTTGCATCCCTCACAAGGTCCAACTTATGTTAAGTTCATGTTAACTTACGTTTATCATGGTTGTAGTGTATTGTACCACTCCCATAAAGGGCTATTTTTCATGGCATTTATACTCAATATATGTTTGCCTATGATTATAAACTTGAACTTGAAGGAGTGAGCCCTGTCTTAGTTTAATTTCAATATCATTCAGTACATACATTTTCCCCTCAGTAATACAATTAATCACAATGCTAGATATTTGATATCTTTTGTGCTCCCATGTCTCAACAGGGAGTTGAACCTCAGACTGCGAAGTGAGAGTGTTGCAACTAAGATGACAAAAATACCTCTCATTCATCAGCGTACTTTCTCCATGCAGTTCCACAATCACTCGTCAGAGCTCAACACACTGCTCGGGGCTTTCCGGAAATTCCCAAGTGGTCCAGAGACATTTGAGGCTGGAAGTGAGTCAGTAGATTCTAGCTGGGTGACATATGAAGTCTTAGATTTAACCATCAAATGATACTGGTGGAAATAAGCTAGAATCCCCGCGGGTATCCTTGCGGAAAAGTATGATTCCTTGAACAATTACAGTTCTGCACTCACTCATTTGTCATTAGGGATCGCAGTGTGACCTAGAGGCAAAGAAAGGTGAGGGAGAATGGGGTCCAGCGTGAGGCTAATGGGTCGAATTGGTTTTGTCAAGTTAAATGAAAGACCCTGGGGAGTTTTTTTAGAACAGAGAAAACTGAGAGTTACAAGTACATAATTCCCTGAAAGAGGCAACGTAGGTAGATAAGGAGGTGAGGAAGGCATTCGGCACTTGCTTTGTCAGTCAGGACTTCACGTTACAGCTGCATTGAATTTGAGTAAAATGGTACCTGGCATATCACGTGCATATCTGGTCAGGATACTAAATGAAGGACGGCATTAAAGTATGAGAGTGTAGATGAAATTCACAGGAATGTTGCTGGGTCCTAGAGCACAGGAAGCTGAAGGGTGACCTTATTGAGGTCTGTAAAATCACGAGGGACATAGCAGATCAGGTCACAATCCTTCTCTCACGGCAGTAGCGTCTGAACCTCAAGGTTCAAGGAGAGAGCAGAAAGATTTAAAGAGGACCTGAGAGGCATGTTAAGTACATAGAGGGTGGTGGGTAGATGGAATAAACTGCCCGAAGAAGCTGCAGAAGTGGGTACAGTTATAATACATTTGTACATCGACAAAAAAAGATTAGGAAGGATATGGATCAAACAAAGGCAAATGGGTCTAGTTCAGGGAAAAACCTTGGTCAGCTTGGACAAGTTGGGTCAAAGGCCTGTTTCCATTCTGTAAAACTCTGTCACTCTATAATTAAGAACTGTGGAACCTTAGAATGCTTTAGTACCCTTATTACAGAAGATTGGGCAAGGTGATTCATCTAAGCACAAGTATACAGCTGGATGGTTAAGATCCAGGTGTTACACGAGCGTGGCGGTGGACGAACCCAAGGTCAGAATACGGGTGCGGAGGCAGAGTCAGGAGGCGTCATTAACGTAGTGAGCACGGAATCAGTATCCAGGAGTGATGCTAGACTTAGAACTAGCAGTCCTGAGAACCGTGAAACACACCAGAGTCAACCAACAAATTGGCAGCTCCTTGTTGTGGTCACAGGGTTTTATACTGCATTTGCTGATGGAAAGCAGGTGTTTGTAGTTAGTGGAACCTGGGAATGACTGGAAACTAAACGAGGTGATTGAGGCCCAGTTTCTGAGGAAAATAGCCAGGAGGGCAATTGCCAGAAGGGACTATGACACTAGGTTTCAAGAAGAAATGAGTTTATCATGGGAGAGAGATGGTGAGATGGAATGTGAGTCCCAGAACATCAACTCTAGCCAGCCAAGGACATGGTCACTGTCCTGAGTCTATTCTGTCTGTTATTTCCTTAAAGAATTCTGACAGATTTGTCAGGCAAGGTTTCTCCTTAGGAAACCATGCTGACTCTGGCCTATGTTATCATATGCTTCCAAGTACCCTGAAACCTCATCCTTAGTAATGGACACCAACATCTTAGCAACCACTGAAGCCAGGCTAACTGGCCCATCGTTTGCTGTCTTTTGTCTTTCTTAAAGAGTGGAGTGACCAGGATGCTGCATACCTTTTGAGGATAGGCTGAGCGAATTAGGGCTTTTCTCCTAAGACTGAAGGATGACGAGAGGTGACTTGATATTTATATGTACAAGGTGATAAGAGGCCAGGATTGAGTGGATAGCCAGAGACATTTTCTCAGGGTGGAAACGCCTAGTAGCAGTTTGGGGGGTGGGTGGGATAATTTTAAGGTGTTTGCAGGAATTATGTCAGAGGTACGTTTTTTACATAAAGAGTGGTGAATGCGTGAAATGGTGATGGTTGAGTCAGATACATTAGAGAAAATTGTACTGTGCTCTATGTTCAATGCTATAAGTGATAATAATAAACCAATTTACTAGTTTAACCAATCTGAAGAACTGGTTGGGTGACTCCTGCTCTTATTAATTTTTAAATGGAAGCAGGAATTTAAATTTGACCTTTCATCGAAGGACGCTTTTAAACAGACGTGCGCTATAATCACCTGCTTCACAATTATCAGATGAATTCTGTGATCTCCTTCTCCCACCTGTGCCCACATATAACATTGTTGTTTTGCTACTTTATCTCTGCACTGCCTGTTGTAGCTTGCTGTTGCTCAGGTTAACGCATAGGCCGTTTTAGATTGAAAGGAGGAGAAATTACTTCACTCAAAGGGCAGTGGATCTTTGGAATTCTTTACCCCGGAGGACTCAGTCGGTGACAGGGGTCAAACAGCTTCTGAATATTAAGGGAACTGAAGGTCATCAAGACAGGCTGTGAATGTGACACTGCAAGGGAGAATCAGTCAGTGTTTTAAAGGAGAGAGCAGACTCAGGGGGTTTGAATGACCTACTCCTGCTCCTAATTCTTATCCCATTTCTGAACACGTAACAGTATTTCTGCATATTTCCTTTGTAGGGAAAAGTGTGTGTCAAGCCCACTGCAGAGGAATCTGCCACATCACTTAAACTGCGGTTTCTGGCTGCAGACTCTGATGATGAAATGTGTGACGGTGCTGAATAACCTATTCTCCACCTCCCTGCATTTGTTTACAGGCATCGATCACGCATCAGAGATCCGAAATCTCTAAATGAGCAGCGTCTGAGGAGCATCGTCATTAAAGACTTCCTGCAAGCCACCTCACTCACTCACCACCAAGAAATCCAATCCGCACGCTTGCTAGACCTTCAGTGCCCTGGAGTTGACTGAGACACAACTAACTAATCATAACATGAGCCCGAGTGATTAACTGTCTCCTGGATCCCAGCCCAACCACAGCACGCATTACTTGCTGCATGCTAAGTAGGCTGCCCGATCCAATAGTTAGGCAGCTCAGCTTCAATCAGCAGGTCGTGAAGCATTCACGGTAGAGACTTGACCATTCGGCCCATCATGTCTGCACCTGTTAACGAAGAACTCCTCAGCTTAGGAAAGCATCATTTATCATCTGAGCCACGCCACCTTCTCACATCGAGCAGATGTTGTGCGTCTGATTCCAAGTACTTGTGCAGGTGACAGTAAACTCGACTTTGTCCATAGCTCTGCCAGTCATGTCCCTTCAAGTGCCAGCACAGCACACAGCCTGCTGCGGGGACTCGGAAGGCTGAGCAGCAGCAGCTGTGGAAGGGGAAAGGAATTGCTGATGTTTTGGGATGCAGAGTGGAGAGGGGGGAGAGTCAGTCTAAAGAAAAGGCAGGGAGGGGTCAGAAAGGGGTCAGTGGGTGGTAGATAGATTGAGGAGGGGGTGAGGGATGGAACATAAATAAAATGGTATGGTACAGTAATCAGGCCCATGTGCTCACAATGTTGCGCTAAACTAATTAAATTACTGCTGCCTAAACACGATCCATTTTGCTTCATTCCCTGTATATTCATATACCTATTTAAGGGCCCCTTAAACACCACAATCTTATATTTCCACTTCTACCCTAGGCAGACCACTTTCACCACCCACCATTCTCTGTGTAAAAAACTTGCCCCCACATATTCCCTTTAACTTCCCTCCTCTCACCTTCAATACGTCAGAATCAGGTTTATTATCACCAGCAAGCGTCGTGAAATGTGTTAACTTAGCAGCAGCAGCAGTTCAATGCAATACATAATCTAGAAGAAAAAAACAAAATAAAATAATAATAATAAATAAATAAGTAAATCAATTACAGTATACGTATATTGAGTAGATTAAAAATAGTGCGAAAAACAGTATATTAAAAAAGTGAGGAAGTGTTCATGGATTCAATGTCCATTTAGTAATGAGCTGGCAGAGGGGAAGAAGCTGTTCCTGAATCGCTGAGTGTGTGCCTTCAGGTTTCTGTATCTCCTACCTGATGGTAACAGTGAGAAAAGGACATGCCCTGGATGCTGGGGGTCCTTAATAATGGATGCTGCCTTTCTGAGACACCGCTCCTGGAAGATGTCCTGGGTACTTTATAGGCTGGTACCCAAGATGGAGCCGACTGAACTTACAATCTTCTGCAGCTTCTTCCGGTCCTGTGCAGTAGCCCCCCCTCCCCATACCAAACAATGATGCAGCCTGTCAGAATGCTCTCCACGGTACATCTATAGAAGTTTTTGAGTGTATTTGTTGACATCTTCAAACTCCTAATAAAGTATAGCCACTGTCTTGTCTTCTTTATAACTACATCAATATGTTGGAACCAGATTAGATCCTCAGAGATCTTGACACCCAGGAACTTAAAACTGCTCACTCTCTCCACTTCTGATCACTCTATGAGGATTGGCATGTGTTCCTTCGTCTTACCCTTCCTGAAGCCCACAATCAGCTCTTTCGTCTTACTGATGCTGAGTGCCAGGTTGTTGCTGTGGCACCACTCCACTAGTTGGCATATCCCACTCCTGTATGCTCTCTCGTCACCAGCTGAGATTCTACCACCAATGGTTGTATCGTTAGCAAATTTATGGATGTTATTTGAGCTATGCCTAGCCACACAGACATGGGTATAGAGAAAGTAGAGCAATGGGCTAAGCACACACCCCTGAGGTGCACCAGTGTTGATCGTCAGCGAGGAGGATATATTATCACCAATCCGCACAGACTGTAGTCTTCTGGTTAGAAAGTCGAGGATCCAGTTACAGAGGGAGGTACAGAGGCCCAGGTTCTGTAAATTCTCAATCAGGATTGTGGGAATGATGGTATTAAATGCTGAGCTATAGTTGATGAACAGCATCCTGGCATAGGTGTTTGTGTTGTCCAGGTGGTGAATTGCCATTGAGATTGCATCTGCTGTTGACCTATTGTGGCGATAGGCAAATTGCAATGGGTCCAGGTCCTTGCTGAGGCAGGAGTTCAGTCTAGTCATGACCAGCCTCTCAAAGTATTTCATCACTGTCGATGTGAGTGCTACCGGGCGAAAGTCATTAAGGCAGCTCACATTATTCTTCTTAGGCACTGGTATAATTGTTGCCTTTTTGAAGAAGTGGGAACTTCTGCCCGTAGCAGTGAGGGGTTGAAAATGTCCTTGAATACTCCCGCCAGTTGGTTGGCACAGGTTTTCAGAGCCTTACCAGGTGTTCCATCGGGACCTTCTGCCTTGTGAGGGTTCACTTTCTTTAAAGACAGCTTAACATCGGCCTCTGAGACAGAGATCACAGGGTCATCAGGTGCAGCAGGGATCTTCACAGCTGTAGTCATATTCTCCTTTTCAAAGCGGGCATAGAAGGCGTTGAGTTCATCTGGTAGTGAAGCATTGCTGCCATTCATGCTATTGGGTTTTGCTTTGTAGGAAGTAATGTCTTGCAAGCCCTGCCAGAGTTGTCGTGTATCCAATGTCGCCTCTAACCTCATTCAAGATTGTCTCTTTGCCCTTGAAGTAGCCTCCACAAATCATACCTGGTTTTCTGGTACAGGCCTGGGTCGCCAGACTTGAATGCCACAGGTCTAGCCTTCAGCAGACGATGTATCTCATGCTCTCTAGATTGAGATATTTCATCCCTGGAATAAAGATTCAGGCTCTCCTCTCTATCGATGCCTCTCATAATCCTATAAACTTCCAACAGGTTTCCTTCCCTTCAGCCTCTGCAGCTCCAGAAGTAACAATCCAAGTTTGTCCAACTTAACCTTATAGCACGTACATTCTAATCCAGGCTAAACCACAGCTGCACCCCACCTGAAGCCTCCACATTCTTCAACAGAATGACCAGAACTGGATGACCTAAGCAGTGTTTCTTTTGAAGCTTCTTCACTCTTGAACTCAATCCTTTGACTCCAAAGAGCAGGAGTGCCACAGACTTTCTACAGCACCCTATTAACTTGTATGGCTACCTGTAGAAAGCGACAGACTTTCATCCTAAGATTCCTCTGAGCATCACCACTGTCGAGGAGCCTGGAATTAACTACGTCTTTGCCCTTCATGTTTGATCTCCCATTGTACAACACCTCATACTTACCTGGATTAAACTCAAGGCAGATGGAGTCACACTGGGGAAGGGGAGGTTAAACTGGAGACACTCTTCAAGTGCTGTTTGAATGTGACCAAGTTTTCTGCATTTACCACTCTCTCAGGCCAGTTTCATCTCATTTACTATTTTGTTTTCCTGAAACTTTCCTGGTCCTCAGGTATCTTTTCCCAATGTTATATTCCTTGAATCACCAAAACCATAAATTATCCATTGATCCTTTCCCCATTCCCATCAACTCTGCTCTGGTTCTACTCCTCCCCACTCACCGGGGAAAGTTCACAGTAACCAATTTAACCCATTAAACCGCATGCCTTTGAGATGGGGGAAGGGGGGATCTGGAGCACCCAGACGAAACCCGTGTAGTCAGATGGAGAACGTGCAAAGTCCACAAAGACAGTGCCAGAGGTGAGGTTGAAGCTGGCTTCCTGATGATATGCGACAGTGTCATCGCGTAACTGCACCGCAGTGCCACCCATACAGTGCGGCCAGCATGGGCATATTGACCAAGGGCAAAGATTTCCGAACGGTGGCAGCTGGGGAGCTGAAGTTCATGGGAGTAAATGAAAATGTGTTTTGGTGGCATAGAGGCACAGCAGGTAGTGTTTCACACCCAGGAGTACAAATGGTACAGCACTGACCCAGGTTCTGCCCTAATCTCCAGCGCTGTCTGAACAGAGTTTGTATATTCTCTCTGTGGCTGCATAAGTTTCTTACAAGTGCTCTGGCTTCATCCCACATTTCAAAGATGGGTGGGGACTACTGTACAGGATTGAATTAAGCTGCAGAGAGCCGTAAAGTTAGTAAAGTTGACATTTATAAAGCTCCATCATGGGCACGAGCCTCCAGAGTATCGAGAGAGTTTCCAAAAGTGAGGACTCAAAAATGCGGCATCAACTATTAGGACCCCCATCTCCCAGGTCATGCCTCGTTCTCATTGCTACCATCAGGAAGGAGGTACAGAAGCCTGAAGGCACACACTCAGTGATTCAGAAACAGCTTCTACCCCTCTGCCATCCGATTCCTGAATGGACACTGAACCCATGAACACTACCTCACTACTTTTTTATTTCTACCTTTGCACTTCTTATTTAATTTGACTTATACATATACATTTACTATAATTCAGCGCTTTTCCTCCATTATTATGCATTGCATTGTACTGCCGCCACAAAGACAACAAATTTCACAACATATGCTGGTGATATTAAACCTGATTCTGATTCTAGTCTGCTCTGCCACTGGTCAAGGTCATGACTGATCTTTTATCTCCTGACGTAGGGTTCTGGTGAAGAGTCTCAGCTTGATATATTGACTGTTCCAAAGGCTGTTACAAATTTCAGTGGAAGGACAGTGGAGGGCATTCTGACCGGTGGCATCTCAGCCTGTTATGTGGCTTCCACTGCAGAGGATCACAAGAGGCTGCAGATATTTGTAGGAGAATGAAGGCACACACTCACCCTTTCAGAAACAGCTGCCAACCCATCTCTGAATGGACATTGAACCATCAACACCACCTCACTGCTTCCTTTTCTTTTTGTTTTTGCACTAGTTATTTAACTATTCAATATATATATTGAAATACATATTGAATATATATTTACTGTAATTCACATTTTCCTCTGCTATTATGCATTGCATTGTACTGCTGCCACAAAAACAACAAATTTCACGACAAACACAGACAAAATGCTGGAGGAACTCAGCAGGCCAGGCAGCATCTATGGAGAAAAGTACAGTTGACATTTCGGGCCAAAACCCTTCGGCAGGACTGGAGAAGAAAAGCTGAGGAATAAATTTAAAATGTGGGGAGAGGAGAGAGAGAAACACAAGGTGATAGGTGAAACTTGGAGGGGGAGGGTTGAAGCAAAGAGCTGGGAAGTTGATTGGTGAAAGAGAGAGAAGGCCATGGAAGAAAGAAAAGGGGGAGGAGCTCCAGAGGGAGGTGATGGGCGGGCAAGGAGAGAAGGTGAGAGAAGGAAAAGGGGATGGGGAATGGTGAAGGAAGGGGGGGCGGGGCATTACTGGAAATTTGAGAAATTGACATTCATGCCATCACTTTGGAGGCTACCCATATGGAATATAAGGTGTTGTTCCTTCAACCTAAGTGTGGCTTCATCATGACAGTGGAGGAGGCCATGGATTGACATATCGGAATGGGAATGAGAAGTGGAATTAAAATGGGTGGCCACTGGGAGATCCTGCTTCTTCTGGAGGACAGAGCGCAGGTTCTTGGCAAAACGATCTCCCAGTCTACGTTGAGCCACGACGATATACAAGAGGCCACACCAGGAGCACTGAACTCAGTAAATGACCCCAACAGACTCACAGGTGAAGTGTTGCCTCACCGGGAATGACTGGTTAGGCCCTGAATGACCGTGAGGGAGGAGGTGTAGGGGCAGGTGTACACTTGTTTCACTTGCAAGAATAAGTGTCAGGAGGGAGATCAGTGGGGAGGGACGAATGGACAAGGGGGTAACTTAGGGAGCGATATCTGTGGAAAGCAGAAAGTGGGAGTGAGGGGTAGACGTGCTTGGTGGTGGGATCCTGTTGGAGGTGGTGGAAGTTTCGGGAGGATGGGGTAAGAGTAGACATGCGTGGAATGGAAGAGACGCAGGTGAGGGCAGCATTGATGGTGGAGGAAGGGAAGCCCCTTTCTTTGAAAAAGGAGGACATCTTCATTCTAGAATGAAAAGCCTCATCCTGAGAGCAGATGCGGTAGAGACGGAGGAATTAAGAGGGACATATGGGGTGGTGTTAAACCTGATTCTGAAGGTGTGTTGGTTGTGGAGTGAACTGACCACTGTAAGTTGTAGATGAGGGCAGAACCTGGGGGAAGTTGATGGGAATGGGCGGAGAACAGGTTACAGAGAGGATTAGTCAGGGAACTGGATTGCTCTATGAGGTTGCATAGAGCTGATGTGCTGAATGGTCGCCTATGTTGAATAGAGACATGGGAATGGTTTTCTCTCTCCATGTTGACATTTGCCAACAATTTGGAGGATTTTTTGTTCAAAATTCCAGCACCTGCAGCAACTTGGTTTGGAGAGAAGAGAGTTTACAGGTAATACGACGTGTCGTTAATGAGCTGGCACGTGAGAAACACAGACACCGAGCCAAGGAAAGCCAGTCAAAGGGGCCAGCTCTTCAAGCTTTCTGCAGTGACCTTTGCACTGGGTTACAGGCACCAGCTGAACTCAGTGACTCTGCTGGGTGGGTCAACTTGTTCTCAGACCTGATACGACATTTCTGAAACAGACTTCCAGCGCCAAGCTCTGCTATGGGAAGCAGCTGCAAGGCTCTGTCCTGACCTCGGGATGCCTGTGACGGAACTACAGCCAGTGGACAACTCCTGTGTAATGTCAGCAACCGGACTATGAACAGCAGGATGCAGTTAACTGGAATGCAGTAATGATCAAATCACCTGCTTTTATTTTCTTATCAATATTTTTGGGGGTTAGCCATCCACATTATTCCTTAAGAAAAGTAGCAGGGAGCCACGTTCTTGGTTAACATAGAAGCAATGAGGTAACTGAATGAGTTCCGGCCCTTTCCAAATGGTAAGGAATGGACTAGAATGTGGGAAAGCAATCACAGAATATAGAACAAAGAGTTCTAGTTACAGAGAAGTTCGAGTGCAGGCAGATCTCCCTCCTGTCACTTCCTGCTACAACTGTGACAAGTGCTACACCTCCTCCCTCGCTATCTTTCACAGTTTTAATCGGTCGTTCCAGGTGTAAGTCTGTCAAGGTCATCTATTGTATCTAGTCCTCCTGTGTGTCCTCAAGATTGTTTAATGTCACTCCCAGTACACACATGTAAAGGAGAACAAAATAATTGTTACTCCAGGTCCGATGCAGCTCAAAGAAAAACACAATGCGATAAAGATCAAAAATAACAAAAACACAAAGAACATTAATACATAAGATAGCTTATATACATAGATTGGTTGTATGTCCATAAAGTGACTCAAGGCACAGGAGTGTCTGTACATAAGGTTTGGGTTTGGGTATTTGATTCTCCACAGTATTCCACATGAGAATTTAAACTGGAGGTGGCAGTGTGTTTTTTTTATGAGGTTGAGTTGCGAGTTTGACATCAACCCGGCACGGATGGAGAGCGCGCTTGGGAGCGGTCTGTCACTGGATCGAACTCGGGAACCTCTGTTCTCGAGTCCAGCGCTGATCTCACTGCGCCACCAGCCGACCTGGTGACTGACAGGAAATGATAAGGTAGTAGTGGTTGGGTGTGTGGAGGGGTGGGTTTGTGGGTGGAGATGTTGCTCAGACTTACTGCTAGGGAAAGGTAACCGAGTTTGAGTCTGTAGTCTTGGCATGGATGCTAACTAGCAACCCCTCCTCGCCCCCGTAGGGAGTGGGACAGTCCATGAACAGGATGTATGGATTCCTTCATGACAGTACTGGCCTTTTCTGTCAGCTTTCTGTATAAGCATCCTTGATGGAGGGTAGACTGGTGCTGGTGATATGTTGGGCAGTATTGACTACCTGTTGCAGAATCTTCCAGTTTCTGTACCATGCGATGACGAAGCATGTTATGATGCACAACTGGAGACTGATGAAAGTATGGATTTCATATCCCAGCTCTCTTCAGCCTCCTTAGAAAGTCAAGGTATTGCTGACCCTTCCTGATTGTGTGGTTGAGTCATGGGACCATGAGCCGTTGTGTGTGACGTGCACTCCCAGGAGTTTGAAACTGCTCACATTTTCTTCTGCTGTGCCACCCATGTACAGAGGGGTGTGAGTGGTACGAGTTCCCCTGAAGTCGATAACCATCTCCTTTGTCTTGTTAACATTGAAGAAGATGTTATTTGCCTGGCACAGGCCTCGAGCCATCCACCTCTTCCCAGTAGGCCATCTCATCATCGTTGGTGATGAGCCCCACCACTGTGGAGTCATCATTAAACTTGGCAGTACAATTACTCGTGTGTTTGGTCGTGCAGTCGTGTGTGAGCAGAGTGTACAGCAGTGGGCTCAGCACTCAGCCCTGGGGGGCACCGTGTTGAGGGTGATGGGGAGGGGGGGGTGGGTTGGGCATCCTGACTGTCTGAGATCTGTTTGTTCATTAGGAACAATGATATATTTAGGGCAAGGAGTAGAAGTTTGTTCACCAAGGTCTGTGGGACAGTAGTGTTGAATGCTGAACTGAAATCCAGAAACAGCATTCTGACATAAGCGTCCTCATTTTCTAGGTGTGTCAGGGCCAGGTGCATGACAGGTGCTATGGCACCTGTTGTAGAGCAACATCGGTAAGACCTGATGAAGACGGGAGAACTGCTTCATCAATCACCTTTACCTTATCCACTGCAACATCCAAGTTCTACCCATGGCCACTCATTTCAGTTTGACTTCTCATTCCCATACCACCATTTCTCTCCATGGTCTTTCTTGTCAATTGCCATTTTGAGGCCAAACTCAGGTTGGAGGAGCATCTCATTTTCCGTCTGGATAGTCTCAACCGGGTGGTATAAGTATCAGTTTCACTAACTTCTGGTAATCACTCCATTATGTTTCCACTCCCTACTTCTCCTTTTTTCCCATTCCCGTTCTGGTTACCCTCTCACCCCATTCTATCCTCCTCACTCTTCATCACCTCCCTCTGGTTCTTCCTTCCCTTTATTCCAGGGTACATTGTCCTCTCCTATTCTATTCTTTCTTTTTCAGTCCTTTATCACTTCCGCCTGTCATCTCCCAGCTTCTTACATCACTCCCCCTCACCTGGCCACACCTTTCACCTGCCAATTGTACTCCTTCCGTTCCCCACCTTCTTCTTCTTCTAGCTTCTGCACCCTTCCTTTCCAGTCCTGATGAAAGGCGACTGTTTATTCCCCTCTGTTGATGCTGCCTGATATGTTGATTTTCTCCAGTGTTTTGTGCTCAATAAACCAATTTTCAAATTTACCAATTTACTTCCCTGAAGGACATTAGCAAACAAGGGGTTCTTTTAAGAAACCCAATAGTTTTGTGATCACTGTTACTCAGAAGAAATTTCCCAGTTATTTCCCCCTTCCTGGGTACTGCCATGTTCTTGGACTCATTACTGTGTCTCTCTTGGTTACTCTGTTATTGTCCCTCAAGCATTTCTGTTTGCTCTCTCTGGATCTGCATGTGGACCTTGCCAGCGTTCTACTGCTTTGCACTCGTCGCTGTATTTATTGTGGTATTTATTATTACCACGTATACTGTTTATGCTGAAAGTTTCACGTAAGCAAGGAATTTAACTTCACCCTTGTATATATCTGACAATAAACAAAACTGTTAGTGACGTTGCTTGAGGGATTCAGAATTGCTTGCTCCTGAATAGAGCATTGCTGACTCTCTCTTCGTCTACGACCTTGTCGTTACAAAAACCTGTCTGGAGAATCTTTGCTGTACCTTCTTTATATCATTTTTATTTTTGGTAAGGAAACTAAAATTATACATAATACTCCAGGTGTAGTCCTATTATAGATCTGTATAATTGTAGAAAGACATCTTGACCTTTATAATCAAAGCCACTTGGCAACATATCATGGCCTTCCTAATTTCCTGTTTCATCTGCTTTCAGTGTGTATGAGAATACACAGATTGCTTTAAACATCAACATTTCTTAATTCTCCATTATCTGAGAAGAATTCCATATTTTTGTCTTTATTTTGCCCTGAATTGATTTTCCTATTGAACCCCATCTGCCATATTGTTGTCCATTCACAGAGGGTGTCCCAATCTCCTTGAAACCACGTTCAAGTATCACCATTTTGATACAAATTAACTGTGTATCATTAACAAGTTGGAAATATTATGCTTGCTCCCTTTAACAATATCAATAATCTACGTAGATTGTGACTAGGTACGCCCAAGCGATGCATCCTGCGGGATCTCACTGGTCAGAGCTGCCAGCCTGAGGACGTTCCATTTATTCCCACTCTATTTCCTGCCTGTTTGCCACTTCTCAGTCGGGGCTAATATATTACCTCAATTCTATAGGCTGCAAACGTAGAATTATAGAGAAATACAGCACAGAAACAGGCCTTACAGCCCACTGACCATCGATCATATTTTACACCAATCCTATCTAATCCCATTTCTAATCAGATACTCCAGAATCCAGCACTGGCCAACTTACTGCTAGCGAACTGTTTGGTACACTGTACTAACAGTGTCTGCCAGTTAGTGTACCTAGCCAGCATCTCTTGGAACAAGGGAGGAAACCCAGGGGAAAGCATGTGGTCACAGGGAGAAGGTGCAAACTCCACACAGACAGCACCCAAGGTCAGGATCGAACCTAGCTCTCTGGGGAAACTGCTCTACCAGCTGTGCCACTGGGCCACTCAAACATGTTGAGCAGCCCTATCAGAGCCTTTTGAAAATCCAAATAAACCACATCCACTGGTTTCCCCTCAGCACACATCAGATTATGTCTCAAAGGACATCAGATTTTCAGACCAGCAATGTCTAAATAACTGGCTCTTAATAATATTGGCTAAAGATTAAAACAGGGGCCAGAGAGAACTTCCATATTGTTCTTCAAAGCTGCATCCTGGGATCTTTTCCTCCCACTACATGTGCAGACCGGGCTTCTGTTTATTATCTCAGCTAAAAAAAGGTGGCATCTAAGGGAGAGATAAAGAGGAATTTCTTTTCTTGGAGCACTGTGAATGTTTGGGATTCTCTATCCCAAAGGGCAGATTCCTAAACAGGAATCACAGTACAGGCAGTGATTTTTGGTTGATAGGCAAGTCAAAGTTCTGGGATTGGGCAGGACAGTGGAGATGAGGGCAGGATCAGATCAGGCACAGTCTCACTGAATGAGAGAGATTGAGGAGCTGAGTGATCCCCTCAGTCCTTGCTTGTGTTGTTTGAACACTGAACTCATATCTCAGCCTGGTCTTTTGCATTCAGGAGTCTGGAGTAGATTTCAGAAATAGAACAGAATTCTTCAGTGCATATATACAGTATGCGTGTGCGTGCGTGCGCCTGTCTTTATGTATGTGACCATGTGCTAGTGTCTGCATATATATACCATAAGACATAGGAGCAGAATTAGGCCATTTGGCCCCTCGAGTCTGCTCCACCATTCCATCATGGCCGATTTTTTATCCCTCTCAACCCCATCCTCCTGCATTCTCCCTGTAGAGTTTGACACCCTTACTAATCAAGAATCTATCAATCTTCTCTTTAAATATAACTAATGACTTGGCTGTCAGTGGACATGAATTTCACAGACTCACCACCTCCATGTCTAAAGAAATTCCTCCTCATCTCTGTTCTAAAGTGATGTCCTTGTATTCTGACACTGTGCCCTCAGGTACCAGACTACCCACTACTGAAAGTATCCTCTTAATACCCTCTCTATCGAGACCTTTCGAGAGATTTCAATCAGATTCTTCCTCCTCCCACCCACCATTTTTCAAAACTCCAGTGATTACCCTTTCATTATCTTTGTGTACCTGTGTGTGTATACCTGTGCGTGTCTGTCTGCCTGTACGTGTATGAGTGTGTGCATGAATTTGTGTGTTTGCATGTATACAGTCATGTGCGAGCGCGTGTATGTAAAGTATATGTTCCTACGTATTGTGTGTGTGTGTGTGTGTGTGTGTGTGTGTGTGTGTGTGTGTGTGTGTGTGTGTACAGGTTTGCACACACATGTGAGTGTACCAACAAGAATCTCACTGAGGCATGCCTGACCCTTGTCAGTGCACCCTTCCCTCAGCACTGTGCAGAAGCCTAAGCCAGCACTGCATGCAAAGTTTCTGAAAGCCTGCGCCATTGTGCCTCAGACTGAGTTACATCTGTGTGTGTATCTTAGCTGCCAGTAGTACTTGGTTCTTTACCGAATTTATGCGTTCCTTGCTGAATCACGATTTTGGAATGCTCATGGTTTACTGACATGCTGAAGCCATGGTAGTACTCATGCTGTTCAAAGTAAAGAAAATACAAAGCAAGCTAAGTAGTGAAGTATGTATATGTCACCATATACAACCCTGAGGTTTATTTTCTTGTGGGCATTCACAGTAAGTAGAAAGAACCACAATAGAAATAAGGACCCCACACAACAAGACGGACAAACAACCGATATGCAAATGACAACAAACTGCGCAAATACAAAACAAAATGAAATATAACCAATAAATATTGAGACCATGAGATGAAGAATCCTTGAAATTGAGTCCACAGGTTGACAGAATAGTTCAGTGATGCGGTGAGTGAAGTTGCTTGAAGTTATACCCTCTGGTTCAAGAGCATGATGGTTGAGAGGTAATAATTGTTCTTGAACTTGTTGGTGTGGGTCCCGAGGCTTCGGTATGGCTTCCTGATGGTAGTAGTGAGAAGAGAATATGGCCTGGATGGTGGGGGTCTTTGATGATGGATGGTGCTTTCCTGTGAGAGCTGCAAGTCGATGTGCTGAATGGTGGGCAGGGCTTTACCCGAGATGGACTGGGCTGTATCCACTACTTTTTGTAGGCTTTTCCATTCAAGAGCATTACCAGGCCGTGATAAAACCAGTCAATATACTGTCCACTGCACATCTACAGAAGTTTGTCAAAGTTTTAGATGAAATACCAAATCTTTGCAAATTTCTAATAGAGGTATTGTCGTGCTTTCTTTGTAAATGGCACTCATAAGTTAGACCCAGGACAGATCTTCTGAAATGGTAACAATGAGAAATTTAAAGTTGTTGACCCTCTCCACCTCTGATCCTCCATGAGGTCCATGAGGACTGGCTCATGCATGTCCAGATTCCTCCTCCTGTAGTCAATAAAGTAGTTAATTAAGTGGGGTGTTATTGAGGCACCACTCAGCCAGATTTTCAGTCTCCCCTTATGATTCATCACCACCTTAGATTTAGGCAACAATGGTGGTGTCATCAGCAAACTTGGAGCTCTGGTTAGCCTCACAGTCTTAAGTATAAAGCGAGTAGAGCAGGGTGTTATGCCCACAGGCTGGTGGTGCACCTGTGCTGATGGAGATTGTGGAGGAGGTGTTAATGCCAATCTGAACTGGCTGGAGTCTACAAGTGAGGATATCAGGGATCCAGTTGCACAAGGAGGTACTGAGGCTATAAGATTAGTTTTGAGGGGATGATAGTATTGAATGCCAAGCTTAAGTCAATGAAGAGCATCCTGATGTATGCATCTTCACTGTCCAGATGTTTCAGGGTTGAGTGAAGAGCCAATGAAATGGCATTTGCTGTGGACCTGTTGCTCTGGTAGGCAAATTGGAATGGATCCAAGTTGCTCCTCAGGCAGGAGTTGATCTGTTTCATCATCAACCTCTCAAAACACTTCATCACAGTGGATGTAAGAGCTAGGGATGATAGTCATTGAGGCAGGATACCACGTTCTTCTTAGGCACAGGTATAACTGAAACCTGCTTGAAGCGGGCGGGTAGCACAGACTGCCGAAGTGAGAGGTTAAAGATATCAGTGAACACTCCAGCGAGTTGATCAGCAAAGTCTTTAGTACTTGGCCAGGCACCTAACTGGGTGGATGCTTTCTGTGTGTTCATCCTCCTGAAGGATGCTCTTATGTCAGCCTCAGAGACTGAATCACAGGATTCTGTGAAGGTACTCTGACAATAATATTATATGGAGAACTCTACTTATTGTGGGAACTACCTGACTTTCTGGCTCACACACAAAAAGCACCAGGACCTGGGACATGGGTCCTCTTCATTAGATCCTTCCCGCAGGCTGCAGCCTCACACCCAATGCACACATATTGCCCTCAAGACAGCTGTGATGATGAGACAATTGTCATCAAATGAAGATCTGCGAAAGGATGCAGAGTTCCTTGTTGAAGCTCATCCTAACCAGTTCCCAAACAGATGGTTCCCTGATCTATGAGCTGCTCCCAGGGACACCTATCAAGACAAACATCAATTGCTGCTGGAAGATCGTTAGCTGAGTGATAGTCTGCCTGGAAATTATTGGTCTTCCAGTACAACTAGATGTCAGTAAGTGAATGCTGCTGCTTAAAAGGAGTATGTGTTGAGGGGTAAACTGAAGCTCGGTGCAGCTAACACAAAGACCTGACGGGAAGGTCTGCACTGGAAACTGAAAGGCCAAGTCCTTGTCTGACCAGGGAACTACTGGATTGTTGTAGGCACCCAGCAGCTCTTTTTCATTAGGACTTTGAAGTCTGCTCTGTCACCGAAGATTTACAAATTTCTGTGGATGTACGATCGAGAGTGTTCTGACTGGTTGCATTACATGCTGGTGTAGAGTCTCCAATGCACAGGATCGCACGAGACTGCAGAGGATTGTAGACTTAGCCAGCTCTGTCTAGGGCACACCGCTCCCCACTATTGATGAGGCAATGCCTCAGGAAGGTGGCGGTTATCACTAAGGCTCATCATCATCTGGGACATACCCTCTTCCCGTTACTACCATTGGGGAGGAGGGACTGAAACAGCTTTTTCCCCTCTGCCATCAGATTTCTGAACAGTCCACTAATCAATGAACACTGTCTTCCTATTTGCAATATTTATTTATTTTGTAATTGATGGTAATTTTAAGTCTTTGTACTGTACTGCACTGCAAGACATCAAATTTCACGTCATGGAAGTCAGTGATAATAAATCTGACTCTGAGTTTGTTCACTAATGTCCTTCAGGGGAACAAGCTTGAGGTCCTTACCGAGTCTAGTCTGTGTGAGACTGCAGACCCAGCAACCAGGTTGTCTCCTAACTGCCTCTGGAATGGGTCAGCAACTCCTTCGGTCGTGTCATTACTGATGTATTAATCGAGGAAGTGGCTCACCGTCACCTTCTCGAGGAATAATAATGGATGGCTATCCCCCAAAAAGTAACAGAGGAAAATAAAGTGGGTGATTTGATCGTTACCGCATTCCAGTTTACGGGCTCCTGCTGTTCACTGTTTGGCTGCTTGCATTGTGTGAGAGTGTTCTACTGGTTGTGGCTCATTCACAGGCGTCCTGGGCTCAGAGCAGAGCCTTGGAGCTGTTTCCCATGGCAGAGCTTGGAACTGAATGATCGTTTCAGGAGCGGGGTATCACACCTCTGAAGGGGGTATTGTTTAAAGAGGTCACATGAGTGGCATTGGTTTATTAATTTGATAATTCTATGAATGTGTTGACTTGACAGCACTATGAATCTATAGACTCTCTGACATTATGAATGTAACAGAAGTCACACTTTATTAGTTCATTTTTAAGTCTTATTTAATGAAGTCTATATGTGAAACAATAAAAAAGACTCGCTGGGCCATTTCAGAGAGGAATCTATCCACAGTGCTGTACGGGTCTGAAGTTACCTTCCAATTTCAAGAGTGAAAGGCAGTGAAGTTCCTTCCCTCGAGGTCAGGGGTTCTGTGCAGTCAGGGTTCTTTAATGGCATTTAGCAACTAATTGTTGAATTAACTCAACGAGCCAGCCAGCTGACATGCAGAGGAAATTTACAAGGATGTTGACAGGACTTGAAGCTAGCCAGCCAGCTGACATGCAGAGATCTTCAAGGATGTCGACAGGGCTTGAAGGACTGAGCTACGGAGAGAGGTTGATCAGGCTAGGACTTTACTTATTGAAGTCATAAGGTCATTGAGTCATACATCACAAAAGCAACCCTTTTGGACCAACTCATCCATGCTGACCAAGATGTCCATCTAACCTGGTCCCACTTGCCTGTTTTGAGCCCTCGTTTCTCGAAACTTTTCCATTCATGTAATCACCTAAATGTCTTTTAAAAGTTGCTACTGCATCTGCCTCAGCCACTTTCTCTGTCAGCTCATTCCATATACTGACCACCCTCTGCATGAAAAAGATGCTTTTCAGCTTCGGATTACATCTCTCCCCTCTCGGTTTAAACCATCTCCTCCAGTTCTTACTTCCCCAACCTTGGGAAAAAGATGGTGCATTCACCCTATCGTCACCCCTCACAAATGTATACATTGCTTTAAGACCACCCCAGGAAAGAAGACTCAGCCTGTCTAACCTCTCTCTATAACTCAATCCCTCAAGTCTTGGTAACATCCTCATCTTTCCTTTTGCAAGGTGATCAAAGCTCAACAAAATAAATGCGGCCTCACCAGCGTCCTGTAGAAAAGTACCATGAACTCCCAGCTTCTATACTCAGTGACTTTACTGTTGAAGGACAGCACGAGACGTACCTTTCTCGCACAAAGCTAATTCTATAAGTAGAGATAAGGGACAAGATGGCATAGCTTTAATGTGAGAGGGGAAAGTTTAAAAGCGATTTATCTGGTAAGCTTGTTTTACACCAAAGCCAGTAGGTTGCCAGATGAAGGATGTGAGGGTGCAGAGAGAGGTTCCAGGATGTTGCCTGCAATGGGATGTTTCAGTTATAAGTACAGGCTGGATAAGGATGGGTTCATTTTTCTTGTGGTGGATGAGGCCAAGGGGGCACCTGATAGAGGTGTATAAAATCGTGAGTGATTTAGACAGGATAAATACGTAATAGAAAGTTTTACTCGTGACAGGATTCATTGGAAAAAAAATGTAGGTAGGGTGATTAGTGAGTCTTCAGATGACACAGAAATAGGGTCATTAGAAGGGTTGTTGAAGTGTTCAGCAGGACGTAGACCAATTAGAAACGTGGGCAGAGAAATGGTAGATGGAGTTTAATCTGGATAAGTGTGAGGTTATGCACTTTAACAGGTCAGCCAGAAGTGGAAACTATACAGTAAGTGGCAAGGCCTTTAGCAGCATTGGTGCATGGAAGGATCTTTGGATCCAAGTCTGAAGCTGGTTGAAAGTGCTCAAAGGAGCAGATAGGATGGTAAAGCTGGCATACAGCAAGCTTGTCTTCATCCATAGGGGCACTGAGTAAAAGTCAAGTAGGCATGTTGCTGTTGTATAAAAGCCACGTAGGGGGACGTCACGTGATGACATAGGATTGAGACGTGGAAATCCAGCTCTCCCGTAAAAAACCAGTAAAATAATGTTTAAGTGAAGAAAAGTTAGTAAATACTTTTTAAAAATTACTTATAAACTACTCAGGATTGTCTTAAGATATGTCTCCTAAACAGAAGCAGAAGAATACTACTTTGAAGACACACAAGTTGGAAAAGAGTCAAGGCCGGCAGCCATGAAAGAGCCTTGGGCTCAAGTGCGTTTTACCTCCGGCGATACAGAACAGGAAACTGCGGCAACATCAACCGTTTCCAAAAAAAAAGAGAGCAACAGGAATTGCACACGCGTGAAGGAAGGGGCATGCGCAAACACGAGCAACCCAAACTACAAATCCCAGCTATGATCGGAACTGAAAGTGAAAGTGAATATGAGGTGGAATCAGATTCTCTGGATAAATCAGACGAAGATGAAGAGACAAACAAAGAAGAGCAGCAGGAAGAGGTTGGAGGTGATATTGGAGACATAAAAAAATCTTTGGTGCAAATAATGCATGAATTAAAGCATTAAAAGTAATAAAAAAGATATTAAAATATGAAGATTATGTTTGATAAAATGATGAAAAGACAGGACAAAATGGAGAAGAAAATTAAAAACTTGGAAGAAATAACGGGAGACACCATTGATAGAGTGAATAAAATGGAAGATAATATTTCTGCCTGGACATCAGAAAGAAAACGGTTGTTGGAAAAAGTGGTTGTACTTGAAAATTTTAACAGATGAAATAATATTAAGATTGTTGGACTTAAGGTATAGAGGGAGAGGATCCAATAAATTTTTTTCAAAAATGGATTCCGGAAATTTTGGAAATGGAAGAAGGAACCCAGTTAATTGAAATTGAAAGGGCTCTCAGAGCCTTAAGATGAAGACCTCAAGTTAATCAAAACCCACGATCAATCTTGATAAAATGCTTAAGATATCAAGATAAAGAAAAGATCCTGAAGGCAGCTGCCCAACGTGCCAGAAAGAGAAACGGGCCATTGATGATAGAAGGGAAAACAGTTCTTTTCTATCCTGATATAAGTTATGACCTTTTGAAGAGAAAGAAGGAATTTAACCCAGCGAAAAAAGTTTTATGGGAAAAGGGTTATAAATTTATATTGTGCCACCCGGCAACTCTGATAATTTTTTTGGATGACAGAAAAAGATCTTTTACTGATTATCAGGATGCGGAAGAATTTGCACAAGAACTCCCAAATATTCGCTAACCACAGCCAAAGATTTAAAAGTGAAACGGATTAAAGATGAAGACTTTAAAGTCTTTAAAGAAACGGATCAAGTGAATGGAGTTGATGGATGTTTAAGGACAGAAGAATATTTAAATATATTCTTAATTATATGATACAGGGGGAGAAAGGTAAAAATTTGAGAAATATTAATCGAGAATAGTGATATTATTTTTACTTCTCTTATATATACTTTTTTATGTTACGGGGGAGCTGGGGGAACTTCGGATCGATTGCTACGGGATTCACGTGCGTAATCATGGCGATTGCCATGACCCGCACAATGGAGGGGGGTAATGTTGTGTTTTTTCTTTATTCACAACATTAGTAGGGGGGTATTTTGTTATTTTTTTTCTTTATAATCTATTTTTCTTTAATCTTTCTTTCTTTGCCTGGACAATTGGGGGGGGGGGGGGAGACACATAGCAACACAGAGAATTTTAAAGAGATTCCCCAAGGTACTATGAAAGTTGAAAAGTTAGGTATTACTATAGACTGGAGTAACCTGTTAAAAATAATGACTAATTTACTGAATTTTTAAAGTTTTAATGTTAATGGGCTTAATGGAAAGAAAAGAAAAAGAATTTTAACATACATTAAGAAAATGAAAATAGATATAGCTTTTAGCTGCATTCCATTTGAAAAAATTACTTATAATTTAAGAGATAAATACAAAATATTTCTGAAAATTTGGCGCCCTTATTTACAAAAGATAGGATTAAATATATAGGTGCTCCGAAGATAAAATTATTGGTTATTTGGGGAAAGAAATAAATATATATATTAAAGCTATTATGAACTCCGTGGAGCATGTGGGGGATCTTCCGATATCCAGGCATTTTTTCTTTCTTTCTTTCTTTCTTTCTTTCTTTCTTTCTTTCTTTCTTTCTTTCTTTCTTTCTTTCTTTCTTTCTTTCTTTCTTTCTTTCTTTCTTTCTTTCTTTCTTCTTCTTTTTTTCTCTTTCTACAGGGATATGTTGGGGGAGAGGGGTTAAGGGGAGGGGGAAGGGTTGATTATTTTTTTTTCCTTCTGTAATCATTTGAAAATTCAATAAAAAAATTTTTATTAAAAAAAAGCCACGTTAAACCACATTGGGAATACCGTGTGCAGTTCTGGTCATCACACTATCAGAAGGATTTGAAGCTTTGGAGACAGTGTGGAATACGTTCATCGAGATGCTGTCTGGATTGGAAGTCAGTAGCTATAAGGAGAATTAGGTAGTTCCTTGAGAGCACAGGAGGCTGAGGGGAGAGCGGATAGAAGTATATATAATTATTGATGGGGTAGACAGGGTCATTTTCCCAGTGTGGAAGTGTCAAAGCTAGAGGGCATAAGTGAGGGGGGGGGGGATATTAAAGGGAGAATCACGCAGGGTGTTTCTAACACAGAGGTACCTGGAATGCAGAGCCAGGCGTGGTACTAGAAGTAAAGGTGACAGTAATACTTAAGAGGCATTTAAATAGGCACAGGAACATGAGAGAGAGGAGGAAAATGGATCATGACAGGGCAGATAGAATTACTGTAGTTTAATTTGGCATTGTGGTCAGTGCAGAAATAGTGGGCCGAACGGTCTGCTCTAGTATAGTGATATGCCATGTTCCATCTCTTCCTTGGACAGCAGGGAAAGGATGGATTGAATGGCTTCCTCCTGGGCTGTGAATTTCTCTGAACCCAGTGACTCTACGTCTGTTCCCAGTGGGTGTTCTACTTGGGAGAAGGAATTCTAGTAATGCCAGGCTCGAGCTCGTTTGCAGAAACAAACTGCTCCTTATCAGGGACGAGAGAATCCTTGTCTTCATCTGCTGTGCGCTCTGTGATTACACTGAGATGGCCCAGAGATTGGGATGTGATTTCATTCCTTCTCCACCACCAGCACCACCACATTCAATGCACGGAGCTGGAATCCGTGCTCAGTGCATACTTGGCTGCAGATATGCAAGCTGCCTGGTAGGCTCTTGTGAAACAAGCAAAAATAAAACCTCTGGACGCTCCTTTGTTGATCTATTTTTAAACTCTTTCAACAGGCAGAGGCACTCACCAGCAAACCTGTTTCCAGTGCAGGATTCCGATAAGAATCAGGCAAGGGAAGCTGGCAGGGGTCATCGGAGTTGACCTCTGTACCACTGAGCTGGGAAAGGAAACTCATTGGAGATGTCAGCTCTGCACCCACTTTGGGTTCCATATCCTTCAAACCAAGGGCATAATTAATGTCTAACCATTCCCCCCATTTGGTCCCTTCCTTTGGCTAAGGGTGACATGGCTACCATCATGGCAGCTTCTCCCCAAGGCTTGACCAGCTCAAGGCAACTCATGCTGAACAAGGAAGCACAGCCACTTCTAAGAAGGGTCACTGATAATAAAGCAATGCTCATACCTTGTCCATGCAACCAAAGGGCAAGTCTGTCCTGCATACCCATCAACTCACCAGGTTACAATGAGGTAACATTGGATATATACTCAGTGGCTACTTTATTAGGTACCTCCTGTATCCAGTCAAGTGCTCACTGAGTGCATGCTTGTGGTCTTCTGCTGCTGTAGCCCATCCACTTCAAAGTTCAACATGCCGTCCATTTGGAGATGTTCTCCCGCACACCACCGTTGTAATATGTGGATATTTGAGTTCCTGTCATCTTCCTGTCAACTTGAACCAGTCTGGCCATTCTCCCCTGGCCTCACTATTATCAAGGCATTTTCGTCCACAGAACTGGATGCTTTTTGATTCTTGCACCATCCTCTATAAACTCTAGAGATTGTTGTGCGTAATATCAGCATTTTCTGAGATATTCAAACCACCCCAACAATCATTCCCTGGACAAAGTCTCTTCGATCACCTATGTTCCCCATTCTGATGTTTGCTCTGAACAACTAAACATCTTAACCACGTTTGCTTGCCTGTATGCCTTGAGTTACTGCCACACGGTTGATTGTTTAGATATTTGCATTAACGAGCAGGTTTGTAGGTGTACCTGATAAGGTGGCCACTGAGTGTAGATACAGTCACAGAACCATGGAGTTCTACAGCACCTAGACAGGCCATTCAGCCAGATTTGACCTTGTAAACCATGTGGTCTGTGATTGGCCCTATCCCTCTAAGTCTTTTTCTAACCATGGAGCTATCTAAATGTCCTCTAAACAACACAACTGAAGCCGCCACTATCACTGGCAGCTCATTCCATACACCCAGCACCCGGAAAAATCCTCCTCCCTGATCTTTTAAAATCTTTCTCCTCTCAACTGAAGACAATGCCCTCTGGTTTTCAGCTCTCCTATCCAGGACAAAAAGGCCGTGACTATCTCGCCTCTCTAGTCTCCTCATGAATTTATAATTATCACTATGATTACACGTCAGCCTCCTACCTCCGGAGAAAAGAGTTCCAGTCTTTCCAGTTTCTCCTTAAAACTCAAGCCCTCCAGTCCCAGTAACACCTCTGAATATTTTCTACACCCCTTCCATCTTAATCACATTCTTCTTTCTGGGTAACCAGAAATATCAACAAACCTCCAAAGTGCTGTCTCCCCACATCTTGTGCTGTTGTAATGTGAATATAGGACATCTCAGCAGTCAAACTAGTGCATAGTAAGCTCTCACGAACATCAAGGACTGTGGCTGCTCACCTTCATCTTCTCCAGGCAATTAGGGATGGGCAATAATACTGGCATTGCCCTCAATGCCCAGATCCTGAAAACTGGGACTGAAAGTTAGCAATCCAGGGCACCGAATCTCTCTTTGTAATAGTGCCAAGAGACCTTTCATGCCCACGGCAGAGGTCAGTTCTGTCAGAAACCGTTACTATGTGATAAAGCTAGCTGGGGAGGCTCAGTACGTCAGTCAGTAAGGTGTGGACAAAATTGCCTCAGGGACAGGATATGGACTATCCCTAAAGTGTCAACAGGCAATGATTCAGTGCTGAAAGGCACCTTTGAGTCTTATGACACACACAGAGGCTATTCAGCCCATTGTATCTATTCCAGCCAAAGAATGGGTTAAGTAAGGTCAGCAACTGGACAGCATTGATTCAAATTTAGAAGTCTTGAAGAAATTTTGCTGGAGCCAGTTGGGTCAACTTTGCAATGATCTAGGGACAAATGCCTCCTTCTGTAATGCCCCTGACAGGATCTCATTTGGGTCACTATCCCATCTAAAACACAAGTTTGCACATTCTCCCTGTTGATGCCTATTTCCCTCTGGAACTGTGGTTTCCTCTCACATCCCAAAGGCGGCAAGGTAGGTTCAAAGTTCAGAAGTTCCAAGTAAATTTATTATCAAAGTACATATATGTCACCATATACACCTGAGTTTCATTTTCTTTCAGGCTTTCTCAATAAATCAAATAACCATAATAGAATCAAAAAATAGAATCACAATAGGTTAATTTGGCGTATTAAATTACTCGTCAGTGTAAGTAAGAGGCTAATGGTTCAAAGGGGATTTTGTGAGTATGTGATTAATCGTGTTGGCGTGTGGCCAAGTGGTTAAGGCATTGGTCTAGTGGTCTGAAGGTCGCTAGTTCAAGCCCTAGCTGAGGCAGCGTGTTATATCCTTGAGCAAGGCACTTAACCACACATAGTTCTGCAACGACACCAGTGCCAAGCTGTATCGGCCCTTGCCCTTCCCTTGGACAACATCGGTGGGGTGGAGAAGGGGGACTTGCAGCTTGGGCAACTGCTGGTCTCCCATACAACCCTGCCCAGGCCTACTTCAAAATGTGATAGTATGAACTACTCTTGAACGCTGAATAAAGGAGTAGGAATGGAAGGCTGTTCTTGTTCTATCTTCCTTTTAGATGAATGCAACAATATAAAGACCATGAGACATACTTGGCCCATCGAGTCTGCTCCACAAGCCACGGCTGACTTATTAACTCTTTCAACCCTATTCTCCTGCCATCTCCCTGTAACCTATCAACTTCTGCATTAAATATGCCCCATGACTTGTCCTCCGCTGTAGCAATGAATTCCACACATTCACTACCTTCTGCTAGCACTTTCTTTCTTAGATAAGGGACCCCAAATTGCTCACAATACTCCAAGTGCAGTCTCACCAATGCCTTATAAAGCCTCAGTATTACGTCCCTGTTTTCATATTCTAGTCCTTTCAAACTGAATGCAATGCATTGCATTTATCATTAAAAGCTTGCATAAGCTCTTAAAACCGTTCACAACCATTGAAATGGTTTTGAAGTGATTGTAGTCTAGGAACCTACATACCCTCTTTGTTCACAGCAAGATCCCATAGCATGCAAAGTGTAATCATATGGGTCATCTGCTATTTTCTACAGTGAGGTTTCTTGAAGGGTATCAGTAAGAGACCCCTGCTGTCCAGCACGGGAGCAGAGAAGCTTCCCTGATCAGATAATGATGGAAACACGTAACAACTCAAGCAGCATCTGCAGGGACAGAAACAGAACTAAACTTTAGATTGAAAAGTGATCATTAGTAATATCTTCCACGGAAAGTGAAAAACAAAAAATGAAGATACTGTAAATCTGTAATAATATAACCTGAAACTTGAGAAAGAGAAGCTGTCAGTGTCAAGTGGTGTTCTATTGGGGTCTACGTTGGGACCGCTTCGCTTACGTTATATGTCAGTGACTTGGATGATGGACTTGATGGTTTTGTTGCAAAGTTTGCAGAAGATACAAAAATAGGTGGAGGGGCAGGTAGTTCTGAGGAAGTAGAGAGGCTATAGTAGGACTTAGATTAGAAGACGGCAGATGGAGTACAGTGTTGGGAAATGTATAGTCGAGCACATTGGTAGAAGAAATAAGAAGGAAGAGTATTTTCAAAATGGAGAGAAAATTCAAAAATCTGAGGTGCAAAGGCCATTGGAAGTCCTTGTTCAGGATTCCCTAAAGGTTAATTTGCTGGTTGAGTCTGTGGTGAGGAAGGCAAATGGGATGTTAGTATTCATTTCAAGAGGACTTGAATATAAAAGCAAGGATATAAAATTGAACCTTTATAAAGCACTGGTGAGGCCTCACTTGTATAGTGAGCAGTTTTGTGCCACTTATCTTAGAAAGGATGTGCTGACACCGGAGAAGGTTCAAAGAGGGTTCACGGAAATGATTCTGGGATTGAACGACTTGTCATATGAAGAGCCTTTTATGGCTCTAGGCCTGTTTGCACTGGAATTCAGAAGAATGAGGGGCGACCTAATTGAAGCCTATCGAATGTTGAAAGGCCTCAATAGAGTGGATGTGGACAGGATGTTTCTTATGGTGGGACAGTCTAGGACCAGAAGACACAGCCTCAGAATACAGGGATGTCCTTTTATTACGGAGATGAGTCAGAACTTCTTTAGTCAGAGAGTGGAGAAGCTGTGGAATTTGTTGCCACAGGCGGCTGTGGAGGCCAAGTGTGTATGTATATTTAAGGCAGAGGTTGACAGATTTTGGTTGGTCAGGGTATGAGGGGATATTGGAAGAAGGCAGGAGATTGGGGCTGAGACGGAAGATGGATCTGCCATGACGAATTCTGCTTCTGTACCTTATGGTCTCATAGACTGATGCACCATCAATATCTCTCCAAGACGTGAGGCGAGATATCGGCTTTTATTGACTGGAAGAAAGAACAAGCAGCAATTGACCACCATGCTACATCCTGGAGACTGAGAGGCAGGACTCAGGCCCAATTGCCTTTATACCGGGTACCGGGGTCTGTGGGAGGAGCCACAGGAGCAGTCAGTGGGGGGGGGGGGTAATTCACCACATAGTCTTATATCTAAGAAAAATCCTCAGCCTTAAATGTTAAATCTATTTCTCTCACCACAGATGCTCCTGACCTGCTGAGTGTTTCTAGCATTTTTCTGATTCTAATTCAGGGTTCAGGAGGCTGTAGTTTGGTTTTCCACTGATAAGGATTGTCAGATTGTTAGTTGAATGGGTCATGAGAAGGGCATCACCCTTGACAGTGTACCTAGCACCTCCTCACTGGTAAGAGCCTCGGTTTACAGAAGTCTTTGTCTGACCTGAGATTTGAACCCGGGACTTCCTGACTCAGAAGCAGGAAGCTGAACCACAGTTTACATCTGGGATAGTCTCAGCTCACTCGCTGGAAGGAATGAACTGAATGGTGACTAAGCATGATGTGGAGGTTACAGCTCACCTGTGCAAACTGACCTCCAGCTTATTCCTGGTGGTGACAAACGTGAGTGATCCCAATCTGCCTTTCTACTCACCACCACCCTGTTTCATCCACTACACAGAGTCAGCAAGCAAAGCTGCTCTGAGTAATCACTTGGTATTATACAGGCACGGACTTGGTACCAAAGCTGGAACGTTCCCTTCCACTTTAAATGATCATCCCACTCTGACCTTACAGTCCGTAGCATCAGAGAACATAGAACAGTACAGCACAGGAACAGGCCCTTCAGCCCAACATGTCTGTACACTCCATGCAGCCAATCCAAACTAATCCCTTCCACTTGTGCAGGATCTCTATCTCCCCATTACCTGCCTGTTCAAGTTTCTGCCTTAATGCCTCTTAAGTTTCACTATTGTATTGGTTTTCACTACTTCCCTTGACAGTGAGTTCCTCGTACATACCTCACATACACTTGCCTCACAATTCTCCTTTAAACTCATCTTGAAACCATGTCCTCCAGTATCTGACATCTCTACCCTGGGCTGCCAAAGATACTGACTGTCTAATGTGTCTGAATCTCTCATCATTTTATAAACTTCGATCCGGTCTCCTTTCAGCCTTCAGACACTCCATAGAAAACAATCCTAGTTTGTCTGACCTCTCCTAACAGCCAGTCCTCATAATCCAAGCAATATCCTGGCTAACCTTTGCAGCAACCTCTCCAAAGCCTCTTCACTTCCTTCTTGTAATGTAGATGATCAGTGTTACAGGAAGGTAGAAAAGGTTATAATGAGGTGGTAGTATATATTAATGAAGTTGTAATTTATAGGAACTGCTTTTAATACTTTAATGATCTGAATGAAAATGATGGTGGTCTGACAGTTGACACGTTCAAATATTGGTGGATTGTGGATGTTGAAAGTGTTTGTCTAAGGACATAGTAGGATATAGATCAGTTGGAAATTTAGGTGGAGAAATGGCTGACTGAGTTCATTCTGGGCAAGTGGGAGGGGTTGCACTTTGGGAGGTTAAAGAGGGAAGTACACAGAAAATGGACGCTGGGGAGCATTGATGTAAAGAGGGACCTTGGGTGCAAGTTGATAGCTGCCTTAAAGTTTCAACACAAGTGGACAGGGTGGTAAAGAGGTCCTGTGGTACTCTCACCTTCATCAGTCAGCCATTATATAAAAATTGGGAAGTCAGGTGCAGCTGTACGAATTTTGGATAGGCCAGATTTGGAGTATTGTGTGCATTTCTGGTCGCTACTTGCAAGGATATGGGAGGCTTTGGAGAGGACACATGCTGCTGGATTAGAGGGTATTAATTATAAAGAAAGGTTAGACAAGCAGATACGACAGGGTCTTCTAAGAGACTCCTGGACAGGTACATGAAGCTCAGAAAAATAGAGGGCTATGGGTAACCCTAAGTAATTTCTAAGGTAAGGACATGTTCGGCATAGCTTTGTGGGCCGAAAGGCCTGTATTGTGCTGCAGGTTTTCTATGTTTCTATATTTCTAAGCTCTGACAAAGCATTTCCGACCTGAAATTTTACTTCTCTCTCTACAGATGCTGCCTGGCCTGCTGAGTGTTTCCAGCAATTTTATTATCTCACTACCAACTATTCCCCGAATGAGCTGCCCTCTCTTTATCAATCCAATTCAGCCAGAAAATCTTCAGGGAAGAAGGAGCACACACTCTTTTTGAATCCCCCTTTATGTATGAATGTGTCAGTCACACGTCTCTGAGCAAGAATGTCAGCTCAGCATGGGTTGGGCTGAACTGGCATTAGGCAGGTGTAATTACAGCCAGATCTTTGGTTTGCAAAACACAGTGCCTCTGTTAGCGCCAGTCCCACTGCTCCCTTCACAGGAACATTGAGAGACACGACATGGAAACCGGCTCTTAGCCCCGTGGACTGCCAACCACTCAACACACATCCTGCTCTGCTCTTCTCGCATTCCCATCATTCCTCCCCAGATTCTCCCACTCACCTGCAAAGTGGGAACAACTTACAGAGGCCAATTACTACAGCAGCCGTTTGGGATGCGGGAGGAAACTGGAGCTTTGGGCAGAAGCTAGGTGGTCACGGGGAGACCATCCAAACTCCGCATGGTTACTGTTTTACTGTTATGGTTTTTTTTCACAGTTCCTGGGTCTCCGTGCTACCCGGTACTCTGTTGGTTAGTGATGTAGCACTGTCACAGATGTCTGCCAGCTTTATAGCAAACTATGTGTATGGGATATAAGTAGAAAATGCTATAACAACTCAACATATGTTTGTGTCAGAGTCTCATAATACTAAGCTTTACAGGCTCTCCGAGTTTGAATGGCCTGACACTAAAATATGACTTCATGTGAGTTCTCCCATAGATTTTGAAGTAATTTTTCAAGCAAGAGGTAATCCCAATAAAACGTTCTCTGGTACCCGTTGATGGCTGGATACAGTATGTATTCCATTAGTTTAATGATGCACAGTGTTCGAGTGATCATTCAGCAAAATGTAAGAATTATATTGAGTTTATGTTACAGATTTGTCAGTGTGTGCTGCAGCAAAGAGCCAAAAGGCTTAAACCTTCAGGTTCAATAATAGCCCCTTTCCCTACTGCCAACACGTTTTTGAACCGACCTGAAAAAAAAACTTAATTTTTCTTTGGACCATATATTCCTCACTAATGTTAATATGTATATTTGTGTTTCTTTTGTCAAGTATTTACAATTTATGTTTTAAGTTTATATAATTTTTTGTTCATGTTTAATAATGCACTGTGCTGCTGTGCTGCAAAAAGCTAATAATCTTGGCGTTTACACTTTGGGAACACTGTGGTGGTTGTCCATTGTGGAAAGCCATTAGACTGTAGTAGTTCTACAGTCTGCTACACTCAGACACTCCATAGAAATCCACTCAACCTCAGAATCCTGGGTTCAGTAGCACAAACAAACGTCACCACAGGAGCTGCAGTGGATGACCGTGACATCTTCTGTGCTCATGACCTTTGCTTTCCGTGGAGCGCTGCAGAGCTGCCGACCTGGGCATCGGATCTCACTGTAGATCTCATCTGCCCAGTCTGCCAGATCTGGCTTCGCACGCTGGGACAGGCCTGTCCCAATCTCACCAGGGTATGAGGCCACCGGCTACCTCCACCTGGTTTGGCACACCTGCAAACGAGGGCGTGGCGGTTATCACATTCAAACAGGGCCGCAGGTGAGAGCTGGTCAGGTGTATGAGCTGTCCCAGAATGGACACGACAAGCCCCTTCACCAGGGGTGCTATCTCTTCCTGAACACCCCATATACCCCAACCTGCATTGGCATGCCCATGACAAACTTCAACTTGAACCCCAACTGGTGTAGGTAGAGCAATATGATTATGGAGAGTGATAGAAATGGACATGTCTCATTTATGGATACATTGGCTTACAGACATTTCAGGAATGGAGCCCTTATGTAACTTGGAGATTGCCTGTACAGACCACAAGTTATGTTAATTCTCATTTAACAAGAGTTCCATTGTTATTCACCAAATTAAGGAGGCTGTGTACTTAGGTTTAGGGATAGGTACTGAGATGAGAAAGGACTGAGGAAATTGCATCAGCATGAGTTCTATCAAGCACTGGGTGATCTTGACACAGCACTGATATAGGGACACATTTATTTCTGTTTTCTTGAAGTCAGAAAGAAGCCTTATTAGGCAGTGGCACAACTGGTAGAGCCGCTGCCTCAGAGCTCTAAAGACCTGGGTTCAATCCTGACCTCTGGTGTTGTCTACATGGAGTTTGTACATTCTCCCTGTGACTATATGGTTCCGGTTTCTTCCCACATCTCAAAGACATTCTGGTCTGTAGGTTAAGTAGCCATGGTAAATTACCGGTTCAGTATAGGTTGATGGGGAAATGAGAAGTGCAGTTCTGGCTGCTCTACCAAAGTAAGGACGCGATACACACTCAGAGGGATATTTTCAGCACTGAAGGACTTGTTTGTCAGCAGACTCTGGATAGGCTGAGACTTTTTTCCTTGGAGCTAGGGAGCCTGAGTGGTGGCCTGATAGATGTTTATAAAACTATAAGAACCATGGATAAGATGGATGGTCACAGTCTTTTCCTGAGGCAGGGGATTCTAAAACTAGAGGACAAAGGTTTAACGTGAGGGAAAAGTTTTCAAAAGGACCTGAGGAAGAATCTTTTTCACCCAGAGGACAACGGATATATGAAATCAGCTGTCAGAGGAGATTCAATTCCAATATTTATAGTATATTTAGACAAGGAAGGTTTAGAGGGATATGGGCTAAAAGCAAGAAAATAATTCCAGTTCCCATTCCCATTCCGACATTTCAGTCCATGGCCTCCTCTACAGTCGCGATGAGGCCACACTCAGGTTGGAGGAGCAACACCTTATATACCCTCTGGGTAACCTCCAACGAGATGGTGTGAACATCAATTTTTTGATCTTCTGGTAATACCCCCCCCCCCCCACGTCTCCTTCACCAATTTCCACTCCCATTTCTCTTCTCTCACCTTACCTCCTTACCTGCCCATCATCTCCCTCTAGTGCTCCTCCCCCCTTTTCTTTCTATTTACCTCCTACTCCCCCCCCCAGTTTCACCTTCTGTTTCTCCCTCCCCCCCACCTTCTTACTCTGACTCCTCATTTTTTTCTCTCCAGTCCTGATGAAGGGTCTTGGCCCAAAATGCTAACCGTACTCTTTTCCAACGATGCTGCCTGGCCTGCTGAATCCCTCCAGCATTTTGTGTGTGTAGCAAGACAATGAGATGAGTTTAGAGAGACATCTTGGTTAGCATGGATGAGTTGGGCTGAAGGGTCTGTTCCGGTGCTGCGTAACCACGATTTTAATTGGATTACAAAGTATATTAGTGGGGAAATAGGATTCTTCATAGAGATAAAAGAAAACGGGTTCCTTCTATATTGTATGGAAATAAAGGCCATTTGGCTCATTAAATATACACTAGTTCTTTGTAAGAACACCCCAACTAGCCCTACTCTACATCAATTCCTTATAGTCTGGTATATCTGTCAGATACCCACCCACCTGAACCTTACAACCGAATCTTCTTCCACCCCACCCTGAGCAGAGCAGTTCTAATCACAAACAGAACACAGTCATAGGGAGACGATTACAAAGCCCATGTGCACAGCATCCAAGCAGTGCTGTGAGACAGTGGTTCCACCAGCTGAGCGTCTGCCCTGCCCTCAGTGCAGTAATCAATGTAGTACTTCTCATCAATGTGCAGGTGATGGAGAATTATGTGCCAGATCTACTTCATCAACAAGGCCACTTGTGCACAAGCCTTCTTAAAGAGGTCCAACGTACCCACTGTCTCCAGGCGCCACCTGGCCTACAACCATTCGAAGTGGAGAAGGAAGGCATTGAGAAGGCTGTGTCCACATATTGGGAGCACACAGCAAAAATGGCAGGGATGCACCATCTCGCCAAACTTTCCACCCGCTCAGCAGGTTAGTCTCCTCCTGCCCCACACTGACCTTAGAGCCCGCAGAACTGAAGTGAAAGTGAGTTACCATCAATGCCAAGGGATGCCCGAGGATTAGTAAGAGCAGTGAATGGAGTTTCATGTTCTCTGTTGATCACTAATACTTATGTTGACTCCAACCCCAGAGAAATAAGACTGACTGTAAACACGAGAAACTCTGCAGATGCTGGAAATGTAAAACAACATACACAAAATGCTAGAGGAACCCAGCAGGTCAGGCAGCATCTTTGGAAATCGATGTTTTGGGCCGAGACTCTTCTTCAGGGCTGGAAAGGAAGGGGAAAGGTGACAGAATAAAAAAAGCTGGGGGGAGGGGAAGGAGGACTGACTAGAAGGTGATAGGTGAAGCCTAATGGGTGGGAAAGGGGAAGGGCTGGAGATGAAGGAATCTGATAGGCGAGGAGAGTGGACCATAGGGGAAAGGGAAGGAGGAGAGGAACCAGGGGTAGGTGATAGGCAGGTGAGGAGGCTAGATAGAGGAAGTTGGATGGGAATTTTTTTTACTGGAAAGAGCAATCAATATTCCTGCCTTCAGTTTGGAGGGTACCAGATGGAGTGTAAGGTGTTGGCCCTCCACCCTGGGGGCGGGCTCATCATGGCACAAGAGGAGGCCATGGGCTGACATGGTGGAATGGAAATGGGAATGAAAATGTTTTGCCACTGGGAAGTTCTGCTTTTGGGAGATAGAGAGGAGGTGCTCGATAAAGTAGTCCTCCAATCAGATTCAGAGTCGGGTTATTATCACTGGCATGTGTTGTGAAATTTGTTAACTTAACAGCAGCAGTTCAATGCAATACATGATAATATAGAGAGGAAAAAATAAATCAATCAATTACCTTAAGCATGTATATGTATATTAAATAGTTAGATTAAAATAGTGCAAAACAGGAATTATATATATATAAATGAGGTAGAGTTAATGGGTTCAAAATCCATTTAGGAATCGGCTGGCAGAGGGGAAGAAGCTGTTCCTGAATCGCTGAGTGCGTGCCTTCAGACTTCTGTATCTCCTACCTGATGGTAACAATGAGAAGAGGGTATGTCTTGAGTGATGGGGGTCCTTAACGCTGCTTTTCTGAGACATTGCTCCTTGAAGATGTCTTGGATACAATGGAAGCTAGTAACCCAAGATGGAGCTGACTAATTTTACAACTTTCTGTAGCTTCTTTCGACATTCTTACAATAGGTTTCACCGAGGCCGCATCGGGAGCACTGGGCACAATAGACAATCCCAGCAGATTTGCTGGTGAAGGGTTGCCTCACCTGGAAGGACTATTTGGGGCCTTGAATGGAGGTGAGGGAGGAGATGAATGGGCAGGTGTAGCATATTTGCTGCCTACAGGGATGTGTTTGGAGGGAGATTGCTGGGGAGGGACGAATGGACAAGTGAATCACAAGAGAGATTGGTGGAAAGTGGAGAGAGGGGTGGAGGTAAATGCGGGTTTGGTGGTCGGATCCCTTTGAAGATGGTGGAAGCTGCAAATACGATGTGTTGGATGTGGAGGCTGGTGGCCTGGTATGCTGTTGGCAAGCTGTGGCAAAGAGGATACAACAGGGATGAGAGCTGGGACCCTGCTGTTCAGAGTCGACTCCTTAGGAACAAGTAAAATATTTTCAGTCCAGATGAAGGGCTTTGAGCTAAAAAGCTGATTGTCTATTTCCCTGCACAAATGCTACCTGACCCATTGAGTTCCTCCAGCAGATGGTTTTCTTTCCACAGGTTCCAGCATCTGCAATGCTGCATTCCTCAAATATATCCAGCTTTGCTGGTGGATCAAATCTGGGTAATAACACTGATTAACGAAGGCAATGAGGAAGATGCGTGGGACACAAAAATCGAAGAATACAAGAAAATAGGAGTAACACAAGGATATTTGGCCCTCAAAGCTGTCCCCACTGTTCATGTTGGTCTGATCTCCTCTGTGTCAGGGCCCCAAAACTTTAAATTTTTTGATCATTCAAATATTGAGGTTTCAGACACAGATTAAGTGACTGCTTTGCTGAGCACCTTTGTTCCATTCACCGTACCTTTCTGGAGCTCCTAGTTGCTGGCCATTTTAATTTCAATTCTCACACCAATGTGTCTACCCTCGACATCTTTCACTGCCAGGGTGAGGCCAAGTACAAACTAAAGAAACAGCACCTCATATTCTGCTTGGGTAGTCTAAAATCCAATGGGATGAACTTTGAATTCTCCCATTTCTGGTAAATGCTCCTGTTTTCCTCTTCTCATTTGCCCAGTTCCTTCTAAACCCTCGCCATATCCTGCCGTTACCTTATTCCTTCACCACCCATTCCATCTGCTGATCACCCACAGGCTTTTCCGCTAGGTCCTCCTCCCCTACTGTTCTCATCTGCCCATATACCTCCTTATTTGTTTCTATGCCTCACCTTCCTCTCCTACCAGATTCTATCATCTGAAGCCCTTTATCACCTCTCTCTATCATTATCTTCACTCTCCCCTTCTCCATCTGGCTGTTACCTCTCCTCACGTGAATCTATCTCGCTCTTGTCCCACCCCTTCCCTTTTTACACTTGTTATTTTCCCCTCTAACTTTCAGACCAGCCGAAGGGTCTCAACGTGAAAAGTTGACCCTCTACAGATGTTGAGCTGCTTGAGTTCCCTCAGTATCTTGTCTGTTGCTGTAGATTCCAGCCTCTTTTTTCTCTCCCTCTTTCAAATACATCCATCTCAAATACATCAAAAATTCCGGCCTTCAGGAAATCCAGAGATTCACCATCCTTCAAGAGAAAATATTTCTACGCACCTTAGTTTTAATTGTTTGGCCCCTCATCTTGTAGCCTTGTCCCCTTGCACATGGCTGCAGTGATTCAGAGGCAGGATAGGTGAATGGGATCAATGTGTCTGGTGGAAGAAGTAGAAAAGTGTGAGGTCATGCACTTTGTTCAAAAAAAGAAACAGAAATTTGGTGTATTTTTAAATGATGATGATTGAGAGAACTGTGTGTCCTTGTGCAAAGCATCGCTGAAAGAAAGCGAGAAGGCTCACAAAGTGGATGGCAAAAGCACATTGGCCTTTACTGGAAAAGTATGTGAGTACAGGAATAGAAACGTGTTGCTCCAATATGCAAAGCTCTAGTGAGACTGCACCTAGAACAGTGTGTCCAAGTCTGCTCTTCTGCCAAAGGAAAGATGAACATGTGATAGAGGGAGTGTTCATCAAATTGCTCTACTTCGCGTAATAGAGGAAGTGTAGTAAAGGTTCGGTAGATTGTTCTACTCTCTAAACAAACATGACTGTGTGGCTAAGCACAGCTCCAAAGCCATTTACAAACTCGCCAATGATACCACTGCGGTTGGACAAATCACTGGTGGTGATGAGTCAGTGTACAGAGCGAGACGGGCGACCTGGCACTGCAAAAATAAACATTTGCAGAGCATCAGGAAAGCTAGAGAGGCAGTTGTTGAACAAAGGCAAACTTGTGCCAGTCAACATTGGAGAATCAGAAAGGAGGAGTCGGCAGGTTTAAATTTCAATGCATTAACATAACAGATGACCTGTCCTGGGTCCAGAACATGGATACAATTACAAGGAAGGAGCACCAGCATCTTTGCTTTACTAAGAGGTTGAGGAAATAAGCTTGTCACTGAACACTAACAAATTTCTACAGATGCACAGTTGAAAGTATCCTGACTGGTCGTGGTTGGTACGGTAAATGCACTGGAACCTAAGAGCTGCAGAGACGATGGACTCAGCTCAACACGTGAAGGGCACATCCCTCCCAACCAGTGGTAGTATCTGCAGGAGGTGCTGCCTCAAGAAGGCAACATGTTTCATCAAAGCTTCCCACCATCAGGGCCACGCCATCTTCTTGCGTAACCATTGGACAAGAGGTACACAAGCCTGAAGTCCCACACCAGCAAATTCAAGAACAGCTACTTCCCTTCAACTGACCTGCACATCCCTAATCACTAAAATACTATCAGCACTTTGATGACTTTGTACTAAAATGGATGTTGTGGGTTTTTTGTTCTAATTGCATTTTTCTCTTGTAAAATTGTGTATAGTTTATGTTTAGTTCATATTTTTCTTGTGAATGCTGCTTACCTGATGCCATGTGTCTATGACCCTGCTGCAAGTTTTCATTACACTTGTGCAGACATGTACTTGTACATATGACAATAAACTTGACTTTGACTTTCAACTTGATTCTTCAAATATGTGGAGATATTGAGCTGTCTGTACCAGGTTAGAAGAATGAGAGGTGATCACATAGAAATGTACATAGTTCTTGAGGGGTTTTCAGAAGTGGTTAAAATGGTCACTGTGTAACTAAAATCTAGCAATTAGGGTGATACAGGTTGATTCTAGAACCATGTGGTTAAGGGGAAATATCTGTTCTTGAACCTGGTGGTACGGGACCTCAGCTTCTGTGCTTTCTGCCTGGTGGTAACTGCTGGTGTCCAGATAGGGAACCACTTCACTGAACACTCACGTATTCTCTGTGGCTATTTGGAGCTCCAGTTGCCAACCATTGAAATTCCTCTTTTCATTTCCGCATCACCCTACCTGTCCTCAACCTCTTCTACTACCAGGGTGAGGCGAAGTGTAAACCAGCACCTCATATTCCACCTGGGCGGTCTACAACCCAATGGCATAAACATTGAATTCTGCTCTCCCTCTGTCACTTTTCTGTCTCTTAATGTATACAGTTCCTCTTACACTCACCTAACACCTCCATCAACCTGTTATTTTCCCCTCTATCACTCACTCCATCAGCCATAGAGTTTTCTCTCTGTGTCCCCTCCCCCACAGTTCCCATCTGCCCTCCACACCTCCCTCCGTTTGTTCCATGCTCCACCTTCCTCTCCTATCACATTTCATCATCTGCAGCCCTTCCTCGTCTCCACCTATCGTCGTACAGCTTCTTCTCCTCCACTTGCCACCATCTGCCAATCAATCCCTCCTCACCTGCCCGTCAGCTCTCGCCCAATCCCTCCCCTTCGCCTCTCAATACTTTACATGGTCCAGATGACAGGTCTTGTCCCGAAACAGCAACCGTCCAGTTCCCTTCACAGGCAGTACAGAAGCTATTTGAACCATTACATTCCTCTAGCAGTTCATCTTTTGATCCAGGGTACTCTGTGTTCTGGGTGGAACTTTGTGTCTCAGCAGCAACAGGCCAAAGGATGCATCTCCAGATGTCAAGCAGTGAGTGGGGTAGAGTTTCTTACTAATCTACACAGGGGTGGTCAGTGTGTCCTCACTGCTACACCGCAACTCCTAGATCATTGTATTGAAATTAAACACCCATATTTATTTTGTATGACATTTTCCTGACTACTAAGTTACTAATATCTACATGCATTTCCTGGCTATCCAAATTCTAGTCTGGTGTCCAGATTCCTATTGGATCGTCCAAGAATGAATCATGAATATGACACTGGTAATGTTAGCTGATGCAAACTCGGTATGCTTGACATTTCTTTCCCAAGTATTTTGACCTTCATCTGAGTCAGTCAGCTATGTTAGCACCTTGGCACATCATAACCATACTGGTGCTGAGGGAGGGTTACATTCTGAGATCACAGCTTGTGTCCTTTGGAAGAGAGGAGGTTATGGGTCAGATCATTGTTCTCACCAGTTATGTGTCCTGTCGTATGATGTAGACAATCATGGTCTTTCCACGACAATGATTGTTTTTGGCAAATTTTTCTACAGAGGTGGTTTGCTGTTGCCTTCTTCTGGGCAATATCTTTACAAGATGGGTGACCCTAGCCATTATCAATAGTCTTCAGAAATTGTCTACCTGACAGCAGTGGTTGCATAACCAGATCTTGAGATATGCACCAGCTGCTCGTACAACCATCCACCACCTACTCCCATGGCTTCACGTGACCCTGATCGGAGCGGGGGCTAAGCAGGTGCTACACCTCACCCAAAGGTGACCTGCAGGCTAGCGGAGGGAAGGAGTGCTTTACACCTCCTTTGGTAGAGACGTATATCCATACCGCCACCTAAATCTCACTGGTGGAAGCAATATAATGGGCCAAGTAGCCTCTTCCTGCTCCTAATTATCTACTGAGTACCAGGTTGTTGGTCAATTCATTTGGTAGTCTGCGCCTTAGGGATCAGTGCTGTCACCCTAAATGTGTATCAGTGGAGGGGCTGCTTAACAGTGCCCTTGACTCAGGTGTAATCCTTACCTCTGGCGCTATTGGTGTGGAGTTTGCAAATTTTTCTTATGACCGTGTGGGGTTTCCCAGGGTGTCTTCTTGTCCCTCTTCATGTACTTAAATTGACCCCTGTGTATTGATGACTCTGGAGGGATTTGATGGGAATATGGAAAGAATAATAGGAGGAGATCCCGCAGATGTGTATCAGCTTAATAATCAGTTAATCCCTTGGCACTAATGATGACAGTGGGAGAGCCTAGGACCAGAGGACACAGCCTCAGAAGCGAAGGGCATCCCTTTAGAATAGAGGTGAGGAGGAATTTCGTTAGCCACAGAGTGGTGAATCTATAGCATTCACTGCAACAGATGGCTGAAGAGGCCCAGTCATTGGGTATATTTAAAGTGGAGCAACGCACCAAAATGTTAGAGGAACTCAGCAGGCCAGACAGCACCTAGAGAAAAGAGTAAACAGTCGACGTTTCGGGCCGAGACCTATCATCAGGGCTGGGAAAAAAGTTGAGAAGTCACAATAAGAAGGTGGGGGAGGGGAGGAAGAAGTACAAGGTGATAAGTGATGGGTGAAACCAGGTGAGGGGAGGGCTGAAGCGAAGAGCTGGGAAGTTGATTGGTGAAAGAGACCAAGGGCTGGAGAATCTGATAGGAGAGTGTATAAGACCATAGAGGAGAGGGAAGGGGAAGGAGCAACAGAAGGAGGTGATGGGCAGGTAAGCAGATAAGGTGAGAGAGGGAAACGGGAATAGCAAATGCTGAAGGAGTGGGGGGGATGGTCAATTACCAGAAGTTAGAGAAATCAATGTTCATGCCATCAGGTTGGAGCCAACCCAGACAGAATATCTGGTGTTGCTCCTCCAGCTTGAGTCTGGCCCCATTGTGGCAGTAGAGTATTTAAAGTGGAAGTTGATAGGTTCCAGATTAGTATGAGTGTGAAAGGTTACAGAAATATGGTAGGAGAATGGGGTTGAGAGGAAAAATCAATCAGCCACGATCGAATGGTGGAGCAGATTTGATGGGCCAAAAGACCTAATTTGCCTCCTTTGTCTTATGGTTTATGGTCTTATGGACATTGAAGTATAGGAAATTAAAGAGACACAGGAAACTGCAGAAGCTGGTACCTGGAGCCACAACCAATCTGCTGGAGAAACTCAGTGGATAGAGAAATATTTGTGGGAGGAAAGGAATTGGGTCAAATCCCTGCATCAGGACTAAACAGTAAACATCTCATGATGCTGCTTGAAACACTGAGTTCCTCCAGCAGTTTGTTTATTGCAAGTGAAAGCAGGAATCAGTTATTTGTCTCCTCGAGCCTGTCTGCTATCCAGTAAGGTTATTCCTCAGCACAGCATTCCTGAACAAAATCCATATCCCCTTGCATTATTAATATCTAAAAAAATCAGCATTTTTATCTTGAATATATTCAGTAGTATGAAATAATAAGAAATCTGGAAAACTAATGTAAGTTCTTTTGGGGGAATTGATGGGAATATGGATAGAATATAATGGGATTAGTGCAAGATTAGTGTAACTTGGAGCAAGATGGACAATTACAAGACTCGTTGGGCCACAGCATCTGTTATTGTGCTGATGATTTAGATGAGGGACTCTGGTATAATATATCCCAGTATGCTGATGGTTCAAGGCTTAATGGTTGTGTGGGGTGTGAGAAAACTGTGCTGAGGATTCTGGGGAAAATTACGAGGTCAGGTGAATTGGCAGATGGAACATAAATGTAAGGTCATTGACTTGTGGAGCAAAAATGGAAAGACAGCGTGTTTAAATAGTGAATTAGACCATAAGATATAGCAGAGAATTAAGCCCATCTGCTTCCTTCACCACCTCTTGCTGCCCGTTCCAGGGACCCACCACTCTGTAAAAGTAACTTGCCCCTCAAATCTCTTTTGAAACATTTCCCCCCTCACATTAAGCACATTTCTCCTAGTACTTGATGTTTCTGGGAAGAACAATCAGAATATCTGATGCACCATCAATAACTCTCAGAGACGGGAGGCGAACGATAGGCTTTTATCAGCAGCAAGAGACCACCACACAACATCCTGGAGACTGAGGGAGGAGCAGTGCCTCCAATCGCCTTTATACCGGGGTCTGTGGGAGGAACCACAGAAGCAGTCAGCAGAGGGGCGTGTCCAGACAGGTGTATGTAATTCACCACAATATCTAAGCTATATCTCTGCCTCTTGTAATTCTACAAACTTCTATCACATCTCCCCTCAGCCTCTGAAAGTGACCCAAGTTTCTCTAACCTCTCCTAATAGTTCATACCTTCAAATCCGGGCAGGATCCATTTAAACCTCTTCCAAAGCCGCCACATCCTTCCAATAAAGGTTGATCAAACTTTACCTTTTCTAGTATCCATGTACCTCTATATAACTTTCTGATGCGTCACTGTATCTACACATAATTAATTTTCCGGGCAAGGAATGAATTATTTTGATGACATTTGGGTGTATGTTTTTCCTTTGTCATTTTTAAGAGCACAACATATGGAAAGATTCTATGAGCTGCTTCTGTCTTTACCTCTGTGTGTGTTCACGCTGTGATCCAATTAAACAGCAGGATTGTGCATTGTGTCAGCGAACTTGCAGTGAAACAACCTCACAGACACCTCCTTCTGCACCAGCTCTTAAAGTCTTATGTAGGTAACCCATATGCTTCTTGAAAATGAACCCTGCCTCTTTGAATATAAACATGCTGAGTCAAAATGGATTTCGAAAGGGTCTAAAGTCAAAAGTCGAGTTAATTGACAGATGCACAATCACATGTATGCACAGGTGCAATGAAAAACTTGCTTTTGGCAGCGTCACAGGCACATAGCATCAGGTAAGCAGCATTAACAAGGAAAATATAGATTAAACATTACAACATATTTACTGCTTCCCTGACTTTTGAAGGTGTTGCAGCTCCCCTGCATACTTGAGGAAAGTGACCAGGAACCAATTTCTACCCAAAAGGGTCTCTGCAAGGACTAGCATTGCCTTGTGAAGAACAGCTCCCACGTGTTAGATGATATGGCAGCATAATCAGTAATTTGTGGGCTGGTGTAGAGAACCCTGGGTTACTGATTAAACGATAATGAGTTTGAATCCCACTGTGACAGCTGGGCTGTTTAAATTCAAGTAATTGTGAATTTAAAACTAGTGAGCCTGAAACTAATGGATCCTCGTAAAAATCCCATCTGGTTTGTTTCATGTTCTTCAGAAAAGGAAATCCACATTCCTGGTCCGGTCCATATGGAACTCCAGACTCACTAATATGGCCCTTCAAAATCATTGAGTTGCACAGCACTGAAACAGGGTCTTGGGCCCACCATGTCGGTAACATCGAAGTCAAATGCAATGTTAGAATTAATTTTGAGAGCACTTGAATATCAAAGCAAGGATGTAATGCTGAGACTTTATAAGACCACATTTGGAGTTAAGTGATCAGCTTTGGGCCCCGTACCTAAGAAAGGATGTGCCTCAATTAGAGAGGGTCCTGAGGAGGTTTACAAGAATGTTTATTCCTATCCATAGATTCTGCCTGACCTGATGAGTTCTGCTAGCATTTTGTGTGTGCATATCAGTACTCTGTCTCGTTTGCTCCATGGACACACGCTGTCCAGTCCCAGCAAATTCCTTGTCGGTCTTTTCAGTACCCTCTCTAGCCTAATCACAACCATCCTGCAATGTGGTGGCCAGAACTGCATACAATGCTCCAAGTGTGGCCTAACTAGTGCATTCTACAGTTATGACATGAACAGAAATGTCATAACAAACAAATGCAGGAGATACTTAGGAATGGGCAATACATGCCACCCTGGTTAAAGATGATATGATATGTAAATTAATAAGGCTTGAAAGGGGTCAGAACACCTCTCTCTCCTGTACACTGTTGTCTCCTGCCGCTCAGCCCATTTATTTACTGGGTGAGAACCCTTCCATCAATTCTGTGGGGTTCCGCTTCTGCTCAAGCTGATATCACTTCTACGATTGCACTAAAACCTCAGTCTTGCTTCTCTCCACTTATTTCGGTTTGGACCCCAGATCACTGAACTCTCCAGCTGCCCAGAACAAGGCATGGTTACCTCGAGGCAGACGGCTGGCTGCACTTACACAATGACTTCGACAGCCACTGAGGCCTGGACCTCACCACCCTGACTCATTGTCAGGGTCACTGAATTCTTCAATATTCCAGGAAGTCTGGAAATATACAATAAAATAAATTAATGTTCAAAGAATTCATATGATTAATTCTTTACATTTAAAACTGCCCCAGATTCATATACTAAAACTGAATTAAAGTCATTGTGTTAGAGACCTACAGCATAGAAAAAGGCTATTCAGCCCATCTCCTCCTTGCCAACCAAGATGTCTATCTGCACTAGTCCCAAATTCTTCTGTTTGGTCCATGTTTCTCTCTTGCTTTCCTATCCTTATACCCATTCAAATTATTTTTAAATGCTGGAATTATACTCACCTCTGCCATCTCCCTTGTTCCATATACCCTCTACCCTCTGCATGAAAAGCTGGACACTCAGACTCCTTTGAATCTCTCCCTTCTCACCCTGAACCGGTGCCTTCTACCCTTGCAACAATCTGGATAATCTCTTCTGCATAGAAACATAGAAAATAGGTGCAGGAGTAGGCCATTCGGCCCTTCGAGCCTGCACCGCCATTCAGTATGATCATGGCTGATCATCCAAATTAGAACCCTGTACCTGCTTTCTCTCCATACCCCCGATCCCTTTAGCCACAAGGGCCATATCTAACTTCCTCTTAAATATAGCCAATGAACCGGCCTTAACTGTTTCACTGGACTCTTCCTAGTATCACCAAGTACTTCATAGTGTGGAAATCAGAACCCCACATAGTATTCCAAGTTTGGCCTTACCAATGTCATAAACAGCTCTAAGATGATTACCCAACTCTTATCTCATTACCCCTTCTTATGAAGGCAAGTAAGCTAAGTGTTTTCCTCACTACCCTATCCAGCTATGGGAACCATGAAATGGCGCCACAATATCCTTGTCTACGTCAGTGCTTCTAAAGTCCTTCTCATTTATTATATATTTCAGGCCAGCATTACATGACCTTAGATATTGTGTATAATCATGACTGGTTTATAAGCATAAATGGAGGAAATCTCCTCCCATTAGTGAGAAGTTTAAGGAGCAGCTTAAATTTTGTGCAAAAATTACAGAGAGTTGTGAAGAAAAGTCACTTTCCATTGAATGTCTAAGATGAGCGGGTATAGAGATAGTGAAAATGGATTTGGTCAAGACCTTCAAATGGAAGTGGCATAGTTACTAGGGATTGGGGGTCACCTCTGAGGATGGGGTTGGCACATGGTGTAACTGGCAGGGTTTGTCTTAGCTACGCTCCTGGCCTTGGGTATTGCCTGTGTGGAGTTTGCATGGTCTCCCTGTGACCACGTAGTTTCCTTCTATATTGGAAGGAACCCTAGAGAGAGCTAGAGAATGGGACTGGTGAGATTGTTTACTAGGAGTCACTACAGACCCAGGGAGTCAAATTGCTGCAGTTTTTTTGCCATAGAGTCATAGATTCATGCAGTTTGGAAACAAACCCTTAAGTCCAACTGGTCCATGCTGACCCAGATATCCAGAGACATCGTGCCAGCTCCATATGTTTGTCGCATAGCCCTTTAGCCTCTCACCTGACGCATAGCCCTTTAAACCTCTCCTTATCATGTGCGTATCTAGGTAGCTTTTGAATGTTGCTTATGTGCCCACTTCACTATTTCTGGAAGCTCATTACAAATACCCACCCTTCCTTGTATGATGTCCCTTTTAAATATCTCCACTCTGATATTAAACCTATGCCCTCACCCTGGGGGAAAAATTATGTTCTTTCACCAACAAAAGAAAATCTTCAGATGCTGGAAATCTAAGCAACACACACAAAATGCTGGAGGAACTCAGCTGGCCAGGCAGTATCGATGCTAAAAAGCCAAGGCTTGAAACGTTGACTGTACTTTTTTCCATAGATGCTGCCTGGCCTGTTGAGTTCCTCCAGCATTTTGTGTGTGTTGCATGTTCTTTCACCCTTGTCCATGCCCCTCATTATCTTTTATACCTCTATCAGTTCACCCTCAATCTCCTATTTTCCAGGGAATAAAGTCAAAGTTTACGCAACATCCCTTTGTAACTCAGGCCTTTGTCCCAGCAATATTTTGGTAGGTAATTTCTGCATTCTTTCTGGCTTACCAACAGCTCTTTTATAACGGGGGTCCACACCTGTGCATAATATGCCAAATGCAATCTCATCAGCATCTGTATAACTGAAAAAAACTTCTGAACTCTATACTCAATGCCCTAAGACATTACACCTGCTCATTACTGCAATTACCTAATCAACCAATTGTGTGGGAGCAACTCAATACACAAAAGCATGCAAACATGGTCAAGAGGTTCAGCTGTTGTTCAGACCAAACATCAGAATGGTCAAGAAATTTGATCTAACCGGCTTTGATTGTGGAATGATTGTTGGTGTCAGACGGGATGGTTTGAGTATCTCAGAAAATGTTGATCTTCTGGGATTTTCACGCTCAAGTCTCTAGAGTTTACAGAGAATGGTGCAAAACATCCAGTAGGCAGCTTTGTGGGCAAGAATGCCTTGATATTGAGAGAGGTCAGAGTAGAATGACCAAACTGGTTCACGTTGCCAGGAAGGTGACAGTAACTCAAATATCCACGTATTACAACAGTAGTGTGCAGAACTGCATCTCCGAACGCACATTTTGAACCTTGAAGTGGATGGGCTACAGGCTCAGAAGACCATGAACAGGAGGTGCATAATAAAGTGGTTACGGAGTGTATTATTTTATTCTTCAACAAAGCAATGCTGGAAATCTGAAATAAAAGCAGAAAATGCCAGAGCTTGGTGAATCAGGCCGTAGAGAGTGAAACCGAATCAAAAGTTCAGTTTTGCGACCTTTAATTATGTTATAATTGCTCTTGACTAAATGCTAACAAGCTAGTCAGCTGTCAACTAACTCTAACTCAATAATTATTACTAAATCTTGCATGACTATCCTTTATTGACTTCGGAAATAAGTGACTTCCTTCTGGAAAGTACCTTGAACATCCTTCTGGAAATATACAATGTTATGGATCTATGAAAAATAAAAAATCCTTAATTAAAACCAGTCACTGCTGATGGATCTCGGCCCAAAAACTCAACTGTTTATTCCTCTCCATAAATGCTGCGTGACTTGTTGAGTTCTTTCAGCATTTTGTGTATATTGCTTAGTTAAATCATGCTATCTTTCTAAGTGTTTGTCTAACGTCTGCATTTATCTGTCCCAACTCTTCACAGCACCTGTAAAGATATCCAAATGGAAACCCTGCTCCATTCAAATCAGTTTCTTCATTCCTCACTCGAATTCTCCATGACCTCCTTCACACTCAATATACTGTCTAATCAATTAATCTGAAAGCTATTCTAATGGTTATCAATATATTCAAAGACCCTGCCCACCCTTGACATTCACTCTTCTGCCGCTCCCATTAGGCAGGCAGTACAAAAGACAAAAAGCACACTCCACCAAACTCCAAGGACGACCCCCATCCTGCTATTACTGAATGGACCCTTTGAACAATAAGATCCACTCTTGACCTCACACTTTCTCTCATTGTAGCATGCACCTTATTGTCTTCCTGCACTACACTGTCTCTGTAATTGTACCATTTTATTCTGCATTCTGTTAAGGTTTTCCCTTGTACTACCTCAATGCAGTTATATGAAGAAATGATCTGTATGGATGGTGTGCAAAGCAAAGTTTTTCACTACAGGTTGGTATAGGTAACAATAATAAACTAATCACCAACTAACAATTACTATTTAGTATTTTCTGCCGATTACAAATTCCAGAGCTGCATCAGTGCCACCTGGGAAAAATGAAGAAAAATTCTAGCATGTGTTAGAGAACACATTTCCTGTGAACTTTACGGACAATAGTACATGTTGTGTTTATTAATGAATGACATAATCTATCATGTGAACAGTCACACCTCTGGGAACGCCTCTTTATCCAGTAGGCTGCAGCACACCCAGTGTATGCTATAGAGTACTGCAGTCCATATAGATTGCTGTATAGATAGCAGTAGAGTCTATGTATGTTATAGACAATAGCACACTCTGTATGTGACAGGGAGTAGCGCATTATAGATGTACAAATGTCAACTGTACACATTATATATGATTATCTATAGTTCATCTTATGCATGCTATAAGCATTACATGAGCCATAGCTTTAAGAAAAGTCACCCCACGTGCAGGTCCTCCCCAGGTTATGGACCTCCAAGGTATATACCGCCCATGCATACCCATGCCACCTGCTATGGGGCAGCAGGAACCTTCAGCTGCCTGGGAACTTGGCCATAATCTAAACACATCGAGCTATCACACGGTGTTCTGCAGGACCGCAATAACTATATTTTAAAGAAGTAAAGAATTTGGCTGCTTGTAAAGTTATAGAACAAAGAAGGCATTTTGCTTACTTGTTCCGCTGTTGTCCCTTTTCCTGCATATTAAAACAGCAGAAAACAAACTATAGTGCACAATATGTACAGCTGCATGCTCTATATGATAGAGTATATCACAGATAATAATAATGCCGGAATGTATCAAAAATATAATCTACATATTTTAAAATAACACTGTCTGTTGATGTTAAAGATAATGACTGGGCTTGTATGCACTGGAATTTAGAAGGATGAGAGGGGATCTGATTGAGACATATAAGATTATTAAGGGATTGGACATGCTGGAGGCAGGAAGCATGTTCCCACTGATGGGTGAGTCCAGAACTAGAGGCCACAGTTTAAGAATAAGGGGTAGGCCATTTAGAACAGAGATGCGGAAAAACTTTTTCACCCAGACAGTGGTGGATATGTGGAATGCTCTGCCCCAGAAGGCAGTGGAGGCCAAGTCTCTGGATGCTTTCAAGAGAGAGTTAAATAGAGCTCTTATAGATAGCGGGGTCAAGGGATATGGGGAGAGGGCAGGAACGGGATACTGATTGTGTATGATCAGCCATGATCACAGTGAATGGCGGTGCTGGCTAGAAGGGCCAAATGGCCTACTCCTGCACCTACTGTCTATTGTCTATTGACATTATTAGCATATCTTAAAAAAGAGAACATTTTTATGGAAGATGCCATATGGAGAACATCATACTCTGTGCTTATATTTAAGGATAATTTATCATAAATGTACTGTAAATTGCATGTGCACATAATCGAATTAAGCACTGCTTGTATGAGATAGTGGCAGAGTCTGTGTAAGTTATAGTTAATAACACACACTTCCTAAAGAATAAAATACTTGAATATAATATATCTTAGCCAGTAACATTTATTATAGTGAATAATACATTGTGTATTAATTATAGTAAATAGAAATCATATAAATATGTGATAAATCATACACCCGAAAATCTCAGAGAATAACATTCTCTGTACATGTGCAGAGTTTAGAGAGTAATAGACTATATGTAATACTTAGTACACAAGGCATACACCAAAAACATTACATTATGAATAATCTAACAAATAACACATGCATACTCTCTTAAGTGTTATACAGAATAGCACACAGTATTGAACAATATATAATGTCCTGTAATCATGGAGGTTAACATATTTTGGGAATGCAATACTAAATATCAACACCTGGGCGTAATACACTATATATCTGCATACAGTAGAACATTACTGTATGGCCTACAGGGACGAGGTCCAGCAGCTGGCCACGTGGTGTGCCGACAACAACCTGGCCCTTAACACCCAGAAGACCAAGGAGATCATTGTGGACTTCAGGTATGCTAGGAGCCACACTCACGTCCCCATCTACATCAATGGAGCTGTAGTGGAGTGTATATCAGGCTTCAAATTCCTTGGTGTCCACATTTCCGAGGATCTCACCTGGTCCCTGAACTCCTCCATCCTGATCAAAAAGGTGCAACAGTGCTTTTATTTCCTGTGGAGCATCAAGAAAGCTCACCTCTGTCCCAGGATACTGACGGACTTTTACCGCTGTACCATTGAGAGCATAGTCACCAACTGTGTCTCAGTGTGGTATGGCAATTGTCCCGTATCGGACCGCAAATCACTCCAGCCTGTGGTGAAAACTGCCCAGCGGATTATCGGCACCCAATTGCCCACCATTGAGAACATCTACCATAAACACTGCCTGTGCAGGGCGACAAGCATTATCAAGGATGCATCTCACCCTAAACATGGACTTTTTACTCTCCTCCCATCCGGTAGGCACTACGGGAGCCTCCACTCCCGCACCAGCAGGCTCAGGAAGAGCTTCTTCCCTGAGGCTGTGACCCTGCTGAACCACACATCACAGCACTAAGCAGTATTGCACCCATATTGTACTGTCTCAGTACTTCTATATTTGTGTGCTGTAGCACTTACTTTTTATTCACAGTTATTTTGTAAATAACACTATTCTTTGCATTTCTGGTTAGATGCTAACTGCATTTCATTGGCTTTGTATCTGTACTTGGCACAATGACAATAAAGTTGAATCTAATCTAATCTAATCTAATCTAACTCCAACTCCCGGAAATATTTTAGAAACTTATTGTTTATTATGATGGATGAACACACCTGACACACACTATTATGAATAATGCACTCTGTACATATTCCATTACACTTTCTCTCTAACTACATCATTTTATTCTGAATTCTGTTATTATTTTCCCTTATTCCACCTCAATATACTGATGTGATATTTGGTGAATGTTATATATTTGGAATTGGAATTGTTTTTTCATTGTCACATATACAGTAAAGAACTTTGTTCTGTGGTCTATCCAGCCAAATCAGTTCATCACATTAGTACATTGAGGGAAAACATTAACAGAGAGCAGAATGAAATGGCACAGTTAGAGAGAAAGTGTAGTGCTGGCAGACAGAGTATAAGGTACAAGGGAGACTGTCAGGTCAAGAATGCATATCATTGTACTGGGGGATCATTTAGTAGTCTTATAATAGCAAGGTAGAAGTTGTCCTTGAACTTTGTCATGCGTGCTTTCAGGCTTTTTTTATCCTCTGCCTGATAGGAACGGGGAGAAGAGAGAACATTTGTGGTGGGTGGAGTCTTTGATTATGTTAGCTAATTTACAGAGGCAGTGAGAACTGTGGACAGAGTCCATGGGGGTGAGGTTAGATTCTGCGATGTGCTGAGCTGTGTCCACAACTCTCTGCAGATTCTTGCAGTCATGGGACCTATCAAAGGTGCTGTTCCATATCAACTGCAATGTAACTGTGTTTTACCTGCATAGGATGCTTTCTATGATGCCTGTATACAGTATTGGGAATTCAGGGAATATATACACCCTCTATATACTTTTGGGATAGTAGACCCTGAAGATATTCAGTGCGTTGATTGCCGCAGGGCTGGTGGTGGGACAGCCGGCGAGGCAGCAGTGTTGTCTCAGTTGTAGCGAGGACTAGGCCTCAATCCTTGGGCTTCCGTTGTGGCATGGCACCAGGCTTGGTTGGGGATGGCCTCTCTCTTTGGTGCTGCCCTCCAGTGTAGGTTTGGTGGAATTACAGGCTGGACAGTGGGAGCCATCAATTTGCGGAGGTTGTTGTTCAGGGTCTTGGCCTAAAATTGTGTTTTCTTACATGACTATGTTCTTTTTTATCCCTTTCTCGTTATTTTGAATGCACGTGTGTATTTTTGCAGCTTGGCCCAGAGAAGTGCTGTCTTATTGGGCTGTATCCATACATGGTTTGATTAAACTTGATTTGATTTGATATCGGGAAAAATTACAGACACAAACTATAAATCTTGAAGCTGTATATGCTGCAGAGGCACATCCGGCAACAACCTTGCTGTTCCTTTAAAAATTTTTTATGCGGCCGAATTGCTAGCTCGATGCTCAACAGATGGAAAGTGTGAAAGGAGCTGGCCAGATTTGAACCTGGAACGACTCGCCTCAAAGACTGGTGCTGGTGCCATTACACCACCAGCCAGGAGATAGTAAATAAGGTACATTATAACTAACTGCTACATGGGTACTGTTGAAAGTGGTTAGATTGAGTTGTTCTCTGATCTTGGCAATTTACTTGCAAATGTTTTGTCACTATAAGAGGTGGCATCATCAGTGCACTGTTAATTGTGGGGTGTCCTCCGAATGCTTGGCCTTTATCTATGTTTAAAGTAGTCATACTGGCTGCATTATAGTCTGGTACAGCAATTCACATGCACAAAAACATAAGAGGTTGCAGAGAGTAATGGATTCTGCCTTATACAACATAGATACATCTCTCCACACCATTGGTAGTGCCTACAAGAAAGCACCACCATCATCAAAGATCCCCACCATCCACCCCATGCCATCTTCTTACAACTACCATCGGGATGGAGGTATAGAAACCTGAAGTTCCACACCACCAGGTTTAAGATGACTTATTTCCTTTTAATGGTTTGGTTCTTGCACTAGCTAGCACAACCTAATCCCCAGAGTTTAGTAATATGATGGTTACTTTGATAAAGTAGACTTCTCTTGTCGATTGCGTTGTTTCTTGCAAGAATTGTGTATAATTTATGTTTTTCTTGTGAATACTACTTATATGATGCTACGTGCTTGTGATCATTACAATAAATTCAACATTGACTTTGACTTTTGACTTTGGAATAAGACAAGAACATGAGTTCATAAGACCATAAGACATAGGAGCAGAATTAGGCCACTCAGCCTATCGAGTCTGCTCCACCATTCCTTCATGGCTGATTTATTATCCATTTCTACCTCAATCTCCTGACTTCTCCCCGTAACCTTTGACATCCAAGAATCTAGAAACACCGGCTTTAAATATGTTCAAAGACTTGGCCTCCACAGCTGTCTGTGGAAATGAATTCCACCAATTCATCACTTTCTGACAAAAGAATTTCCTTCTCATCTCTATTCTAAATGGGCGTTCCTCTATTTGGACATTCCCCCTACTCTGAGATTGTACTGTCTGGTCCTAGACTCATCTACTATAGGAACCATCTACTCTACATCCTCTCTGTCTAGGCCTTTCAAACGATCATATATCACTGGTTCTCAAGGGTTCCTTTACCTTAAGCTCCTTAAATATATCTGGTTCATTACACAACACCCAATCCAGAATTGCCCTTCCCCTAGCAGGCTCAACCAGAAAGCTGCTCTATAGGCATTCTACAAATTACCTCTCTTAAGACCCGACACCAGAATGACTTTCCCAAACTACTTGCGTATTGAAATCCCCCGTGACTATCATAACATTGTCCCTATTACAGGCCGTTTTTATTTCCCATTGAGATTTATAACGCACATCCTGGCTACTGTTTTGGGGCCTGTATACAACTCCCACTAGGGTCTTTTTACCTTTGCAGTTTTTTACCTCTACCCACAAGGGCTCTACATCTTCCAATTCTGCCAGCTCTTTCTAAGATTTGATTTCATACTTTTTACCAACAGAGCCTCCCACCCCTTCTGCCTACCTGCCTATTTATCTGAAACATGGTGTATCTTTAGAAGTTAAGCTCCTATGATCTTCCTTCAGCCACATCTCAGTGATACTCACAGTCAGTCTCTAACTGTGCTACAAGTATGCTGAGTGTATTCAAATACAACACTTCAGTCCTGTATGCATCACCCTTTTTGATTTTGCTCTCTTGCTATATTTCACCTCATCCAACTGACTGCAATTTTGCCCTATTATCTGCCTGTCTTCCCTCACAATCTCACTACACGATGCATCAACTTGTATGCCAACTGTCTCATCCTCAACCCTATCATTCTGGTTCCCTCCCCCCCACCCCCTCGTTAAATTAGGACCCTCTCTAACAGGTTGAGCAAAACGGCCCACAGGCATATTGGTCCCCTCAGGTTCAGATGTAAACCACCCTTTTTGGCTCATGCCTTCTCTGAAGAGATCCAGAAATCTGAAACCCTGCCCCCTACACCACGTCCTCAGCCGCTCATTCATCTGTACTGTCATCCTGTTCCTGCCTTGATTACCATATGGTACTGGGAGTAATCCAGAGAATACTGTCTTGGAGCTCCTGCTTTTTAGCCTCTTCCCTAACTCCCTAGAATGATCACCATTTAAAAATAAGTAGTCGCCTACTTAAGGCCGAGTCTCTAGGTATTTTTAAGGCAGAGGTGAGTCAGGTTGATACACAAATGGGTGAAGAGTTACCATGGGTAGGTGGAAATGTGAAGTTGAGATGACAGTCAGAGCATGATGACCTTATTAAATGACAGAACAGACTTGACGGACCACCACTGCTCCTAATTCATGCGCTCAAGTGCTTGCAAAAAGATGTCCCCGAAATGTGATGTGAACAGCATGAGGAAATGTGACCGGAGGGAAACGCCACCATGACTGGAGGTTGGGCTTAGGCTGAGAATTTTATCAGCTTTTGCTCGCCTTCACCCAGTCTGGCATTCTCAGGTATTTCCTTACCCCTCTCTCTTTCTCCGTCTGCCTGTCTGTACTCTTCTTTTCCCTCTGTGCTTTTTTTTTTCTCCTTTCTCTTTCTCTCTCTCTCTTGTTCCCTCTCTCACACCCTCTCAATACTCCAAAAGTTTGCATTACTCCCTTTATCACTGAAAGGCCAGTAACTGTTCTTCTCTCTCCCCTTCTGCCTATCTCCATAGCAACATAAGAAATATAAGAAGGGGCAGTCTATTTGGCCCCCTGTGATGCCCTGACATTCAATAAGATAATGGCCGATCTTCTAACCAAGCACTACTTACCTGCACTAATCCTGTTATCTAAAACTCAATCTCTGTCTTCAGTATACTCAGCAATGGAACCGCAGTCCTCCTTTCTCACACTTTCCGTCTATCTGTCTGTCTGTCCATCTATCTACCTACCTATCTCTCGATCTATTGTAACATTTTCCTTGACATAATTATCATTTTGCCAAGACACTTTTGAAACCCTGGTTTTCCACCGAAGCACGAAAGTTGTGGAAGATGTTTGCAGTCTGACATCGAGGGCCGAGTACTCTTTCACACTCTACATTATGTTGTAAAATGCTGGAGGAAATCAGCTGGTCAGGTAGCATCTATGGAAATGAATAAACAGTTGACATTTCAGGCCAAGACCTTTCGACATTTTGCGTGTGTTGCTCTGGATTTCCAGCATCTGCGGAATCTCTTGTGTTTATACGAGAGGGCCCTGCTGCTCTCTGACCCAGCCGGCAAGAGGCCTGTGTCTTTAAGAATGTGTGTGAAGCAGGCGAAGGGCTGGGGCAGGGGCAGGTGAGGTTTCTCTCCATGCTCGCTCACATGCTTGTTTGGAATGCAGGGTACTGGTTAACAATGTGAAAGGACTGGACTTCTAGGAGATCGTCTTACTGGACCACAAACAGACTGTCCACACAGCTGAGGGAAAACAAACAGCGTACGGTGAAACAGCAGAACAAAGCAAACGCTCCCCTGGGCTTTGCTGTCACATCTCCTCAGCCGTCACTCCTCACCAGGCTTATCAGCACACAGCTTGCTGACAGAAGCCCTCAGAGCACCTGGAACACACCCTTCGGGGGAGGGCTGCTGGGGATTACGGGGTGGGTGGGGGCAGTGCGGGTTGTTCCTTTGTCGAAATGTGCAGGTGGTGGGTTTGGGAATGGGCTGGACTGGAGAGGCCACAGTGCAAGAGCGTTCGAGGTGTCACACTATGTGGGTGTCTGTCACACTGTAGGGGTGTAATGGTGTTGTGGGTGACACGTTATGTTGGTGTCAGTACCGTGGCAGTGTCATACTGTTGTGGCCGTCACATGTCAGAGTGTCACTCTGTTGGGGATGTGTTCTGTTGAGGGTGTCGCATTGTGGGGATGTCAAACTGTGGGTGAGTCCGGAGATGATGTTGGAGATGATGGACTGTGGGGGTGTTAAACCATGTGGGTGTCCAGATGTTTGTGATGCTGTACTGCAGGTGTGTCCGGCTACCAGAAATGCTCCACTGTGGGAGTGTCCGGCTGTTGGAGACACTGTTTTATGGGGGTGTATGGCTGTTGGGGATGATGGACTGTGGGGGTGTCTGGCTGTTGGGGATAACTGACTGTGGGTGTGTCCGGCTTTTGGGGATGATGGACTGTGGGGTGTCTGGCTGTTGGGGATGACAGACTGTGGGGTGTCCGGCTTTTGGGGATGATGGACTGTGGGGTGTCTGACTGTTGGGGATGATGGACTGTGGGGTGTCTGGCTTTTGGGGATGATGGACTGTGGGGTGTCTGGCTGTTGGGGATGACAGACTGTGGGGTGTCCGGCTTTTGGGGATGATGGACTGTGGGGTGTCTGACTGTTGGGGATGATGGACTGTGGGGTGTCTGGCTTTTGGGGATGATGGACTGTGGGGTGTCTGACTGTTGGGGATGATGGACTGTGGGGTGTCTGACTGTTGGGGATGACAGACTGTGGGGTGTCCGGCTTTTGGGGATGATGGACTGTGGGGTGTCTGACTGTTGGGGATGATGGACTGTGGGGTGTCTGGCTGTTGGAGATGGTGCTCTGTGGGGGTGTCCGGTTGTTGGGGATGACGGACTGTGGGGTGTCCGGCTTTTGGGGATGATGGACTGTGGGGTGTCCGGCTGTTGGGGATAACTGACTGTGGGGTGTCCGGCTGTTGGGGATGACGGACTGTGGGGTGTCCGGCTGTTGGAGATAACTGACTGTGGGGTGTCCGGCTTTTGGGGATGATGGACTGTGGGGGTGTTGCACAGACTGGGAGGCTGAGTTCTGGAGACACAGAGAGGAGTGTGCACTCCGTGTCCTGTGGTGGTTCCTTGAGATACATCTCCAGTTCTGGGATATTCCTGTTAATCCCAGAGGAGCAGCCAACCTTCACTGGGCTGTAGCTTGTCCCCAACAGGTCTGGTGAAAGGCAGTGAGATTGGAGAAAGACGTTTAGGACGGCAGGGAGAATGCTGCTTTATCTAGACAAACAGCAGACTGAGTTAATGAGGAAAATCCCAGAGGACTCCTCAAATTTCTTCAACAGCACTCGGCTGTGCTGCAGGATATTCAGGTAACAGCTTCATTTTTGATCGGTACACAGTGAAGGTCTAAAGATGACCTTTAAGCTTTGACCTCGCAGGTTGCACCATTAATCATACTTGCCAGGGAACAAAGGCCTGAGAATGTGTTAATAGCTGCTTATTAAAAGGTGCAAAGAGCCTGACACGGTGTTTTACACCGAGGGCATGCACTCTCTGCAATACAGCCCACTAACAAATCACCTGTCAACAGGATGGACAACAAGGAACAAACACTGATCACTATCCCAGAGAATTACACGATTGAGTATTAGGCACACAAGAGACAGAGGATGCTGGAACTGTAGTCTTCTTTACAGAGGTGAGACTGGATGTAAACTGGGTGAACACCTTCACTCAGCGAGGATCTCCCAGTGGTCACTCCCACACTGATAATGTCTGCCCGCGCCTCCCTCCGATGCCAGGTTGGAGCTAGTGTAAGCTCAAGGAACAGCACCTCATAATCTGTCCTGGTAGTCGCCAATCTGGCAGTGTGAGCAATGGATTCTCTAACCTCTGCTAATCACTCCCCGTCCACCCCTTTTCTTCTCTCTCCTCTCCTGGTCTACCAACACCCTCAGCCTATCTCTTTCCCCTTCCCCACCCTCTCCATTTGCTCATTCCTCACACTCCCGTCACTGGTTCCCCTCTCCACCTCCCTCCACCTTTCAGTCCTTTCTCACTTCCACCCATCACCTCCCAGCTTCTGACATCATTCCCACTCTCACTTCCCTCATCTGCCTATCACTCCCCCCCCCCCCCCCCCACTTCACCTGGATCTACCCATTACATCCCAGCTTCTGGCAAAATTCTCACTCACCTAACAACTCCACTTCCCACCCATTACCTCCCAGCTTCTGATACCATTCTCATCTCTCACTTTCTCTTTTTGATTTTCAGCACCTGCTGCTCTTGCTCCACGCCTTGCTCTTGCCTCTTTATACACTGACTATCTCCCCTCTATCGAAATGAAGGGTGTTGGCCCAAAACATCTACTGTGCATTTCCTCCACAGATGCTGCCTGACCTGCTGAGTTCCTCCTCTGCTTTGTATGTTAAGTGCTGCGTACTCCCTCTGCTGTACGATAGCAGTAGGAATATTCGGATTCCCCACCCCTCCACTGTAAAAGGTACAGAACGGGAATCCTTTACTGAATCGGACCAGTCTGAGCATCTTGTGCTTCTCACTGTAATCCATATAGTTTGATCACCCTGTACCTCCTCAGATAGAGTTTCATTATCCTGTATCCCTCCTCTATAACGGACACAGCGGGAGTATCTGTCTTTCTGCTCTGAGTCATTGTTGTCGACGCTTCCACCTGAAACCTTCGGCAGATGTTACCCTGACCTTCCAGGTGATGATGTGGCCTGTGGTAGAGGTGCTTCTCCACAGGGTGGCAGCCCTGTTTCCTGACACAGGGGTACCTCAGTGCATAGTCTGGACTCTGCTGCTATGGTCAGGGAGAAGCCCCTTGCATGATAACCCACTGAAATACACTGCCTTTGTATTCTGAAGCTTCTCTTCATCCTTTCTCCTTGATGATGATAATTTGCATCTCTGCTGTAGAACATAACAAGACAGGAACAGGCCCTTCGGCCCATGATGCCATGCTAGGCTAATTAAGCAAATGAGCCCTAATCATTTCTGTTTGCACGATGTTCATATCCTCGCATTCTCCACACATTCGCGTGTCTACCTAAGAGCTTCTTCAGTGTCCCTATTGTATTTGTCTCTGCCGCCACTCCTGACTGCATATTCCAGGCACGCACCACACTCCGTGTAAAATATTTGCCTCGCACATCTCCTTTGAACTTTCACCTCTCACACCTTAAATGGATGCCCTCAACTATTAGACATTTCAATTGTGGGCAAAAGTACTGGCTGTCTACGGTATCTACGCCTCTCATGATTTTATAAACTTCTATCATGTCTCCTCTCAGCCTCTGCTGCTTCAGACAAAAACAGCCCAATTTTGTCCAACCTCTCCTTATAGCACCTACTCTCTTAGCAGACAGTTCTGATGAAGGGTCTCGGCCCGATACATCAACAGTTTATTCCCCTCCACAGATGCTCCATGTCTATTCCCCTCCGCTGTGTTCCTCCAGCATTTCACATGTGTTGCTCAGCATCCTAGTAAACCTCTTCTGCACCCTCTCCAAAGTCCCCACGGTCTTCCTCCAATGGAATGACCTGAAATGAGTACAATGCTGTAGATGGGCCTAACCCGTTTTATAAATCTGCAAACTAAATTTCTGATTCCTAAACTCAGTATCTCAAATAATAAAGGTATGCAGGCCATATCTTTTCCTTACCACGTGATTAACCTGTGCAGCCCCTTTCAGAAAGCCCTCTGTACATCAATATGGATAACGGTTCTGCCATTTTGTTATTGCCCCTTAACATTACATCTCCCCAAGTGCAGCTCCCCTACACTTGCCCTGTTCAAACTCATCTGCATTCTGCATCCACGTAGGTAAATGGTCTACATCCTGCTATATCCTGTGGATATCTTCTACACTGTCTACAGTATTGAACCCTGCGTCTTCAGCAGTGTGAGGCAGCAACTCTACCAGCTGTGCCGGTGTGCTGCACCTGCTATCTCAATGGAGTTCAAAGTAAATTTTATTATCAGATTACATTTATGTCACTACATTCTACCCTGAGATGCTGAACATCGACGGCTCCTCGGTAGAGATCGTAAAGAGCACCAAATTTCTTGGTGTTCACCTGACGGAGAATCTCACCTGGTCCCTCAACACCAGCTCCATAGCAAAGAAAGCCCAGCAGCATCTCTACTTTCTGCGAAGGCTGAGGAAAGTCCATCTCCCACCCCCCATCCTCATCACATTCTACAGGGGTTGTATTGAGAGCATCCCTCCTTCCCTTTCTCTCATGGTCCACTCTCCTCTCCTATCAGATTCCTTCCACCTATCACCTCCCAGTTTCTTTTTTCATCCCACCTCTCCCACCCACCTGGCTTCACTTATCACCTTCCAGCTTGTCCTCCTTCCCCTCCTCCCTTCTTATTCTGGCATTTTCCTCCTTCCTTTCCAGTCCTGATTAAAAGTCTCGCCCAAAACATTGGCTGTTGATTCATTTCCGTAGATGCTGCCTGACCTGTTGAGGTCTTCCAGCACTTCGTGAGTGTTGCTGATGGAGGAACTAGTTCGAATTCAAGTTCCAGTTTATTGTCACCTGACTGAACATATATACAACCAAATGAGACAGCATTCCTCTGGACCCACAATAATTACATTACACACAGTATATAATACATATATCACACACACATACTCATACACATAGAGCACATAAAACATAATATCACAAATAAGTGAATAAAATATAATTTAAAATGCATGTGAAGTGTGCAGCGCAGGTAACTAGTAAACAGTACACTAAACATTAAAAACTCTCTGTACTAGTGACGAGACCTCTGTGGTGGCAGGGTATTCATTCATCTCACAGCCTGAGGGAAGAAGGTGTCATTCAATCTGATAGTCCTAGTCCTGATGCGTCTTTACCCCCTTCCGAATAGTAGTGGGTCAAAGGGATTGTGGGGTGGGAGGTAGGGATCCTCAACAATGCTTTGGGCCCAACTAACCAATAGCATAAAGCAGGATACCAGAAGTTTTTTCAGTTATATGGTCTGAAGGTGGATAAATCTCCTGGACCTGATGTAATGCACCCTCAGGTTCAGAAGGAAGTAGCTGGAGAGATTGCAGAGCCATTAACAATGATCTTTCAAGAATCGATAGATTCTGGTCTTGTACCGGACGACTGGAAAATTGCAAATGTTAATCCGCTATTTAAGAAGGGTGGGAGGCAGCAGAAAGGGAACGATAGACCTGTTAGTCTGACATCAGTGGTTGGGAAGTTGTTGGAATCGATTGTTAGGGATGAGATTACGGAATACCTGGAGACACATGACAAGGTAGGCCAAAGTCAGCATGGTTTCCTGAAAGGAAAATCCTGCCTGACTAACCTACTGCAATTCTTTGAGGAAATTATAAGCATGGTAGATGAAGAAGATGCAGGGGTAGATGTGGTGTACTTGGATTTTCAGAAGGCCTTTTCAGAAGGTGCTGCATATGAGGCTGCTTCGATAAGTGCCCATGGAATTACAGGGGAGTTACTAGCATGGGTGGAGCATTGGCTGATCAGCAGAAAACAGAGAGTGGAAATAAAGGTGTCCTATTCTGGCTGGCTGCCGGTTACCAGTGGAGTTCCACAGGGGTCGATGTTGGAACCACTGCTTTTTATGATGTATGTCAATGATTTGGACTATGGGATGAATGGATTTGTGGCTACATTTGCTGATGATACAAAGAAAGGTGGAGGAGCAAGTAGTGTTGAGGAAACAGAGAGCCTGCAGAAAGACTTAGATAGTTTAGGGGAATGAGCAAAGAGGTGGCAAATGAAATGCAATGTTGGAAAGTGTATGGTCATGTACTTTGGCATGAGAAATAAACGGGCAGACCATTATTTAGATGGGGAAAGAATTCAAAATGCAGAGATACAAAGGGACTTGGAAGTCCTTGTGCAAGATACCCTAAAGGTTAACCTCCAGGTTGAGTTGGTTGTAAAGGCAAATGCAATGTTGGCATTAATTTTTAAGAGGTACAGAATATAAGAGCAGGGATGTGATGTTGAGGCTTTATAAGGCACTCACGAGACCACACTTGGAGTATTGTGTGCAGTTTTTATTTTAGAAAGGATATACTGACATTGGAGAGGGTTCAGAGAAGATTCACGAGAATGATTCTAGGAATGAAAGGTTTACTGTATGAGTAACACCTGGCAGCTTTGGCTGTATTCCCTGGAGTTCAGGAGAAAGAGGGGGGATCTCATAGAAACATTCCGAATGTTAAAAGGCCTGAATAGATTAGATATGGCAAAGTTATTTCTCATGGTAGAGGAGTCTAGGACAAGAGGCACGACTTTAGGATTGAAGGACGTCTACTTAGAACAGAGATGTAGAGAAATTAATTTAGTCAGAGGGTGGTAAATCTGTAGAATTTTTTGCCACAAGCGGCTGTGGAGGCCAAGTTATTGGGTGCATTTAAGGCAGAGATAGATAGGTTCTTGATTAGCCAGGGTATCAAAGGGTATGGGGAGAAAGCAGGGGAGTGGGGATGACTGGAAGAATTGGATCAGCCATGACTAAGTGGTGGAGCAGACTTGATGGGCCAAATGGCCTTCTCCTGCTTCTATATTTTATGGTCTTATGGTCTAATATAAAGAGTAAAAGGGAGGTGAGAGAGGATATTGGACCACTGGAAAATGACACTGGTGAGGTAGCAATGAGGGACAAAAAATGGCAGATGAACAATGGATACTTTACATCTGTCTTCACTGTGCAAAACACTAGCAGTGTGCCAGAGATCTGTGAGTGTCATGGAGCAGGATTGAGTGCCATTGTTGTTACAAAGGAAAAAGTGCTAGGCAAACTCAAAGGTCTTAAGGTAGATAACTCATCTGGGTCAAATGGACTACATCCCAGAGTCCTGAGAGAAGATGCTGAAGAGATAGTGGATGTGTTGGTCATGATCTTTGAAGAATCACTTGATTCTGGAATGGTTCTGGAGGATTGGAAGACTGCAAATGTCACTCCACTCTTTAAGAAGGGAGGAAGGCAAAAGAAAGGAAATTATAGGCTAATTAGCCTAATCTCTGTGGTAGGGAAAGTTTTAGAGTCCATTATTAAGGATGAGGCATTTATTTCAAGGGGAATAGAATATAAAAGTAAGGAGATAATGCTGAGGCTTTATAAGGCACTAGTTAAGCTACACTTGGAGTATTGTCAACAGTTTTGGGCCCAATATCTTTGAAAGGATTGCTGTCATTGGAGAGAGTCCAGAAGAGGTTCACAAGGATGATTCCAGGAATGAAAGGGTTAACATATGAGGAGTGTTTGGCAGCTTTGGGCCTGTGCTCACTGGAATTGAGAAGAATGAGGGGGTAGTCTCATTGAAACCCACTGAAAGTTGAAAGGACTAGATAGGTTGGATGTGGAGAGCTTATTTCCTATGGTGGGGCTATCTAGAACTAGAGGGCACAGTCTCAGAATTGAGGGGCGACCTTTTAGAACAGAAATAAGGAGGAATTTTTTTAGGTAGAGAGTGGTGAATCTGTGGAATGCTCTGCCACAGACTGCGGTGGAAGCAAAGTCTGTGGGTATATGTAAGGTGGAAGTTGATAGTTTCCTGATTGGTCAGGGCATCAAGGGATATGGCGAGAAGGCAGGTGCATGGGGTTGAGTGGGATCCGGGAACAGCCATGATGGATTGTGTGTGTGTGTGCTGAATGGCTTAATTCTGCTTCTATGTCCTATGGTCTTATGGTCTGCAATACTCCCTGTAAACGTCACAAATAGCAGGGAGTGATCCTCTCAGGGACTTTTACTATCTTTTGTAGGGTCTTGTTGTCAGGTGCCTTGCAGCTTCTGTGCCACACAATAAGCAGACACTCTCAATTGTGCTCCTGTAGAAAGATGTGCCTTCTTGACCAGTGAGTAGGTGTCGTGGGTCCAGGTTGGATCACCCATTATGTGCATGCCACTGGAACTTTATGCTGAACCATTGATGTGCAACGGAGAGTGGTTGACCTGAAGACCACAATCATCTCCTTTGTCTTGTCCACGTCGAGACCAAACAGGTCGAGCAATGTCTGTGGCAGGTGTAGGGGCGGGCAGGATTTGTTGACGCTTTGGGTCCTGATGCAGGGTTTTGATGCAAAATATTGACAATCCCTTTCCCACCACAGATGCTGCTGAACCCGACAAGCTCCCTCAGCAGAGTGTTTGATGCTCCATTTTATTCTCCCTGCATTCCTGCCAACTCCTCGAGAGTCTACCCCTTAATAAACACTATGAAAATTGTCTACAGCAGCCAGTTAACTGAACGATCCACGTGTTCAGTCTGTAGGGGGAAACGGGGGCCAGCAGGGGAATCTCACACAAACTCCACACTTACACCAATCTGCCGATACGTGAGTGTGGGCACTGTGAAGGCCCTCACAAAGTGTAAAAGAATTGTGCAAACAGGCCTACATATGGGTTTGCCCAATTAAATGGGCAAAATAATGACAGAATACATATTATGGCGTCTTTGTGCTGAAGCTGCCAATCTGTTAAAGGACAAAACTTCTGTCATCTTGTTTGGCTAGACAATAGGTCACGGACCGTTTTGGTGGGATGCTAGCCCACGTGGATAATAAGGGCAATTGTTAATTTGAGAATGAAACATGTCCCTCTGTACAAAAGTTTTCTTTTACATAAAGGTAGGGGTGACTACTGGCCCTTGCTTGTGCATACATCCACACCACCCCTCTTTACTCTCTCTTGGCAGTCTGTCCTTATTCAGGCACGGTCTCTTCTCCCTCGTTCACTATTCTTTCTGAGGAGAATAGGAATCCTGCGAGAAGCATTACCTCATAGAGCAACTGATACCAGACAAGTCAAGCAGAGTGAATGGAGCTGGCTACGTGCTTCCCTGAGAGCTACTCCTCGCCGCGGCAACCACCCATGCACAAGTCTGCTTGGGGACGTTTGCTAGAAATTATCCCACAGAGATATTCTATCTAAAAGAAATTTGGGAACGTCAATGATAACATAACTTGATGTATTTGAATGTGCGTATGTGCACATTTCTGTGCATGAGAGAGTGCACGTATATATGTGAGAGTGTGTGAGTGGATATGTATGTGATGGAATGTGAGTGTGTGTGTGAGAGGGAGTATGTGTATTTGTATGTGAGATTCTGTGTGTCTATCTACAGTACGTGAGAATGTGTGTGTGAGAGAGAGTGCATGTATCTGTCGACTGTGATTGAGTGTGTGTGAAAGAGACAGTATGTACTGTATGAGAGTGTATGACTGTAAATGTGTGTGTTTGAGTGTGAGAGATGGTGTTTTGTGTGTGTGGGAATGAAAGAGAGAGAGAGCATGGGCATGCAGGAAAGAGTGTATGTGCATATGTGAGAGAGAAATTGAGTATGGCAGTGTGAGTGAGAGAGCATGTATGTCAAGGAAAGTATGTTTGTGTGAGTGCTTGTGTAGGAGTGTGTGTCTGCTGTGTTTGACAGGGTGACAGAGAGAATGTGTGTCAGTGAGTCTATGTGTATTGTGTGTGTCAGATTCATTAAAGAATGTATTTGCATGTGTGAGTATGATTGTGTGTGTGAGAGAGAAACAGAAAAGTCTGTGTTTTGTGTGTGTGTGTGTGAGAGAGCGTGCGTGCCTGTGTGTGTGTGAGTGAGTGTGTGTGTGTGCGCACGCCACTGTGTATGCGTGTGTGTGTGTGTGTGTGTGTGTACCTGTGTGTTTATGTGTGCGCGTGTGCCACTGTAGCACCTTCTTCCACCGCACGTACAGGCAGACGTTCCTGACTGCAATCACATGCTGGTTAAAGAAAGGTTTTCCTTTTCTCACTATTAATTTCATTTTATTTTTTACCTCTGAGCTCTAATCCTTGGCCTCTGCACAAACAGGAAAATTAACCCAATAGACACACCGCCCAGACCGTTAATCATAGTTTTTCCTTCTCCAAAGAAAACATTCTCAGCGTCCGTAATCAACTGTTGTCCCTTCTCCTAGCAACTCCTCTTGTAAACTTTTTCTTGACTATCACTAATCTGTCCAATAATGTCATGACCAGAACTGAATGCAATAGTCCTGTTGAGGTTGGACTAGTCATTAATAAAAGTTCAGCATAATCTCAAAGTTTTTACACCCCATGTCTCTTCTGACAATGCCCAGAATTTTGCCTGCCTGATAAATTACCTCCTCAAACCGTCCTGCCTCGTTCAGTGACTTGAGCATCAATACTCCAATCTCCCCCGTTCCTTCACCATGTTCAGAACCACACCTTTCTTATGCTCCATTGCATCCTATTCATCTCATCAAAGTGCATCTCTTTGCATTTCACTCCATGAAACGTTGTCTTTCACATCCCTGCCCATCCTACCCCCGCTACAGTCTAATCACAATTATCCATGCAACTTAATTGTGGGAAGTTGCGCGTCATTGCTATTGGTTTATTATTATCACATGTGCCAAGATACTGTGGAAAGGTTATCACGTATACTGTTCATTGGTACAAAGCTTTACACAGTGCATTGCAGCCTGAACACCCAGCTGCCGATTCAACAATGCAAACTGAGGAAAGCAATGGCCCCCACACTCAGCTCTAGGGATTCAACCTGGTCAATAAATTTACTAACAATTAAACATCCTCCAGTCTATAAACTCTGCTCCGCATTAACACTATCATAGAGACAGAGTTACATGGAAACAGGCCATCGGACTAACTGGTCTATGACGGCCAACATGCCCCATCTAAGCTAGTCCCACATGCTGCGCGTGACCCAAAGTCTTCTAAGCCTAATTCATGTACCCGTCCAAGTGTCTTTTAAAGTGTGTGTCACTGTATCTGCCTCAGCCACTTCCTCTGGCAGCTGTACCTATCACCCTTCATGTTGTCACCTTAAACCTATGGCTTCCAGATCTTAGTTGCCCAATCCTCGGGCAGAGACTGAATGTGTTCACCCTCTCTGTGCCCCTCACGACTTGGAGCGGCCATTGTCAGAGTGGGGAATTGTTACGCTTGTTGAACAGCTTTGACTCAACAGACTTAGGCAAGAACAAGCTTGTGCAGGTGCAGGTGGAGGTTCTAAGTAAGTAAGTAAGAAGGTTTTCAGTAAGGCCTTGTTTCTGTTGGAATGAATCTGGAGGCAGTGGTTTGTTCCTTGTGTGAGATGTGGGAAAATTGGTAGAGATCCAGTCTCCCCGATAGCCACAGCTGCATGAAGTGCTCTGAGTTGCAGCTCCTTAGAGACTGTGTTATGGAACTAGAGCTGCAGCTCAATAACTTTTGGCTCATACGAGAGAATGAAGTGGTGATAGGCAGGAGCTACAGGGAGGTAGTTACCACTAAGTTTCAGGAGACAGGTATCTGGGTGACTGTCAAGAAAGGGAAAGGGAATAGGCAGCCAGTACAGACTGCACTGTGGTTCCCTTCAATAATAAGTATACTGTACCACTTTGGATACTGTTGGGGTGGGATGGGGGTTAACTATAGGAGGGGAGGGAGCCACAGTGACTAGTACAGAAAGGAGTGGTTATTCCTGAACCCAAAGGAGACCAATATCCTAGGTTTGCTAGATCTGTTGGGGAGGGTTTAAACTAGTTTGGCAGGGGGATGGGAACTGGAGTGATAGGGCCGAGAATGGGGCAGTTGGTGTACAGGTCAATGTGGTGTCTAATGAAAATGTGAGGAAGAACAGGCAGATGATAGGGCAAAACTGCAGTCAGTGGGATGAACTAAAGTGTAACAGGGAGCCAAAATCAAAATGGGTGATGAATACAGTACTGAAGGCATCATATTTGAATGCAACAGTAAATGGAATAAGGTTGATGATCTTGCAGCACAGTTAGAGACTGGCAGGTATGTTGAGGGCATCACTGAGTCATGGCTGAAAGAAGATCATAGTTAGAAGTTTAACATCCCAGAATACATATTGTATCAAAAGTTAGGGCAGGTAGGCAGAGGGCATGGGGTGGCTCTGTTCGTAAAAAATGAAATCAAATTCTTAGAAAGAGGTGACATAGGACGAGAAGATGTAGAATCCTTGTAGGTAGAGTTAAGAAACTACAGGAGTAAAAAGACCCTGATGGGAGTTTCATACAGGCCTCTGAACAGTAGCCAGGATGTGACCCTCAAACTGCTACGGAAGATAGAAAAGGCGTGTAAAAAGGGCAATATTGCAATAATCATGATGTATTCTAAAGGGAGGATACGGCAACCCTGGCTGACAAGGGAAGTGAAAGCCATCATAAAAGCAAAAGAGAGGGCATATAGCAAAAATTAATGGGAATCTAGGGGATTGGGGAATTTAAAAAACCAACAGAAGACAAGTAAAAAACCCATAAGGAGAGAAAAGATAAAATATGAAGGGAAGCTAGCCAACAATATGAAAGTGGATACAACAATACAATTCAGATATACGAGGATAAAAAGAAAGATGGGATGGACTGCTTAAAAATGATGCTGGAAAATGGAGAGGTAGGGACAAAGAAATGGTGCAGGGACTTAACAAATATTTTGCATCAGTCATCACTGTGGAAGACACTAGCAATATGCTAGAAATGTGGGAGTGTTGGGGGCAGAAGTGAGTGCAGTTGCTATTACTAAGGAGAAGAAGGTACCTTCATGATGTATGTAATTGGAGGCTTTCTTACTTTTGTGGGGCAATGTCTTTCCTGACGGGGGGTGGGGTGTTACTCTGCTTGGCAGGTAAGACGTGTCTGTCACGTTTGGTGCCTCCTCCATGGTGGTTGTGAGAGTTGACTCTGGGACTACAGGAAGTGGTTCTGACAGCTTTGGATACCTTTCTTCTCTGACAACTGACTCTGCTCTCCTCAACTGATCAATGTGTCGTCTCCAGATTAGATCAGATGCAATCTCCACTGTGTAGGAGAGTGGTCAATTTCTGTCTTTAATCTTTCCAAGTACCCAGTTTGATCACCTCTGTAGTCCTTCACCTGGACTGCTTGCCCAGGAGTGAAACACTGAGCCTCCTTGTTTGAGGAGCCCTCAATTTGTCTCAGCCGTTCGTCCTGCATTCTCCTTCTGAGACTGGGTTTGAGGAGATCCAAGCGTGAATGTAGGGAACGACCCAGGAACAGTGTGGCTGGTGAGCTGTTGGCTGTGGAGTGTGGTGTACTGCAATATGCAAGGAGGAAATTGGTGAGCTTCTGATTCAGTGTCAGTGTAGTGCGGTTTGCTAACAGGGCTTGTAGTGCATTCTTTAGACTCTGGACAAACCCGTACAATATTACTGAAACATTAAATACACAACAGTAGGAACATAACAGGGTAAGAAACAAGAGCTGGAGTAAGCCATTTGCCCTGTTAGACCTTATACCTCATTCAAGTAAATCTTCTACCTCAGCAATGCCTTACTATTGTTTCTCCTTAGCCCTTTAATGGTCTACAATTCAGAAATACACTCAGTGGCCACTTTATTAGATACGGGAGTGGAACCTGCTGTGGTCTTCTGCTGCTGGAGCCCATCACTTCGAAGTTTGACGTGTTGTGCATTCAGAGATGATCTTCTGCACACCACTGCTTTAGCACGTGCTTCTGTGAGTTACTGACACCCTACAGTCAGTTCTAACCAGTCTGGCCACTCTCTTCTGACCTCTCTCATTACAAGGCCACTTTTGCCCACAGAATTGTCCACTCACTGGATGCTTTTTTTGTTTGTTGCACCTTTCTCTGTAAACTCTAAAATACTGTTGTGCTTGAAACTCCCAGGAGATCAGCAGTTTCTGAGATATTCAAATCATCCCATCTGGCACCAACCATCATTCCATGATCAAAATCACTTGGATCACATTTCTTCCCCATTCTGAGGTTTGATCTGAACAACAACTGAACCTCCTGACCATGTCTGCATGCTTTTGTGCATTGAGTTGCAGCTACATGGCCGGCTAATTAGATATTTGTATTAATGAGCAAGTACAGGTGAGTACTTCTAATGTGGCCACTGAGTGTACGTTAGGTTCTGCTTTAGGGTAGAGAATTCCATAACTTCACTCCAAATTCAAGGTGCCAGAGGAAGCGGAGGAGGCAGGTAGAAATGTAATGTTTAAAAGACATTTAAAGAAGTACGTACCTGTATCAGAAAGATTTAGAAGGATTTGGGCCAAACTCAGGCAAATGGGATTTGCTCAGGAAGGTGTGGAATTGTTGTGACAAAGGGGCCTATCTCCCTGCTGGATAACTCTATAACTCTACGGCATAAGCTTCTAGTTGAATAGATGTCTCCTCATCTCAGACCTAAAAACCTACTAGTTTTAATATGCAAACCCCCTGTTCCTCAGCCCAAAGAAACATCCTCCCTGCACCCAGCTGCTGAAGAACATTTTAAGTTTTGGCCAGATCAGCTCAAGTCAAGTTGATTTTATTGTTACCTTCACAAGTATGGTGAGGTACAGGACAATGAAAAACTTGCTTGCAGCAGCATCATAGGCATGTAGATTGTGTACAAAAATATTCATAAATTCTACATGAATTGTACAAGGCAATGAAGAAACAGAAGACTGAAAAACAAGCCGTTAGTGAAAAAAAACAGAGGCAAGTCTGTGGTATTGCAAGAGGCAACTTGCAGCGTCCCTTGGCTGAGCCAGGGGTTCAACCCTAATCCTGAGCCAGGATTAGGGTTGTGCAGGTTGGTTCCAGAAACTGACATTTGTAGCAAAGCAGATGTTGTTAAACCTGGTGGTGTGGGACTTAAAGGCTCCTGCCTGATGGTAGTAATGAGAAGGGGTCATGACCCAGGTCCTTATTGGTAGGTACTGCCTCCTTCAATCCACGCTTCGTGTAGTTGCTAGAGGCTTTGCTTACTTGATCTCTGCCCATTCCATTCATCACCTGAACTAGCTTTGTGAATCTTCACTGTAGACCTGAAGTTTGATGTGTTAAGGAGGTTAAAGGTTATGGGGAGAAGGCAGGAAAATGGGGTGGGAATAAAATCAGACATGACCGAACGGTGAGGCAGACTTGATGGGCTAAAATACCCAATTTCTGATTCTATACCTGATGCTGTTTTGGTAAAGAGATGGAAACTGTGCACAATTCTCCAGGTGATGTCTCATAAGTCCCTTCACAATAGTACTGACATCTTTACAGTTCTATACAAATCCTCGAGCATACAACTTTCCTTCCCACTTGTCTGGTTCACCTACATGTTGGTTCCCTGTAAGGGTAGTGATATGGTTGTGTAAGCCATTGGTGAGGCCGCACTTGGGATAGCGTCCAGTTTTGGTCAACCTGATCATGTGGATAGCCAGAGGTTTTTTCCCCAGGGCTGAAATGGCTAACATAAGGGGGAAAGTTTTAAGGTGCTTGGAAATAGGTACTGAGGGTATGTCACCCATACAGAGAGTGGTGGGTGTGTGGAATGCACTACTGGCGGCAGTGGTGGAAGTGGATACAATAGGGTCTTTTAAGAGCCTCTTAGATAGGTACATGGAGCTTACAAAGATGGAGGGCTTTGTGGTAGGGAAATTCTAGGCAATTCTAGGAAATTCTAGAGTAGATTACATGGTTGGCACAACATTGTGGGCTGAAGGGCCTGTAATGTGCTGTAAATTTCTATGTTCTAAGTTATAGGAAAGACAAAATTAAACTGGAAAGAGCTCATAAAAGATTTGCAAGCATGCTGCTGGACCGGGGGCCTGCGTTATAGGGAGAGGTTGCACAAGCTAGGTCTTCATTCTTTGAAGTATAGGAGAATGAGCGGCAACCTTATAGAAGTGTTTAACATTATCAGAGGCATAGATAAGGCGAATGGTAACAGTCTTTCCCCAGGGTAGGGGGATCCAAAACTTGGGGTAGAGGAGAAAGATTTAAAAAGGACTTGAGGAGCAATTTTTTCACACAGGAGGAGGTCCGTATATGGAATGAGTTGCCAGAAGAAGTCATTGAGGCAGATACAATAGCATCATTTAAGAAGCACTTAGATTAGGAACAGCCCAGAATAATATAGGTTAAATACAAGATATTAGGACTAGATGGGAGAGCACCATAGCTGGCATAGACAGGTTGGGCTGAAAGGATCTGTATCCATGATGCATTGCCCTATGATTCGATCAACCATTCTCTGTCGAATAAATATTCCTTCTGATATCTCAATCATGGGAAAAAGTTCCTACAACCCACTCTGTGCCTTATGACTTTATCTGCCTCTGTCAGGTCACCCCTCAGCCTATATTGCTCTAGGGAAAACAAACCCAGCCTATCTGAACTTTCTTTGATACTAATCATCCATCTTACATCACGTCCAAATTGTTGTACATATATTTCATAAACAGCACGTCCAAAGACTGATCCTTGAGTACACCACTGGTCACGGACTTCCAATCAGAGAAACATCCCTCCCGTTCTACTCACTGCCTTCAGATGCCAGCCTTCACCAGCTCTCGAGGGCTCTAATCTCCTGGGCTGGCCTGCCATGAAGGACCTTCTAGGCCTTACTAATGTCCATGTATACAAATTCATGTTGTGCTAGTCACAGTGCCATAGAGAGAAATGGCATGAATACAGCCCCTTTGGCCCACTGAGCTGACACACTGACAACTACCCATTTATATGAATCCGATATTAATCTCATCTACATTTGACCCTAATCTTCCTTCCTTCACCACTCAATACAAGACAAATATGTTCGGCCTGGTGCTACCACACCCACCTCTCTCCACCCTCAACCCCGCTCTCTCCAATCACCACCAAACCAGTCCTGGACCAGTGGCTCAGTAGGCAGGACGGCAGAGTCCTGGCTGCTTGAAGGATGCAGGAGATAATCCTGAATCTACTGCTCTGTGAGAATGCACACAGCTTACATCACAAGGAAAGGGAAGCAAACACATTAGAAGGGATAGGCTTAAGATGAGAGGGGAAAGATTTACAAGTGTAAGATGATGAGAGGCATTGATCGTGTGGATAGTCAGAGGCTTTTTTCCCAGGGCTGAAATGACTAGCACAAGAGGGCATAGTTTTAAGGTGCTGGGGAGTAGGTATAGAGGAGATGTCAGGGGTAAGTTTTTTACTCAGAGAGTGATGAGTGCGTGGAATGGGCTGCTGGTGATGGTGGTGGAGGCGGATAAGATAGGGTCTTTTAAGAGACTCCTGGACAGGTACATGGAGCTCAGAAAAATAGACGGCTATGGGTAACCCTAGGTAATTTCTTAGGTAAGGACATGTTCAGCACAGCATTGTGGGCTGAAGGTCCTGTATTGTGCTGTAGGTTTTCTATGTTTCTGTGTAGTCTGAGGGTTCACCTCTTCACACAGAGCGTGGTGCCTATATGGAACAAGCTGCTAGTGTTTGAGGTGGGATCGGGGTGGCATGGTAGCGTAGTGGTTAGCACGATGCTTTACAGTACCACCGACCTGGGTTCAATTCCAGCTGACCGCTGTAAATTGTGCAGGTGAGTGGTAAAGCCTGGGTGGAATTATCAGGAATTTGGGGATAATTAAAAATTGGGATAAATGTAGGATTAGTCAAATACTACAGGACATGCTTTAAATACTATAGAGCATGCATCAAATATTACAGGACATGCATTAAGTACTATAGAGCATGCATTAAATACTACAGGACATGCATTAAATATTATAGAGCATGTATTACCAGTAAATACTAAAGGGCATGCATTTAATACTGCAGCACATGCATTAAATTCTACTGGACATGCTTTAAATACTACAGGACATGCATTTAATACTACATTACATGCATTAAATACTGCACAATATGCATTTAATACTGCAGCACATGCATTAAATTCTACTGGACATGCTTTAAATACTACAGGACATGCATTTAATACTACATTACATGCATTAAATACTGCACAATATGCATTTAATACTGCAGCACATGCATTAAATTCTACTGGACATGCTTTAAATACTACAGGACATGCATTTAATACTACATTACATGCATTAAATACTGCACAATATGCATTTAATACTGCAGCACATGCATTAAATACTACAAGACACATTAAATACTACTTGACATGCTTTAAATACTACTTGACATGCTTTAAATACATCTGGACATGCATTAAATACTACTGTAGTATTAAACACTACATTTAATAATACAGGACATGTATCTAAGCCTTGGTGACAGGAGGAAAAATTAAAGACGATGTGGAGGGCAAATTTTTAACACAGTCGGGTGTCTGGAATGTGCTGTCACGGACTGTGGTGGAAATAGATTTGATAGCAGCACTTAAGAGGCTATTAGACATTTGAATATGTAGGAAATGGTGGGACATGGATCATGTAGAGGGAGAAGGTATTTAGTTTAATGTGGTATTGTGTTTGTGCAGACATTCTGGATGAAAGTCCTGTCCCTGTGCTGTACTATTCAATGTGTAGTGTAAATGGATGGTTGATGGTTGGCATGTCTCAGTGGGCCTAATGGTATCGCTCCATGACTCTCTGATTACGGTAGCCCTCGCCTCCCACATGACTCCTCACTCCCCCAACCGAGCTGGGAATGCCAGAAGGCAAAGCAATCTCCGTTTAATTATCAGCCAGTCACCAGGTTATCAGGCTTGGTCGTGCTGTCAGCAGAGGGGGCTGATAATGTTTTCAGAGCATCCTGATATCCCTGACCATGATAACCTTGCCCCCCTCCCTCAAGATCACACCTTCTGACAGCTAAGATGGTTTAAAATGGTGGGCTAGCATTGTTCTCCAGCCATTTTTTGGATGCATTCACTGTCCCTGAGCGCCTTACCATCAATGACGTATATATTAGTTACTGTAGTTTCTATGGTTACCAATGTACCATGGCAAACATGGCTGATAGTATGTACACAGCAGCTTCCAAAGCAGAAAAGTGATCATGGACAGTTCACATGCTTCTTGTTTCACCATTGTATATCGATAGAACGTAGAAGTGTAAAACACAGGAAAACACCCTTTAGCTCGCCCTACCTGTGGCAAATTAGACTGAATCTCTCCTACCTGTACTGTACACGATTCAAATCCCTCCATTCCCCACATATTCATGTGTCCAATAGCACCTTTGGCAGCCTGTTCAGCACCTACCACTCTCCACGTAAAAACTTGCCTCACACATCTCCATTAAATCTACCCAATGCTAATGCTCAGAGAGTTGTGGTCATTGTCTCTGAAATACTCGCCCACCGAGAGATCTGTCACTTGCCCAGGTTCTTTGCCTAGTACCAGATTCAGTATGGCTTCTCCTCTAATCAGCCTGCCCACACACATATTGTGCCAGGAAACCTTTCTGGTCTCACCTAACAATGCATTCCATCTAAACCTTTTATATCTAGGATGTACCAATCAGTGTTTAGGAAGTTGAAGTCACCCATATCAACAACCCTGTTATTTTTGCACCTTTCCAAAAGCTGCCTCCTGATTTGCTCCTTGGTGTTTGTAGCTATGGGGGGTAAGGGAGGTGATCTATAGAATACCCCCAGTAAAGTGATTACACCCTTCCTGTTTCTGACTCCCATCCACACCGACTCAGTTGATGATCTCTCTAAGAGTCTAAGTTGTCTTCCATATCTCCAGCTGTGATACTGCAGCTGATAAGCAGGGGTGAGTATTTTCAAGAGTAGCACCCTATGCTTAGATCTGTTCGGGTCTACGACCAGTGGATCCCGAAGCGTCAGAGAAGATGGTGAGCTGGAATGTAAGAGCATGGTGAGTGTGTGTGGGATGCTAATGGGTGTGGCTACTGAGAGCACTGGGTAGTGTGGGTGGTACTGTTCCAGATGCCAGAGGGTGGGTGTACAATCATTTGGGAAATTGACAGTCATGAAACAGAGCTCCTGGATGCTTTTCCTATCATTGTGGGAGATTTTAACCAGGCCAGCTTGAAGAAGTCTCTGATCAACTCCCACTGACATATAATCTGTGGAACCAGAGGAGCCAACACTGTGCTTTGGAAAGTCCCATCTCCTGGGTGTACTTCTACTCCTGGCATATAGGCAGAGACTGAAGACTGTGGCACAAGTGGTGAGGACCGAGAAGGCATGGTCAAGGGAGGTGGAGGAGTGCTTACAGGACTGCTTTGAGTAGGTGGACTGGACACTATTCAGGGATTCATCTTCAATCCTGAATGAGTGTGCCACAGTTATCACTGACTTTATCAAGACCTGTGTGGATGGGTGTGTACCTTCAAGAACATACTGGACATACCCAAACCAAAAGCTTTGGATGAACCAGGAGATTCATAGTCTGTTGAGGGCTAGATCTGTGGCATTCAAGACTGGTGATTCAGAACTATTTAAGAAGTCCAGGTTTGAGCTACAGAAGGCCATTTTAAGAATGAAAAGTCAATTCCTGTTGAAGTTAGGGACAGAATCAGATGCGTGTCAGCTCTGGCAGGGTTTGCAGGCTTTTACTTCCTACAAGTCGAATCCTAACATCGTGAATGGCGTCCGGCATCCCCCCTCCCTTTCACCTTTACTTATGCCCTCTAGTTCTTGATTCCCCAAGCTTGAGAAAAATATAGTACAGGTTCACCCTATGTATACCCCTCACGATTTTATACACCTCTCTAAGTTCACCTCCCATGGACCTACACTTCAATAAAATTAATACCAACCTACTCAGCCTCTGTCCATCTCTCAGTCCCTCTTGACAACATTCCTATAAATCTCCAATGCACTCCATTTGCCCAGATATAAAGGTACCTTAATAAAACTTGATAGCTATCTTCACTGTCAGTGATAATACCTATTTTAGTGTTGCCTGCAAACTTTAGTGTCATCTGCAGCTACAGAAAAATGACAAGAGTGCTGCTCTGAATCCAATAGCCAGTGGAAAATCAAACTGGAAAACAGGCCCTTTAGCCTAACTTGTCCACATCACTCATGATCCCTTTCTATATTAATCCCATTTGCCGGTGCTAGGCCTATATCCCTCTACTTCCTTCCCATGTACTTGTCCAAATGCCTCTTAGAAGTTGTAGCAGTATTTGCCTCCACCACCTACTCTGGTAGCTCATTCCAGATAGTCACACCCTCAGTGTGTACAAAATTGCTTCCCAGATCTCCTTTAAGTTTCTCCTCTCTCACCTTGAACCTGTTTGACCATCAACAATCCCCTGCCCTAGGTAAAAAAAACTCTTGCGATCTATTCTAATTTTATCCCTTCTAATTTTAAAACTCCACAGCATCAGCACCAGACGTCAGCACCAGATGGACGGAACCTGGGATCGTGGAGGTGTGAGACATTTGCTATAATATCTGCACCAGTGTGATGCTGGTATCCAATTGGTCAGTGTGTCGAATGCCAGTGGGATTAATCTTGGGGCCTTCCGTACTTGAACAGCCATTAAATGTCAAAGCAGGAGATATGGTGAGTCACTGGGACCTTTTCCTACCTTCTTGTGCATTTCAGAGATCACAGGCTTTGAGAGGCGAGAGATGACAATCAGCTGCTTAATCATATGCTACAATTCAAACAGTGCTACCAACAAGTAATACATACCGTCGACTAATGTGATATTATAAAATCATTAACTGCAGCCAAGAATATTCCAAGTTAAAATAAGCACTGAGCTACGTGATGCTGCTGATGGTTAATGAAAGGACACAGAATAACACAGCTAATTGTGCACCTTTCGATCACTCATGACCCTCGGTCTAATCCGGACACAGTGTGCATTCCATGGATGGCATTCCCATGTTCTGAGCTACACAGGAGGTGTCAGCTTCTGTTTTGATCAGCCACAGCTATACTTGTCCCTTTAACCTTCAGGCACTGTTTCCCACCAAAGTCTCCATGGTCTTGGGGCTGGCCTGAATGCAGAGAGGCAGAGAGGTAGGAAGCAGAGGGTAGAAGGTCGCTTTCTTTTTGGTCTGGAGGTCTGAGACAGGTCATGCGCTGGGCCCATGGTTCATCATTCATCTAAATGAGCTGGATGAGAATGGACAAAAGTGCACGTGGTCACTGAGTTTGCAGACTGAAGAAGGTTGACAAAGATTACAGCTGGGTGAGTGAGCTAAGGGATGGCAAATGGCATCCAATCCAGATAAGTGTGTGGTGTGGTGTTGCATTTTTGTCCAGGGAATGCTCAGTGCATGGAATGAGCTGCCACAGCAAGTGGTTGAGGCAGGTGGACTGGTACATAGATGGGAAAAGTTCAGAAGGACATGGATCAAATGCAGGCAACCAGGCTAGCTTAGATGGAGATCTTGGTTGGCATGAAAAAGTTGCTCTGAAGTGCTTGTTTCCATGCTGTCTCTATGAGGGGGGGCAGGGCCCCATAGCAAACGAGTGGGATTGGGAGGGGCAGTATTTGATCTCCAGGCTCTTGGCATTGCCGAAGGGAGCAGTTCCATCGTGATGTCATTTGCTGTTGATTTATCCTTAGGGCAAGAACCACGTCATGGAGTCATAAAATCATGGAAACACGCAGGACAGCAGATGGGGCCTTGGTTTGACATCTTGTCCCAGGGATAATGTGCAATGTCCCTTTAGTACAGTACAGGATCTCCAGGGCAATCGTCCAAATATATCCAAGATCGGAATGGATTCAAGATTTCAGCTGAGTTTCTAAAGGCTGGAACTTGACTTTTTATCCACTGTTGCATTCAAAACTATAGTTCTTATCATTTTTGGGTAACTACAGCAAACATAATTTTTCAGGGGATTTATATAATGCATATTAATTATGGTATTAGATACAAAAGTATCTCAAAAGTACATCAAGGAAGGAAATGCATCACTTTTGATAAACAGCAGTGACGTACATGTATCACTTACCCTGGGTAACCGATACTCTGGTCTGAATTCTACGTGACTAAAGAATTCAGACAAGAAGGAATTTGAACCCAATACCTTCAGCTTTACCACTGATTCACTACTGATAAACAGAAGGTACACACTTTGCCTACAAGTTTTCTGAATAGTGGAAAAGTGGGGAGATTCAGTTGAAAATTTTGAGAGATGAGCTTTTGTCAGGCCAGGGCTCTAATTCTTATTCTGCTAGTGTGCACTAAGAATAGAACAGAACGGACTAAATGACCACAGACAATTTGTCAAAGAGGTTTGATATGTCAAAGGCCACAAGAAATTGCAGAGCGTTGTGGCCATTGCCCAGTCTATCATGCAGGTCAATCTCACCTGGACTGACCCTGTCCACACTCTCCGCTGCTTCAGGAAAAGAGCTAACGTAATCACGACCCCTCCTACTGTAATCATTCTCTCTCCCCACCAGGGCCAAGGATGGTTTCTATCCTACTGTTACCAGACTCTTTCATGCACTAAAAGATGAACTCTCGATCTCCCAATCTACCTCACTGTGGCCCTTGCACTTTATTTTGCTGTGCGAACTGCACTTTCTCTGTAACTGCAGAACTATATTCTACATTCTGTTTCCTTTTTACCATCTTGATGTAATTATATTTGGAATGATCTCTCTGGATGTCACAAAACAAAGAAAAAGCAATACTTTTCACTGTATTTTGGGTCATAGATTCATAGTCACAGAAAAGTACAGCACAGATACAGGTCCTTTGGCCCATCTCACCCATACTGAACCATTTAAACTGTCCACTCCCATCGACCTGCACTGGGACCATAGCCCTCCATACCCCTACCATCAATGCACCTATCCAAACTTCTGTTAAACTTTGAAACCGAGCTCACATGCCCCACTAGCGCTGGCGGCTTGTTCCATGTGACTATACTAACAAAATAATATATCAACAATATACCCAAACTAATATACTAACAATAGGCTCTCCACAGGGTGGGAGGCTATAACTGAAGTGGAGACCCAGTAGGTGGCTATAGTGCAAACACGAGGAAATCTGCAGATGCTGGAAATTCAAACAACACACACAAAATGCTGGTGGAACACAGCAGGCCAGGCAGCATCTATAAGGAGAAGCACTGTCAACGTTTCGGGCTGAGACCCTTCGTCAGGTGGCTATGGTGTTGGGAACGGACAACATCCATGGGTTACAGTTTGACCAGCCCTCTCAGGAAGGAGCATTTCTCCCCTGCCACTGTAGTTGCTGACAGACGCCAAGCGAAATTGGAGTATTTTCAATGTCCATGCCTCTGATCCCAAAGCTGGTCAAGGCAGCATTTTCCATCTCGGGTTGGCAGTTACTGGAGCAGGCAAAGGCAAAGGGAGAATTGGTTGGGTTTGAACTAGTCCAATCCGTTTCACTTTTTCTTGTGGGCTGAAGAGTGGTTCAGTGGGTACAGCCACTGCCCCGTAGCACCAAAGACCTGGGTTTCTTCACGCCATTGTGAGAAATTTGCACATTCTTTCTGTGGGTTTTGCCTGGGTACTTCATCTGTACATGCTTGGCCAATAACTTCCTCTGCGGTTTCTCTGCACACTCCCCGCTTTATTTCCTATCCCCCAAGCAACAAAGCACTTGACCATAAGTCAACGATGCTGTGAAGTTATCCTGCTGATCCACAAATGGTTAAACAAGAAGGGAAACTCTAGCAAGGACAGTTGTGAGAGCCAAATCTTTGTCTCCTTGACTCTCTGTTATGACAATCAAAGGACAATTTACAATTCACAAGGGAACAGCAGATTGATAAAGCTCCCTAGCCAAGACAAACTGTTCACATCGGAATCTAACTGTCTGGGCCTGTGCGAAGAGATAACGAGAAAGGATTTGGGGCAGGTAGCTTATCGGAAACTCGGCATGGCCAACATCGAGGTTACAGAGCAGGGGTTATAACACAACACTGCAGAGAGAAGGGGAAATTGTTCTGTCTATTATCAATTTCTAGGGATGTGTTTGCTGACATCCAGCTTTCCTTGGCTTTGAACTTTCGGCCATCTCAGGGTCGCTCACATGGGAGGGGGCAGAAATCACATACAGGTCAGACGTGTTAGAGTGTCAGATTTCTTTCTCTGGGGATGTGCTCATGGACACTTACTAAGAACAGCTGTTCTTTTTAAAAAATATTTCAGATGATTAATTCAAATTTAAGTGCTGCCGTAGGATTTGAACTAGAGTCTCAGCAGGCCCGCATAATGTCACAGCTAGCAGAGTTGCTACCTCACAGCTGCAGAAAGCCTCTTTTGATCTTGACCTCTGGTGCTGTCTGCGTGGAGTCTGCATGTTATCCCTGTGATCATGTGGGAATGGGGCCCTGGTGAATTTCCCCCAGCTGCTCCAGTTTCCTCCATGTCCTGAAGATGTGCAGTTTTATTTGGTTAATTGGCTGCTCCGCATACAGCTCTTTTAACCCTATATTTGAAACTTCCTTCAATTATCTGCGGTGTTTAGGAGAGTGGTAGAATCTGGTGGGGTGGGGGGAAGAGATGATGGGAATGTAGGTAGAATAAGATACAGGGACAACCAGTGTGGGAATAAGATTGCTCTTTGAGCTAGCATAGGCTCAATGGGCTGAAGAGCCTCCTTTTATGTTGAAGGAAAATGTGGAAACTATTAGTAGAGGTCTCCTGAGTTACTATTCCATGAAACGTAACTATTACAGCACTCCTGTAGATTTGATAAAGTCAATCAACTCCAGGAAGTACGCTAGACAGATTATCTGATTATCTGAGGAGCACATATACCCAACAAGTATCAGTCAAACTAGGGACCTGAAGTTAATGTAGTTTAACTGATCTGAAATAGTAGTTGTTCTGATGGAACTTATAATAAGAAGTAGCGTGCAATCTGCATGAAGTTATTTGGTTAATGGATTCCAATCATCTGTCTTACTGTTAATTGCAAAACTATACTTCCATGAGGGACAGAGGGTAGGTTGGAAGATCAGTTACCGCAGCATAGATCACAAATTGTGAGCCCCAGCATTCATTTTGTCATTGCAATGTTTACAACCTGCCAACCTGAAAACCCTTCGTCACCCACTCCCCTATTTCCCCAACAGCATGAGTTCTTATTTTGTGCAGTAACACTTTCTAAAGTACCTCATCAAAGGTCTTACTGCAGTAATTCCTCAACTTATGAATGCACAACTTATATATTTTCACACTAACACCATTAGATGTGCTTTGATTTATGAAATTACTTTTAACTTTAACAAATAGCGCACCTTCACATGTAAGCAAAATACCCTCAAGCAGGTCATTCAGTCTTTTCCATTAACGAGACGAATTCCAGCAATGCATACCTTCATAAATTGAGGAAGAGCTGTACATCTACCAGTCCCCTTATGCATCCTCTTAGTTACATCCTCCAAGAACACTAATAAATTTGTCAAAACCATTTCCTTTTCATAAAACCCTGTTGACTCTGCTTGATTGTCTTTTGATTTCCAAATGAACTGCTATTACTTCTTTAATGATGGATTCCAGCATTCCGTCTTGACAGATGGCCTGCAGTTTCCTGCTTTCTGTCTCTGTCTTTAAGAGGAGCTTCACATTTTCATTTTTTCAATCCCAGAGGATCTTGGAAAAAATCACAACCACTGCATCCACCATCTTTGTCATCAATGAAGCTGGAACCCACCCACTGAATCTCTCTTTACTGCAAATATTTCATTCCCTAAGTATGGAGACCGAAATGGTATACTGTATTCCAGGTGTGGTCTTGCAGTTCCCCTCAAAGTTGAATCAAAACTTCCCTTGTGTTATAGCCCTTACAATAAAGACCAATATTCCATTATCCTTTTTTAAATTAGAACTTAGAACATAGCACAGTACAGCACAAGAACTGGCCCTTTAGCCTACAATGCCAAATTAAACTAAATCTCCACTCTCTGCTTCCACCATTACCTATTGCAGCCCGTTCCAGTCAACCACCACTCTGTACGTAAAAAGAAACATGCCCTTCACATTTCCTTTAAGTGTACCTCCTTTCACTCGAAATGCCAGAGTTTGCCATTTTTACCCAGGGGATAAAGATCCTGACTGTCTTCTCTATCTATGCCTCTTGTAATCTTATCATTTGCATTTTTTCTCTCGCACTCTATGTCCTCTAGTATTAAACATTTCAGTTCTGGGAAAATAAATACAAGCTTTCTATTCTATCTATGCCTCTCATAATTTTATAAACTTCTATCAGAAGTCCCCTCAGTCTCCAATGATCTGGAGAAAATGAGGCAAGTTTATCCAATTTCTCCTTATAGCTTATACCTCTAATCCAGTCCACATCCTAGTAAACTTCATCTGCACTCTCTCCAAAGCTCCCACATTATTCATGAACTGGGACAAATGGAATTTGCATGTGATGCACCATCAATAATTCTCGGAGACGGGAGGCGAACGATAGGCTTTTATTAGCTGCAAGAGACCACGATTAGCAGCAAGAGACCACCACACAACATCCTGGAGACTGAGGGGGGAGCAGTGCCTCCAATCGCCTTTATACAGGGGTCTGTGGGAGGAGCCACAGGAGCAGTCAGCAGAGGAGCGTGTCCAGACAGGTATACGTTGTTCACCATAGCATGCATGACCTAACCAAAGTTTTATAAAACTGCAACTTGACTTCTTGATTATCATACTCAGTGCCCTGACCGATGAAGACAAGCTTCTCTAATGCCTTCTCTACCACCCTATCTACTTGTGTGGCTACTTTCAGGGAACTATGGATTTGGACCCCAAAATCCCTCCATCCATCCATGCCGTCAAGGGTCCTGACAATAACTGTATTGTTACATTTTACCTCCAAAAACATTTACTTGCCCTATCTGCATGCTATCTTTGTGTGGGAGCCTGGATGTGCCTGCGCTGCAATATTTTAAAATCTCACTTCATTTAAATAACAACTTACTTTTTGATTTTTCACTCCTAAGTGGATATCCACATGCTTTCCTGAATTATACTCCATCTCCTAACTTCTCGCCCACTTCCTTATCTATTCCACAGTATTGTACAGAATGAGGCACATATATATCTAGCTAGGGTGCTTAAGACTTTTACACAGTAAAAGAGTCCACAATGGAGACTCATATCAGAATCAGGTTGATCATCACTTGCATATGTCATGAAATTTGCTATTTTTGCGGCAGCAGTACCGTACAATACTTAAAATTAGAAGAGTACTATGCAAAATCTTGGGCACAGCAGCAATAAGTACGTGCCTGAGACTTTAGCAGAGTACAGTATATCTTTTTATGTTAATCGACTCAGCCCAATACGTCACCATGGATCAACCACGTCAGCATAGCTCACTTCAGAGCATCAGAGCTCAGTGCATCTGTAAGGAGTCTGTATGCCTTCCACGTGAATGCATGTTTCCTCTGGGTGCTCCAGTTTCCTTCCACATTCCAAAAACGTACCAGTTAGTAGGTTAATTATTCTTTGTAAATTGCCTGTGATTAGGCTTTTGGTTAAATAGGTGGGTCGCTGGGTGGTGTGGCTCTTAGGGCTGAGAGGGTCTTTTCTATGGTATATCTCTAAACAGAACTAGATGAAGTAAAATCACGGGGACATCCTCTTGCCACCAGTGTTGTCTCAAGAGGGCAATGGTTATTGTCAAAGATCCCCCCTGTGCCTTCCTTTTGTAGCTACCATAAGGCAAAGGTACAGAAGCCTGAAGTCCTACACCACCAGGTTCAAGAGCACGTGCTTCCCTTCGTCCATTTGCTTCTTGAACCAACCGGCACAATCCTAAAATCACTACGGTTTAGCAATACTTAGCTGTTTTGATTATATTGTACCTGATTTTTATGTTCATTTTTGTAAACATAGAAACATATTGTAAACATAGAAAATAGGTGCAGGAGTAGGCCATTCGGCCCTTCGAGCCTGCACCGCCATTCAGTATGATCATGGTTGATCATCAAACTCAGAACCCTGTACCTGCTTTCTCTCCATACCCCCTGATCCCTTTAGCCACAAGGGCCATATCTAACTTCCTCTTAAATATAGCCAATGAACCTGCCTCAACTGTTTCCTGTGGCAGAGAATTCCACAGATTCACCACTCTGTGTGAAGAAGTTTTTCCTCATCTCGGTCCTAAAAGGCTTCCCCTTTATCCTTAAACTGTGACCCCTCATTCTGGACTTCCCCAACATCGGAAACAATCTTCCTGCATCTAGCCTGTCCAATCCTTTTAGAATTTTATATGTTTCAATAAGATCCCCCCTCAATCTTCTAAATTCCAGTGAGTATAACCCTAGTCGATCCAGTCTTTCTTCATATGAAAGTCCTGCCATCCCAGGAATCAATCTGGTGAACCTTCTTTGTACTCCCTCCATGGCAAGAATGTCTTTCCTCAGATTAGGGGATCAAAACTGCATAATGTGTATAAATAATGTGTATAGTTTGTTTAATTTTTGTTTTACTTGTGAATACTGATTACATGATGTTATCTGCATGTGATTCTGCTGCAAGTAAGTTTTTCATTTCAGCTCTACATACATGTACTTGTGCATTTGACAATAAACCCGACTTTGAATTGACTTTAACTTTCTAGGTTATTTCTGACTTTGTATCTTGCTAATATACCTGTATTTGCACCAGTTACTGAGGGTGAGTTGGGCTGGAAGATCTGCTTCCCGTGCAGTATAGGTCTATGAATGAAACACTCCAGAATTTTCCCAAAGCTGGGTTTTCCTCATTTCTTCTTGCCTGGCCATTCCCATAAGATCTAGGTCAAGAAGACATCCCCTGTCTTGAATATACTCAGTGACATCCCTCTAGAACAGAGTATTCCAAGGATTCACCATGTTGTTGGTGTAGACATTTCTCATGGGAGTCGTGAATGGCCAGTCCTGTATTTTGAGACATTGATCTACAACTCTAGATACACCAGCCAGGGGAAACATCACCTCCATATTTACCCTGAAGAACTCTGAGTGAATTGACATCACCTCAAAAGTCGAAACAGAATAGGCCTGGTTGGCTTTGTCTCAAATAGAACAATTCACCTTTCAGGAAACAAGATGGCATGCCTTCTCTGCATTACCCTCTACTCTCAAATATATCATAGGAGCAACAAACAATCTGCTACAGAAACTCAACAGGTTGAGCGGCATTTGTGGTGGGGGGGGGGGGGGGATTTGTTGATGATTCAGGTTGAGACCCTGCATCAGGAATGAAACATTCCATCTGAATCTACAACAATTCTGTCTTAAACAAATGATGCTCAACCCCTCAGCAGATCATTGCTCAAAACTTTGTCCACCTCTACCAATATCCCCCTCAGCCTCCACCACTCCAATGAAAACAGGCTTCATCTCCTAAATGAAATGCTCCAGTCCAGGCAGCATCCTCTATGGTATTCTTTGCACTCTCTCCTGTGCAATCATGTCCTTCCTATAACACAGTGACCACAACTGCACGTAGAACTCCAGCAGTGACTTCACCCATTTTATAAAGGTGTGTCATAATGCACGGATTTAATTCCACAGCGGACATTCTGGTCAAAACAAGTGTTAAAAAGAATGCGTCTTCAATCACGAGTGCTGCTTCAGCCAGTAGTTTGTGGAAACATTATCCCTAACCTACTTGAGCACACAACATGTCAGAGTGTGGGGAAAGTTTAAATCCTGCCTATGCAGGTGTACAATAAAAATAGCACAGGCGTAGGTTTGAGTGACAGGGCTAAGCAAACTTGACACAATCCAGGCTTCATTGGGCTTGTGAAGCCTTCCAACATCTCACTGTTTTTAGCACTCAGACAACTGTGCGACGCAAACTAGGCACTGGTTCCTTGCCAGGAGCTCCCTAGAAAGGCCAACAGTCCTTGTTATGTACAGCAATGATTACAGGATCCAGAAATTCATGACGGCTACACAAGGTGAGACGGATGTAACAGGAGCCGTCAAACACATGTCACTGGGAAGAGTTCTGGTTACAAGGTAAGGAGGTAAATATGGAGGGTGGGGAGAGGGGGAGAGAGAGAGAGAGAGAGTAAGATACAAACAGTCAGACAGACAAATAGATAAAGAAGGAGAGATGGAGGTAGAGAGTGTGAGAGTGATGCACCATCAATAACTCTTGGAGACGTGAGGCGAGATATAGGCTTTTATTGGCTGGAAGAAAGAACAAGCAGCAATTGACCACCACACTGCATCCTGGAGACTGAGGCCGGGGCGGTGTCCCCAATTGCCTTTATACCGGGGTCCATGGGAGGAGCCACGGTCAGTGGGAGGAGCCACAGGAGCAGTCAGCGGGGTGGGGGGGGGGGTGTCCAGACAGGTATATGTAGTTCACCACAGAGAGCAAGACAAACAGAGAGGCAGAGATAGAGAGAGACAGAACAAAATAAAGAAGAGAGAGACAGGAAAAGGGAAAGGTGAACGACTGAGAGGGAGGACATTAGAAAGATAAAGGAAGCAACAGAGAAAGACAGGAAGAATTTAGAAGGGAGAAAGGGAAAGAGTCAGAATGAAGAAAACCAAATGATTGAGGGAAGAAACAAATAAGAAAGGAACAAAAGAAAGAGACAGAGCATGAAAGAGAGAGGAGAAAGACAGGAAAAGTGAGAGCAAATGATTGAAAGAAGAGACTTACAGAAAATGAAAGAAATAAAGTAGGGGAGAGAGAATGTAAAAGAGAGATGGAAAGAGAAAGAAAGACACCAATAATGTTGGAGGTGAGTAATCCACCAGGATCCAGTTAGAGTATTTCCAATACTCTAAGAATCATGGCTTCATTTTGATGTTGTATGCAGTAAGTGAGAAAGTTGCAGAATTCCAACAATCTCCTTTGGACCAATCTCATACTCCAATCTCTTTCCTATGTTTCTTTCTTTCTTCCCATGTTGCTGTTAAGGTGCACTTTGGTTTCAGTTCAATCCTAGGAACTTTCTACAGGGGCACAATTGAGAGATTCCTGACTGGCTGCATCACTGCCTGGTATGGGGACTGTACTTCCCTCAATCGCAGGACTCTGCAGAGAGTGGTGCGGACAGCCCAGCACATCTGTAGTTGTGAACTTCCCACTGTTCAGGACATTTACAAAGTTAGGTGTGTAAAAAGGGTCCGAAGGATCATTGGGGACCCAAGTCACCCCAGCCACAAACTGTTCCAGCTGCTACCAACCTCAACATACAAGCCAGGACCAACAGGCTCTGGGACGGCTTCTTCCACCAGGCCATCAGACTGATTAATTCATGCTGTTACAATTGTACTTCTATGCTATGAAGGAGGAACTCAGCAGGTCAGGCAGCATCTATGGAAAGGAATACGTTTTGGGCCAAGACCCTTAATCATGATTGGAAAGAAAGGGGGAAGAATTTTTGAAGTGCTTTTGAAAGAGGTTTGAGCTGTGTTTTGATGAGGGACAATGAAAAGGACTCTTGCCTTTGAGACGCGTTGTATAATGTCTTTAGAAGGCATTAGTAGCAGTTTACTTGCAAAGCTTAACTAGTACACATGATGAATTCTTAAGGTTATTTCTGCAGGCAACGTTTCTGGTATATTGTTATAGAGCAGACCCACACCATGTAACTCCTGACTGTAAATTGGGCTGCAGTCTGAATGCACCACCTAGAGTCGAATCATTCACCCGCACTTCTGCCTACCTCTCATCTTGCAGAGGAGTGTCCAACATATATGGACAGGTAAACAATGGTGATTTTCAACCTTCTGAGAGGTCAACCCCAAGGGGACCCTATTAATGAATAGGGAAGTGCACAGGACATCACTTGACATCATTTCATGTGCTGGTGACATCACTTCCTTTGGTTCACAGGCAATCTTGGGAGCCGGTTCTTGGTCACATCCTCTCACCAGTAACCTGTTCCAGCCTTAAGATAAGAGTGCGTACCTGGGAAAAGTCACCAGGAAAAAAGATAGTTCTCATAGTTTCTGACAGCACCAATCCCCTACTCACACCTCTCCCCTCATTGCCCTACCATCACCTACACCAAGGGAACATTTACCATAGCCAGGAAGTAGTTTATTTAAAGAAATTGTGGAGACAACTCTACCTTTGTTTAGAGACACAACAGGACAACAGATGCTGCAATCTAGAACAACAAACAATCTTTTGAGGAAGTCAGTGCGTTGAGCAGAAATTGTGGGAGGGAAGGAGCTGTCAACATCTTGGGTTATAACCTTATATCTGTTCTAATACAGGGCTTTGACACAAAATGTGTCAACAGCTCCATTTCTCCCATTGGTGCTGCTCAGCCCATTATGTTCCTCCAGCAGGTTATTTGGTGCTCTGCCTTCATTTAATTACCTTTTTAAAACACCACTGGCTAGTTGCCTGGTATTTTGGTCACACTATTACACAGGCACATTATATTCACAGAATTTATTCCCTTGTGTACACCCGCACCCCCTCCCCCCACCAGCCCGTCCTCCTGTCTGAGCAATGGCTGAGCACTTGGCCAGAAGCCTCTCAACACTCGGTCGTTCAACTGCACTGAAAAATGTTTACAGAAGCAGGAAGCTGCAGGGGTGGAGACAGTTCCCTATGACAGGTTGAGGGACCAACCAATCAGGCGGTGGCTGGTCCACGAAGGAGCAGGACCATCTGACAATCCATTACTTTCCAATCAGGAACGAAGATTGACTGGCACTGCAGGTGATCAGCCAATGGAGGAACAGATACCAGGGGCTCAATTTGTAAAGAGTGAAGCTTCAGACTGCAAACTTGCACCCAGCTGTAGATCACAGAGCATGAATCAGGCTCTTCAGCCCATCTCATTTGTACCAGCCTATGCCAATCCCATTTTTCAGCACTTAGCCGAGGCAATGAAAGTGCTCATCTAAGCTGTACTTCAATCAATTCCTCAAATCCCTATTAAATCTGCTACTCTTTGCTTGAACTTGGGTCTTCGGTTTACAGCATAGTTCAGGAACAAGTCCCTCAGCCCAAATTGTCCATGCCAACCTACCTGCCTGTCTAAGCTAGCCCACCTAGGTGTGTTTGACTTGTATCCCTCTACATCTTTTCTATCTGACTGCCCAAGTGGCTTTCAAGTGTTCTTGTGCCTGCAACCACTTCCTGTAGCATAAAACATAGAACATAGAGCAGTACAGCACAAGATCAGGCACTAATGTCGACATTGATATCAACTTAAACCATACTTTTGCCTACACATGGCTTAGATCTGTTGGTTCCCTGCATGTTGATGTGCCTATATAAATGGTTCTTAAACCTTGCGGTTGTATCTGTGTCCACCACTCCCAGCAGCACATTCCAGGCACGTACCATGATGTGTACAAAAACTACCCTGTAAATCTCCTTTAAATTTATTTCCCAACTAAAAGTTATTCCCCTAGAGGCTGACATTCCCACCCTGAGAAAAATCCATTTATCCCATCAATGATTCTCATAATTTTATAAATTTCTATCAGGTTCAAAGCTCAAATTTCCAAGTAATATATGTCACCATATTAAATTTACTCTGAACTTTGAAGCCTTCCTTTGTCTCCAGCGTACACTTTATGTTACATCACCCCTGCGTCAGACCGCAGGGCGTGCACACTGAGATGCTTTCTGCATGCTAGTTGCTTAGTGAGGTTATTTTTTTCCCCTTTCAGATGATCCTCAGGACCAATTGAAAGAAGAGCAGAGAAGTCATTCCTTACTCCAGTTATGCTAATAGACTCTTAGAAGAGCTTCCCTGAACATTCAAAAGAAAAAGAAAAAAAAAGCAGGAATAAATGGTCCCCTTCATGGGACCAGCAGGTCAGTCAGTGTCTGTGGAAGGAGAATCTGAGTTTGTTTCTCAGAACATGGAAATGTTGAACTCCAGATGAACTCCTAAATCTCTCAATCTACATATCACCTTAGTGTCTGCCTGCACTGCACATTCTCTGTAAATGTAACACTATAACACATCTGATTATTGATTTTCCCTTTCTGCTACCTCAATGTACTTGTGTTTGGAATGATTTGTCTGAAGGCATGCAAGACAAAGCTTTCCACAGTATCTCGATACAAGTGATAATAATAAACCGATTACTAATAAAAAGTTGGTTTTAAATTCCAAGAAAGTGAATGGGTGGAGAAAGTAAAGAAGATGTCATCTTCTTGGAACAATGAAAGCCTTCATTTCTGCCCTTGTGACAGGGCAAAATAGCAGTGAGGTATTGATGACTTTACAGAGGTTTATAACATCATGAAGGGCATAGATAAGGTCAAAGGTCAGTATTTTTTCCTGGAGTCAGAGAGTCTAAAACCAGAGGCACAAATTCACGATGAAAGGTGGAAAATTCAAAGGGGACCTGAAGGGCAAATGTTTCACTCAAAAGGCAGTGGCTATATAGAATGAGCTGCACAGATGAAATGGTGAGCAGGTACAATTGCAATGTTTAAAACTCATTTGGACAGGTACATGGATAGGAAAGGTTCAGAGGGGTATGAGTCAAGAGCAGGCAAATAAGATTAACTCAGGAAGACATGTTGTCCAGCCTGGACGCGTTGAGCCAAAGGGCCTGATACCATACTACATCCCTCAGTGACTCTGTGATGTGTAGTAAGGTGAATATTAAATAAAACTAAAGATGATATTAATTCGCAGACTGAGTAATGAAAGATTCTTTGTTGCAACCATTCTACCTGGAGAAGGCTTAGGTAGAGGATGATTAGTGAGAATAAAGGAGAGAAGAAAAATGGTAGAGTTATTGAAAGTTGGAAATATAAGAGATTGCTGGAAATAGCCAGGCAGCATATGTGGAGAGAGAAACAAAGCTAATGTTGCAGATTGATGACTCTTCATTGGGATCATTTACTTCTGATATACACTGGAAAGGCTGGTTATCTGAAAGTGTTGACTTTAGCCATGATAATGTAGAACCTTACCCTGCCAACTCTGGCTCAATAGTTTATCTCATTGGCACAATGTTCACATAGTCAAAAACACAGTTTTGCTGTGGAACACTTGCAAAACTCAGTGCTTGTGTAAGGTGTTATATTAATGCAAGTTCTTTCTGACATGCTCAGTTAGAAATTTCATGTCTTGCAACTCCCCCACAACTGCATCAGTAAATTAGAGGCCTTATATGCAGACTGTACGTTCAAATCCCTGCTTACAGTGTACAACTTTGCTCTTTTTAAAAGAAATCTGGAACTAAATAGCCAGTATAAGTAAAACTGAGCTTACATTGGTTGAGACTCATAAAAGGCTAAGGTGGCATTATTAATGTCAGTCGATGGAGAAAATCTGGTGTCTCTAGTGGAATCAGTTATGCAACAATGTGTTTGAGTCTATCGTGCTCTTTAAAACAATCTGGCAAACCAGTTGTATGCTGTTAAATCAGCTCAGCTGTTCGAATAGAGGGATTGCCATCATCTTCCTGGAACAACGGGCGCCAATAATTCTGACCTTGTGAAAGGCAAAACGGTGAGGCGGCATTGTTGGCAAAACAACTGAATCTTTGTTCTTCAGTAGATCTCAACATTGGACTTCTAATTCAGGTTTGATGGGGGCTGGTGCTTAAAGTAAAAGTCACACAGTGAGAGATGTATCATGCGAGTTAGAGTTTCTGCTGTTCCTTCCAGTCCTCCCATTCTCCACACCAGCACTGTGTCAAAGAGACATGGAGGCATTGCACTTGCACATACTTGCACTTGTCCAGGATGCTAAACTTGGCATGAAGTGAGTGTTGTCTAGATCTTGCTGCATGGAGGAGTGGGCAGATCCATTAACTGTGGAATTGAACACACTGTCATCATCAGTGCACATCCCCACTTCTGACCTTACAATGGAGAGTTTAGGAGCTATTGATATCAAAACATCATTGGTTGGTGTCTTGGCAATGATAATTCCTCAACAGCACCAAGCTCCACTCTCTGGATGAGGTTTATTCTGTCAATCATAGTCATTCACCACAGAAACAGACTTTTTGGCCCATTGAGTCTCTGCTGGCCATCAAACACCCCCTTACAGTAAATTCTATTTTACTGTCCTCATGTTCCCATCAACTTCCCCCAGATTTCACCACTCCCCTAAACTCTAGAGGCAATTTACCGCAGCCAATTAACCTACCAATCTACCTATCCAGAGGACATAGCTTTAAGGTGAAGGATGTAGATTTTTCACACAGACAATGGTCTATATGTGAACAATCTGCTAGAGGGAGCAGTAAGAAATGTACAATTACAACATTGAAAACACATTTGGACAGATACATGGATAAGAAAGGTTTAGAAGGACATGGGTCAACCACATGCAAATAGGACAAATTACACGGACATTCGGGTTAGCATGGACAACATGGGCTGAGGGCCCTGTTTCTCTGCTACATAAATCAATGGCTCTTTGGGACAAATGCGCAAACTGAAGAATCTGAGGGAAAAAAACCCTACACAGTCATAGGGAAAATGTGAAAATTCCACACAGGTGGCACTGAAAGTCAAGATCAAACTCAGACCTTTGAAATCTGTGAACTAGCAGTTGCCCCGGTGACATTTATCACCTCAAGTTGTGACCTTTCCTGTCAGAGAAATATTTTATTTGTGCATTCCTCACTAAACTCATAATTTTAAGGACCCTAGCCTGTCCATGCTTTATGTCAATTGATGACATTGATGGCAGTAACCATGAAGGAAGCAGTGTGAAGAAACAAGGAACTGCCTTGTGCCAGTTGGTTCAAGAGCTGAATGGTTGAAGGGAAGAAACTGTTCTTGAAGCTGGTGATGTGGGACCTCAGGCTTCTGTACTCCCTGCCCGATGGTAACATTGAGAAGACGGCATTGCCTGGATGGTGACGATTTTGATGATAGGTTTTGCTTTCTTGAGGTAGTGCCTCTGGTAGATACTACTGATAGTGGGGAGAGATGTACCAGTGATATCTTGGGCTGAGGGTGAAATGGGTGATAGGCAGATGAGGGAGGAGGGAGAACGGGAATGGTGTTAGAATATGGGATGTAATGAGTGGGAGTAACAAAGGCTGAAGTTGATGGATCCTGGTAGAAGAACAGCTCCTTATATTCTTCCTGTGTGGTCTCCATCCAGGTACCATGAACACTGAATTCTCAAAATTCAAGTAACCACTCCCCATCTGTCCCTTTTCCTTTTTCCCTCTTTTATCTCTCCTCCTTGTCCTTCTGACACCCCTCACCCTATCACTTTTGGCTCCCTCCACTCATTCCATCTGCCCATTACCAACACACTGATTTCTCTCCTCACCTCTGAACCCTTTTTCATTCTCAGAATCAGGTTTAACATCACTGGCATATGTAATAAAATGTCTTCTCAGTTTGCTAGATCTTCAGCCCTTTGTTGCTTCCACCTGTCACCAAGCTTCTGATATCATTCTCACTTTCCCTCACTCCCTCATCTGCCCATTAGCACACTCACCAGATCCTGCCAGGTCTCACACCAGTCCTTCGAACTACCATTTTACACTGGTCCTCCCCATCATTCTTTCAGTCACCATGAAAAGTCTCAACCTAAAATACCAAACTTCCATTTCCCTCCATAGATACAGCTTGACCCATTGAGGCCCTCCAGTGCTCGGTGTATTGTTCTGAGTGGTGGAGATGAGTTTTCCCAAGCTTTTCCCTGGACGTTCCAGTCTCAACTAACGGGACGTTGCTGTCTCCAACTGTTAATTAAGATTTGGTTGTGGAGTTGACAGCAAGGCCAGAGATGGGAACAACGTTTCTGCTCTGCGTTGCCATGGTGAGTACATCTGACTGCCACAGTGACTTGCTTTAGAGGTTGTCATGGGCACAGGAGTTACACCTGACACTGCAACGATCGGTCATAACTACAGGAGGTGCTGTCTCAAGAAGGTGACATCCATCATCAAAAATCCTCACATCTGGGCTATGCAATCTTCTTGCAGCCATCATCAGGAAGGAGGTACAGAAACCTCTGATGTTCATTATCAATGATGAGGTTCAGATATTCAAAGAGGCCACCACAGATTTGCTATGTTGTGGCTGCTTATATAATTCTGCTAATGCTATTGTAGGTAAGTTTATCATTGCACCTGTGCTTATGTCAATAAACCCAACTTTGACTTTGACCTACTCTTACTCCACCTTTTTGCACTGGCTACCTTCCCTCTATCTTTCCATCCAGATGAAGGGTCCCAGACGTTGTCTGGCCTGTTGAGCTCTTCTAGCGGCTTGTGTGTTGCTCTGGATTCCTGCATTCGCAGGCTCCTGTATCTCCACCACCTGGAGTAGTCTTGCAGAAAGAATCAGAATCAGGCTTATTGTCACTGACATACAGGATGTCGTAAAAAGTGTTGCTTTACAGCAGTAGTATAATGCAAGGCATAAGAACTACTATAAGTTACAGAAATAAATCTTGCAAAAGAGGGTTCACAAGGGTTCATGGACGATTCAGAAATCTGATGGTAGAGGGGAAGCTGTTCTTAAAACATTGAATGTGGGTCTTCAGGTTCCTGCACCTTCTCCGTTTGCAGTAACGCAAAGAGGGCATGGCCCAAGTGGTGAGGGTCTTCAGTGGTGGATGCTGCTTTCTTGACACATCACCTTTGGAGGGTGTCCTCAGTGGTGGGGAGCATGGTGCCTGTGGTGGAGCTGGTTGAATCTACATCCCTCTGCAGTCTCTTTCAAACCCCTGCATTGGAGCTTCCATATCAGGATGAGATACAGCGAGTCAGAACGCTCTCCACTGTACATCTATAGAAATTTGCAAGAGTCTTTGGCAACATAACAAATCTCCTCGGATTCGTAATGAAGTACAACTCCTGGTGTGACTTCTCCATGATTGCTTCAATGTGTTGGCCCCAGGATAGATACTTTGCAATCTTGACACCCAGTGATTTGAATCTGCTCACCCTTTCCACCACTAGTGATCACAATCATACAATCATCAACAAAACTAAGCACAGTAATCGGGGTTGCCTGGAGAGTTTGCCAAGTGCGTAACAACATCAAGCTGATTCTCACCTCCCACTCCTCAGGGAAGAACGTAGTCAGAGAAGGATCCCTTGTATATGTAAACTCTGGTTATATCACCAATTTGCCCATCTGGGCTCTGGCCCAGGAAATGTTATTTGCCAATCAACCCCTGGGCCAAGATCTTTATGATTTGTGGTGGCTGCAAGTTTAGGCTTCTTGCCAGATGATGATCAGCAATGCTCCGCTGAGTAGTTACTCTCATACTGAATCAACGCTCCCAAGAATAAACTACCCAGTCGTACTATAACAAAATTGTTATGTCACTTAAAGAGGCCAGTCAGCCCATTGAGGCTCTGCTGGCTCTCTGAAGTACAATCCTGTCAATGCTATTTTCCTATCTTTTGCCCACGTTTTGCATATTATTTGTTCTTGTGCCCCACAGAGTCATAGGGTAATACAGCTGGGGAACAGGACCTTCAGCCCATCAAGTATCCAGCTGCATTAATTCTACACTGGTGCCATTTTATTCTCCCCCTCACCCCCAGACTGCACCATCTATCCACACACTAGGGCCAGTAGGCCAACCTTTGGGATGAAGGAAACCAAAGTGCCTGGAGGAAACTCAAACTGACACAAGAGGAATGTGCAAACTCCAAACAGACAGTGCCCGAGATCAGGGTCGAACCTGTGTTTCTGGCACTGTGAGGCAGCAGCTCGAAGAGCTGTGCCACTGTCCTGTCTGTCCAATTCTCTCCTGAAGTTTCCATTTGCCTTACTCACCAAAGCTCTGACTGAAAGAGTTTATTCTCAAATTTTGCACGAGTTTTTAAATCTGTGCCCTGTTGCCCTTGGGTCCACTGGATAGTGGGGAGTGGTAGCTACGCAGGGAGCCTTGTGTCCTAAAGTGCCATGCACTCCCATTGTATACTTAGCCTTGCCCAGAACCCTGTGACAACCTCTAACTCAAGTCATCAGAGAAGTCAGATGTACTCACCACAGTAATACACAGAGCAGAGAGGTTTCTCCCACCTCAGACTGCCACTTCCACGTTCACCAATCTGGTAAATCAAGTGATCAGTGGAATTGGAATTACAACTCGGTTATTATTGTCATAGAGTTTGGAGGCTTGCATGTCTCAATGATACAAAGAGCTCTGTTGGCTTTTGGTAGGTTACCCATGCCAAACAGGTCAAAAGGTAGAGGCCAGACTAAGGGTGGCCTACTGATCCTCCAGGTTCAGCTCAGGGCTTACTATTCTGATTGGTCAAAATAAAAATTGTTACGGAAACAGCACAAAGAATCCTTTTATATCTGTGTGCGATGGTATGGACAGACAGAGATGGAGAACCATCATTGCTGCCCTAAATGCCAGTGGTGTAACAGGCAGTAAGTAATTATTGTCACATGTATCAAGGTACACTGAGAAGCTTGTCTTGCATACTAAACTTCCTGTCTCATTCAGTACTCCAACTTGTATTTATTTGAGATACAGCCCACAGTGGTATCATCTACAAACATGTAGATGGTGGTAGAACAGAATCTAGTGTTGCCTATCCTTAAGTGATACTATTCTATCTTGTTGCAGAAAAAGGCGTTGACTCACAGGGTCCAGTGTTTAGACCCCCCTTATTCCGTACAGTTCAGACTCACTTCCACTGTTAGAATGGACTTTGACCCAAAGCCACAGTACTCCTACCCCTCTGAGTCCCTTAGCAAAACCTGTACACCGTTTGCACAGAGCATGTATGATGCTCTGTGTAAAGCAGATAGTTTTATTCCTTGACTTAAGAAAATATATAATAGTAGAGGAATTAATCCAAAGGAGGTTCACCAGGTGAACTGTTGGGATTAGAGGTCTGTCCAATCAAAAGAGTCTAAAGAGATTGGATCTGTTTTCTTTAGAGTTTAGAAGAATGAGGGGTATCTTACTGACACAGATAAGATCCTAGTAGATATTTCTACTAGTGAGAGATTTTTTCAGTGAGAGGACATAGTTACAGGATGTTGGGGGGGGGGGGGGGGCTTGTGATTTAAAACGGGTGTGTGGAAATTTCTTCTTGCATTGTCACAGAGTCACAGAAATACAGAAGGCCTTTTGGCCCATTATTGACAAGGATGAGCTGGTACTATTTGCCTGCATTTGGTCCATATCCCTTTAAGCCTTTCTTATCCATGTGCCTGCCCAGATCTTGTAATTGTACCACTTTCCCTAGCAGCTCAATCCACATACCCACTACCTTCTGTGTGAAAAACTTGCTTGTGAGTTCCCCTTGAAATCTGCTCCCTCTCAATCTACATTCATGACTTCTAATTTTGTAGAGATTATCTATGACTCTCATTATTTTATAAACAAGTATAAGGTCATCTTTCAGTCTCCTATACTCTGGTGAAAACAGTCCCAGCCTATCCATTCTCTCCCTGCAACCGAAGGTCTCCAATCGTGGCATCATCCTTGTGAATCTTCTCTGTACCCTCTGTAGTTTAACCATGTTGGTAAACTCAGGGAACTCTCCACCCCAAGGAGTTGTGGAAGGTAGATCATCGGAAGTACTTAAAGTGGGTTAGGTAAGTATTCTGGAGACATTGGGGAATTGAAGGTCATGGGGAACTGGGACAGAAGGGAGATGAGGCCAGCGTAGATCAGCCATTGATCACATTAGATTGCAGGCCACGCTGGAGGACCTACTTCTCCTGCTCCTGTTTACTTTTGTCCTTGTGTTGTAGAAGCAAGAAGCAGAAAAGAATCCGGGTAATGCCCTTGAGAATCAGTTCAGCAGGCTTGGATGATCAGAGACAGGGGGATTCCAGGCAACAGTCCAAGCCCTGTAGTGTGGTTGGGTAGAGCTATGCTTGAAGTAAAAACACCCTGTAAACAAAAACTACCAATCTTCTTAGTAAAATTTTGACTCCCAGGCTCAGGAACAGTACATCTGTTTTTCTTCTCTTCTTCAATGTAAACGTCTCTAGGACAAGTTGCAGTGGGAAAAGGAAGCGTATCAAGTGGAGCGGTTCTTCGTGGGAGATGAGGAGACTCCACTGGGAATTATGTTCTTTTCTTACGTAATCCATGGTAAATAAAATTCCAATCTGCTGTAGCATGGGAAGTTTAACAGTTAAGTGGGAAGTGATGCCTCTTATTTCAGAAACAACATTGAAGGTGGATGGATTTTGCTTTGGGGAACTGACTGCCAATTCTGGGCTGGATCAGAGGGACCCTTTCCAGGCTGGGATCAAACCCAAGTCACTGGGGTTAGGAGACAGCATCTCGACCGGCTGCTCACAGCTTCAGTGTTCCATTATCACCTCGTGGAGGTTTCAGCCACTCCTGTTCCTCTTTTCTCTTAAATCTGATTGTATCTGATTCCAGCACCTCCTCTTGCAGATATCAACATCTTTCTGTGTAAAATACTTTCCATTCAGATCCCCTTTAAAACTCCATCCTCTCTCCTTATGCTTTCTATCACTGGGAAAAAGAGATGTTAATTATCTACCCTATCAATGCCTCTCATAATCTTACACATTTCTACCAGGCCATCAATCACCCAGCTGCCATTGCTCCAGGGAAAACAAGCCAGGCCTAAATAATCTCACCCCATACATGATGGCTTTCATTCCACACAATATCCTGATGAACATTTTCTGCACTCTCTCCAGTGCAGCCACATCCTTCTTATAATATGGTAACCAGAACGGCACCCAATGCTCAAAGTGTGATCTGGCCACTGTTTTATAAAGTTGTTTCTGCATCTATGTGAGTTTGGCTCTCTCTTCCATAATGGCAATGAGCTCTGGAACAATATGATTGTAAACTGAGGTTAACCCAAGACCTATAGGCTTAATATCCTCCATGTCTGCTCTCCCATCAACATCAGCAGAATGACAAGATCCTGGGATCTCACTTCAAGGTCTGAAGGAAATTGGATGGGTTCCAGTTGAAGGTAGGCTTTACCAGAGTTTCCATATTACCAAAGTGAAAGGTGATGGTCCAATTGGTTCTGTTCACAATGCCAAAGCAGGCAGCGGAGTTAACTGAAACCTCAGTAAGATGATGATAGAGAAAAAAAACTCAGCATCTTCTGAGTATTGAAACCATAGGACAGACACTGCCTCACAGTGCCAGGGAACCAGGTTCAACTCTGACCTCCGTGCTGTCCGTGTGGAGTTTACATCTCACCTCTATCAACGAGTTAGTTTTCCCTGGGTTCTAATTGCTACCATTGGGCAGGAGGTCTCAAAGCATGAAATCTCATGCCATCAGGTTGAAGGACAGCTATATTTGTACAACCATCAGGTTCTCGAACCAACCTGCACAACCCGAATCCTTCATCAACAACTGAGCACTATGAGCCATGGGCATGTTTCTGATTGTGCCTTTCTTTTGCATTAATGTCTTGTTTATGCATACTTTTCCACTGTCTCTCTTCAATGTACAGCGTGTATACTTTACGTTCTGTGTGTTGTCTGAGTGACATGTCTGTGATGCAGCTACATGCATGTTTTTCATTGTAGCTGCACTTGACTAAACTTGCGCACATGACAATAAACTGAAATTGACTTGACTCCAGTTTGCTCCTACATCCTAAAGCGGTGCTGGTAGGTAGGCTAATTGGCCATAATGTGTAGGTGAGAGGCAGAATACAACACAGAACAGTAAACACAGGAACAGGTGAATTGACTCATAATGTCTGCTCCCAATTTGATGCGGTATTAAACTAAATCTTTTCCGCCTACATGATCCAGATTCCTCTATTGCCTCATATTCACTCTTAAACACCACTATTTCCATTACCACCCCTGGCAGCCTGTTCCAGGCACGTAACACTCTTTATGTAAAAAAAAAACTTGCCATGCCCATCTCCTTTAAAATGACGCCTTCTTACCTTAAGAGTATTTTCTCTAATATTTGATATTTCTATCATGGGAGAAAGCTTCTCTCTTTATCTGCTTCACATAATTATATACATTTTTTTTATCAGGTCTCCCCTCAACATCCAATATTTCAGAGAAAACAACCCAAATTTGTGCAACATCTCCTTATAGTTCATAACCTCTAATCCATGATGCGTCCTGGTGAATGTCTTCTACACCCCTTCCAAAGCCTTCCTGTAATGGGGTGACAAGAACTGCGTGCAAGCAGTGACTTAACAAAACTTTTATGCAGCTGCAACATGACTTCATTTCTCTTATGGCCAGTGCCCTGACCAATGAAGACAAGTATGCCATCCAGCTTCTTTAACACCCTCTCTACTCAGGGAGATATGGACTTGTACATTAATGCTTTTAACTTCATTGCTTCCCTCTACATTTGACCACCCAAAGTGCAATGGCACCTCACACTTGCAAGGATTAAACTCCTAGGACCTGGAGGGTACCGATGGGAGTAAGTGGAGAAGTTTTGTAAAATGCCAGTGTGCAAAGACACAATGGCTTCTCCAGCAAATTTTTAGATAGTGTTTCAAAGTTCCTAGTCAGGGATTTCAGTCAACTAAAGTTTAGTGAATGCAGCATCACTAAACTTTTAGACAAAATTACTCTTTTACAGAGCTAATAGTAGTGCTCAGTGGATGAGGGTTTCTATGGACACCAGACCCAGTGGCTCAGCTAAGGGGGTGGTGTGAGAAGAAGCAGCAAGACAGTAGGGAAACTAGATAGGCTGAGAGGTAACCCAAACAGGCCAGTGTTACCATTACTATTCCTGGCCCACGTCAGCTGGCTAGAAAGTAAAATGGACTCACTGAGACTAATCCACAGAAAAAAATGTGAAACTGCTGTGGTCTGGTTTTCAACATAACATGGCTAAACAACATGTTGCATAGTGGTTAGCAACAATGCTTTATAGTACCAGTGACCTGGGTTCAATTCCTGCTGCTCTCCATAAGGAGTTTGTACATTCTCCCCATGACCATGTGGGTTTCCTCCTCCTACAGTCCAAGACGAACCGGCTGGTAGGTCAATTGCTCATTGTAAATTGTCCCGTGGTTAGGCTATGGTTAAATCAGAGGTTGCTGGGCAGTGCAGCTCGAAGGGCCGGAAGGCCTGGTGTCTCAATAAAATAAAATAAAAATAAAACAACATGCCTGACTTGGCTTTTCAACTTGAAGGGACGACTCTGTTACACAGAGGCAGAAACTCTCTGTAGGTGAATTCCAGAGGAGGTGGAATCTGCCTTTACAGTTACAAAGGCTGGTGCATAAACTCATCTGTAGTTAGCAGTCACCTTGCTGGGGCAATTGAACATCTAACAATTAAACATTGGCCACATTACCTGTTCAGGGAGTTTACTGTTGCATTCATCACCAGTCTCTACATCCTGCCGAGTGCAAAAACCAAGGACACACTAGAGTTCTACAGTCTCATCAGCTCTCTACAAAACAAGCATCCAATCGATCTCTTCATAATTGCCAGAGACTTCAATCATATTAACTTGCAGGACATTTCAATCAAATTCTACCAACACGTCACCATGGCCACGGGGAACAAACAGACTGGTCCATGTTTATAAAAACAGATGCAGTACTTACAAGGTCACCCCACACCCTCATCTTGGTCCCTCTGACCACATCTCCCTAATGTTAATCCCAGTATACTGACTGTTGCTGAAAATGGAGAAACCAGTCAAGAGGACCATCACTGTATGGCGAATGAGGCAAGCCCTATGCTTCAGGATTGCTTTGAATGGAGTAATTTGCAGACGTTCAACGAGGTTGCCACAAAAACAGAAGACATAGACCTCAAGGAATATGCCTCACCTGTCACCAGCTATATCTATAAGTGCATAGACAATGTTGGTGCCTGAAGAATGGTTACCTCATAGACCAACCAAAAGCTCTGGCTGAATGCAGAGGTGCACTCCCTACAAAGAGTCTGGGAGGATGCCTTCAAGTCTGGAGATAAAACCGCTCTCAGGACAGCTTGGAGATATCTCACCCTAGGCATCACAAAGGTAAAGGCGGCCTATGCAAAAAATTGAGGAACACCTGCCTGATGACGAACCCTTGCGTGTGTGGCTGGGCATCAAGGGCATTACAGACTTCACAAGATAAAAGAGCCAGTGACACCCCCCTCCCTGACACTTTTATGTATGTATGCAACACGCCAACCATGAAAGCTGCCCCCTCCCAGGTGAGCAGCTACTGTTCGTAAGAGCAGAGAAGGACTCTACAAAGTGTCCGCCCCCAGAAGTCGGCCAGGACGGACAACATCCCAGGTTGAATACACGGGGGCATGTACACTAGCTCACTGATATCTCACGGACATCTTCAGCACTTCGCTTGTCCAGGCTGCTTTCCCCCACATGCTTCAAATCAGCCCCCATCATCCCTGCACCAAAGAACTCTACACATTCAGAACTACACGACTACTGCCCGATGGCACTGACGTCAATCATCATGAAATACTTCGAATGGCTGATAACGGCACCTATCAAAATCTCCATTCCTCCCACATTCGACATTCACCAATATGCTTACCAACAGAACTGCTTTATGACAGATGTCAATGTGGCCCTGACACACCCAGAAAACGAGGACTCTTATGTCCAAATGCTGTTTCTGGATTTTAGTTCCGCATTCAACACTATTGCCCCACAGACCTTAGTGAATGAGCTCCTACTCCTCAGTCTAAATAGACCTCTGTGCAACTGGGTGTTGGACTCCCTAACTGACCTAAGATGGTCAGGATGCACAATCACTCCTCCCACCTCATCACCCTCAACATGGTGCCCCCCAGGGCTGAGTGCTGAGCCCACTGCTGTACACTCTGCTCACAACCGACTGCACAACCAAACACCCGAGTAATCACATTGTCAAGTTCATTCACAGTGGTGGGGCTCATCACCAACAACGATGAGACAGCCGACAGAGAGAGGGTGGAAGAGCTCGAGACCAGGTGCCAGGCAAATAACCTTTTCCTCAATGTCAACGAGACAAAAGAGATAGTTATCAACTTCAGGAAAACCTGCACCTCTCACACCTCTTTATGTCAGCAGCACAGCAGTGGAAATTATGAGCATTTTCAAACTCCTGGGAGTACACATCCCACACAAACTCTCATAGTCCTAGAACACATCCTACACAGTCAGGAAAACTCACCAACACCTCTACTCTCTGAGGAAGCTAAAGAGAGCTGGACTATGCACATCTATACTCATGTCATTCTACAGACTGTGTAGTAGAAAACATCCTAACAAGCTGCATCACTGCATGGCATGGAAACTGAACTGTGGTGGCCAGGAGCGTTCTACAGTGGTAAGCCAAAACAGCCCAATGCATCGCCCGCACCATCCTACTTGTCACCAAGGATATATATACAGAAAGGTGCCGGAGAAGGACCAGTAACATCATGAAGGGTCCCATCTGCTCTACTCACCCCACTCCCATCTGGGAGAAACTACGTAGCACCCATACCAGAACCACCAGGCTCGAAAAAACAGTTACTTTCCCCATGCAGTTAGACTTAGCAATACCTTCACCACCACTGCTTTAACGTTTCCTTTCAGAGTACCTAGAGTCAGTTTATGTACATGCAATCATCTATGTATTCAAGCTACCTTATGTATTTATATTTATTGTGCTTTTTATTGTTGTTATTTATCTTACTGTTCTTTGTGCTACATCAGATCTGGAGTAACAATGATTTTGTTCTCCTTTACCTTTGTGAACTAGAAATGACATTGAACAATCTTGAATGTTGAACCTTGAGAAGTATACACAGGGAAAATTAAAGTTGAAATGAAATTGCTTTGTGAGCTAGTATTGTATCATTGGGCTGAAAGGCTTCCTTATTCATATAGAAAGGTGGAGGAGAACTTATTGGGAATATTCCGTATAAAAGTCTGCAACTTCTGCTCATTCAATCCACCCCCTCCCCTCCCCTTCATTACTTCCTGGCCATTCCAAGCCTCTTTCTCTGTCTCAGGGTGACTTGTCTGCTGTCCCCAGTTCCCACACTATGTGAGGCCTGAGCCAGTTCCTGTTACACAGATATTATTTCCGCCGCTGTGATACCCACCGAGGTGATTGCTCCGACCACAGGCTCACTTTCAAAGGTCACACGATCCATTTGAAAAGTACCAAGCTCTCCCAGTATGTGCATGTCTTCCTTTTGTGACTGCAGTGCAATGTAACCTGTAATAGAAACATACCAGGGGTCCTTCACCACTTTGAAACATCTCAGAGCTCCTCTGTAAAATAATAAATGATTAAAGTCAGTTAAGTACATCCCTGCACTGGAGGGCTGAGTGTTCTTTTTCCCAAAGATTGAAAACATGCACCGCTAGGCTCAAAAGCAAGTTGCTTCGGGAAAGCAGCCAGCATAATCAAAGACCACACCTACCCTGTACGTTTGCTCTGCTCCGCCCTCACCATGCAGAAGATACAGAAGTCTGAAAGCACGTAGCACCAGGCTGAGGGACAGCTTCTGTTCCCATGTTATAGGACTCTTGAATGAAAAAGATGAACTCTTGATCTCTCAGTCTACCTCATCATGATGATCCTTGCACCTTGTCTTTCTACCTGCACTGCACATTCTCTGCATCTGTAGCTAGGCTCTGAATTCTGTTATTGCATTTGCTTTTGTCCTGCCTCAATGCAAAACAAAACTTTTCTCTGTATCGCAGTACATGTGCCAGTAATAATTACCAATAACTCCTATTTTCTAGGTTTGTCTACATGCACGTGAGAAACAGCAAATGATCTGATGCTTGGTGGCGCTGGTGTGAAAGGTGTTTTCAACCTACAGTACTGTCCCAAAGTCTCAGACACATATATATCGCTTGGGTACCTAAGACTTTTGCATTGTATTGTAGTAATTTTATGTATTGCATTGTACTGCGGCCACAAAAAAAAATTCATGACAAACGTGAGTGACGGTAAACCTGATTCTGATTTGGGTCTCTATTGTGGACTGAGAGTGGGAAGGGGGCAGGGAGAGCATAGTCATGGAAGGGAGGGAACAGAAAGAACTAGAGTGACCTTCTGTAATGATCAACAAACTAATTGTTTGGAATCAAATGACCTTGCCTGGTGTCTCTGGGGTGAGTGTGCCTGCACCCACACATCCCCCCCACCTCTGACACTGCTTCTCTGTCACCTGTTCCACACCCCCCCCCTGAGGCAGTCCATCCCCACCATCCCAACACTTAGAAACATTCAGATTTACAGACTGGCTCTTTGCACCACGTTGACCAATACAGTACTGTGCAAAAGTCTCAGGCACCCACTGTATTTGCCTCAGCCTTTTGCACGGTACTGTACAGGGAAAGATACTGGAAATGTTATTGTTCATTATCATTCTTGATTGAGACCATGATACTGAGTCTTATAGTCTACAATATGTACAGACATGGTTGATTAGACCAATCGGGGTTTGAAATTTCCTTTTGCACAGGTGACAAAGGTACAGTGAGGCTTAGGATCTTGATTTTCCAGACTCTCTCATCCTCTTCGCTTCCTTGATTCCATCTTCTTCATATGAGTGAGTCTTTTTCCATGGATGTTCTAAGAGACTTCACATCTTTTTCTGTCTACCAGCTGTTTGCTTGCCCTCAGTCAGCTCTCTGTCAAGAGGCTGCTTTGGTACTCTACCATGAGACTTTCTTTGGCCACGTCTCGCTTACCTGAACTGTGATTCTTTCAGCAATAAGAAAATAGTGGGGATCTTTGAATGGGATAGAATCTGTGTGTCATAGAGTCATAGATTCATAGAAGTACAGCACAGAAACAGGCCCTTCAGTCCATCTGGTCCACCCCAAAACCATTAAATGTGCCTACTCCCATTGACCTGCTCCGGGACCATAGCCCTCCAAGTCTGTATCTATCCAAATTTCTCTTCAATGTTGAAATCGAGCTCACATGCACCACGTGTGCTGGCAGTTCATTCACACTCTCATAACCTCTGAGTTCCCCTTACACTTGTGTGTATGGAATCCTGTCTTGTCACTTGTTGTGTTGCATTCATGAACAAGTCGTGTGGAAGTGGTTAGGATGGTTGGCATGTCACTGTACACTGTCCATGTCTCATAAGAATAAAGTGGGTATAACAGCAACACGATACAACTTGAACTTGGTCTGTAGGCTGATTTCTCTTTGAAACTGGATTTTTTTTTATTGTCACATGTACTGAGATACAGTGAAAAGTTGTTTTGCATACTGTTCATACAGATCAATTAGTTACATAGTGCATTGAGCTAGAACAAGGTAACTTCAATATACAGTAGATTCCAATGAGATCCCTCCTCATTCATACCAGCCCAGAGCCATCAAACACTTCACATTAACCCTTTCCTTCCAGGAATCATTCTTGTGAACCCTCTCTAATGCTGGCACATCTTTTCTGAGATAAAAGGCCCAAAATTGCTCACAATGTTCCAAGCACAGTCTGACCAGTGCCTTAGAAATCCTTCGCATTACATCCTTGCATTTATATGCTAGTCCTCTCTAAATGAATGCTAATCTTGCATTTGCCTTCCTTGCTACCAACACAACCTGAAAGTTAACCTTTTGGGAAACCAGCACAATGACTCCCAGGTCCCTATGCATCTGTGATTTCTGATTTTTTTTCTCCATTTATAAAATAGTCTACACCTTTATTAATTTTATCAAACTCTGTGACCATACATTTCCCTACACAATATTTCATCTTCCACTTCTTTGCCCATTCTTCTAATCTGAAAGAGTCCTTCTGCAGACTCCCTGCTTCCTCAACACTACTGGCCCATCCACTTATCTTCCCCTCATCCACAAACATAGCCACAAAGCTATCAATTCAATCAGACATATCACTGATTGAAAACAGGTGGTCCCGACATCAACCCCTACGGAACACATCTAGTCACCAGCAGCCAACCAGAAAAGGCTCCCTTTATTCCCACTCTTTGTCTCCTGCCAGTCAGCCAATTTCCTAGCCATGCTAATATCATTCCTGTAATACGCTCGGCTCTTATCTCGTTCAGCAGCCATATGTGTAGCATCTTGTCAAAGGCCATTTGAAAATTCAAGTAAATAATATCTACAGACTCCCCTTTTTTTATCCTATCCATTATTTTGTCAAAGAATTCTGACAAATTTGTCAGGCAAGACTTCTCTTTAAGGAAACGATGCTGACTTTGGCCTGTTTTATCATGCGCCTCCAAGTACCCCAAAACCTCATTCTTAATAATGGACTCCAGCAATTCTCCCAACCACCGGAGTCAGGCTAACTAGCCTATAATCTCCTTTCTTCTGTCTCCCTCCGTTCTTAAAAAGAAGAATGACAATTATAATGTTCCAGTTCTCCAGAACCTAGTAAGTCTTAAAAGATCACTACTAATGCCTCCATAATCTTTTCAGTTTCCTCCTTTTGGAGCCTTCTAGACTGAAGACTGACACAAAATACTTAATAACCTATCCATCAATTCTTTGTCTCCAATTACTACTCTCCAACGTCAGTTTACAGCAGCCTCAAATCCACTCTCGCCTCTCATTAACTCTTTATAAATCAGAAAAAAAATTTGATATCTTTTTCATATTATTTTCTGTCTTACCTTTATATTTTATATTTTCATTCCTCATTGCTTCATTTGATACTGTGGGGTTTTAAAAGCTTCCCAATCCTTTAACTTCTCTTAATAAAGCTTAATCAATTCCTTAAATTTTGTTCAATTATATGCCCCACTTTTGATTTTATGCTGTCTCTGACTTCCCTTGTCTCATCCTCGCTTTAGAATACTTCTTCCTCTTTGGGATGTATCCATCCAGGCCTTCCAAGTTGCTCCCAGACTCCAGCCATTGCTGTTCTGCTGTCAATAAGTGTATGGGACATTGGAAAAAAAGTTGAATTTCCCCATGGGGATGAATAAAGTATCTATCTATCTATCTATCTAGTCCCCTTCCAATCAACTTTGGCCAAACTCCTCTCTCGTGCCTCTGTTATTCCCTTTACTCCACTGTAATACTAATATATCTGATGTTAACTTCTCTCTCTCAAGCAGAGGGTGAATTCTATCATATTATGATCACTGGCTCCTGCGGGTCCCTTTACCTTAAGATCCGTAATCAAATCTGGTTCATTACACAACGCCCCATCCAGAATTGTCATTCCATAACATAAGAGATAGGAGCAGGAGTAGGCCAATCGGCCCCTCAAGCCTGCTCCACCATTCAACAAGATCATGGCTGATCCAATCTTAACTCTAGTTTTCACCGAATCCCACAAGGCAACAGTGCCAACCAACAGGGCACCATGCTGCCCATTTTATTTTATTATTCATCCAATTCCCTTAGTAGTCTCAACCATGAGCAGCTCTAAAAAGCCATTTCGTAGGCATTCTACAAATTCCCTCTCCTGGGATCCAGCAACAACCTGATTTTCCTAATCTATCTGCATATTGAAGTCCCCCATGACTATTGTAACAATGCTCTTTTCCCATGCTGTTTCTATCTCCTGTTGTAATTTGCACACCAAATATTTGTATGCCACATTTGCTATACCTTTGTTATCAACATTGACTGATGATGAAAGACTGATACACTGACCTGTCCATTAGTGAAGGCCTCTGACCATCCGCAGGATGGTTTGGTTCGGTGTATATGGTGTCTGGTTCTGGTTGGCGCATAATTTCTCCTTTCGTTACGTCAATTGGGAGGCTACAGACCGAGGCAAATCTGTCAAGAGGGGACGCCTACATCCAGATACTGTGTGGAAGTCACTCTGTCCACAACAGCACTGTTCCACCAGCTGCAATCCCTACATGGACGGGCTGAAAGGGCTAGTGTGGGGATTTCCGTGGCTGTCTCTGACGTCCCCACGCAATGAGATGAGTAATAACCTCTGCCAGTAAAACTGTTTGTTTCCCTGAAGGAATGGCTCTCATTAACCTATACTCTGGGTGACCTGGGAGGGTTGGACACTGACGCTAGCTGGTTGCAGTCATGACTGATTCTTTGTTCACCCTTGCATTGCCCACGCCCACCCGAGTGAAGCTCCTTCCCCAGCCTCTGAGGGACTGGCAACGCCTCAACCTCTTGCTGGGGAGTCGTGGGTCAAGACCTACACTGTGAAATGAGAGAATAAATCAGTGTGGGGGGGGGTGGGGGATAGAGATGCACGAGGCTACAGATGCTGGAATCTGGAGCTACAGGTAATCTGCTGCAGGAACTCAGCAGGTTGAGCAGCTTCTGTGGAGGAGGAACCCCTGACATTTTGGCTGAAACCCAGCATCAGGACAGAGAGTGGAGAGGGGGAGATGGCTGGTGTAAAGAGAAGAGGGGAGTGGTGAAACTGGGGTCAGTAGGCAAACTGAGATGAGGTGAAGGATTATAGAAATCTACAGCACATTACAGGCCCTTCAGTCCACAATGTTGTGCCGACCACGTAACCTACTTTTGGTCAGATTGAGCCAGGTAGGGGAGGAGTTGGAAGGGTAGGAGGATGAACTATTTCCATATAATAATTCATACAAATGCTGACATAAATTTAATGAGGCATGACATCCTTCCTCTGGGTACTCCTGATGTGTGGACTCAGGGTTCCCTTTATAACTACGAGGATCGCAAAACTCCAAGAGGATAGTGCCCCTACACAATGCCTCAAGAGAACTGGTGAGAAGTTGGCAGCACTCCAGTGCAGATGCAGGACTGCTGCCTCATTGGTCCACAGACTGGTTCAATCCCGACCTCAGGCGCTGACTGCGTGGAGCTCGTGCGTTCTCCCCATTACCACACGAGCTTCTTACCCGATGCTGCAGTTCCCTCTCGTATCCTTCTGAATTGGAGAGTTACTTGTCCCCTCAGTGCATTGATGATGGGTCGAATAGGAGGGGAGCTAATGGGAATGGGGCAGGATAAAGAGTGGGATTCATGAAGGATTAGTGCTTGCATGTTGGCATGGCTTTTGTGGTCTGAAGGGCCTGTTGCTATGTTGTATTCTGGGAATGTTCTAGAACGGAAGGACCAAACAGTATTAGTAAATGATTCCCTGAACATGGAGTCCCAGGTAGACAAAGTGGTGATGGATGTGTTTGGCATGCTGGCCTTCATCAGAGGGGGTACTGAGGGCAGAATTTGGGGCAGTTGTTCAAGACATTGGTGATGCCGCATTTACAATATTCTTTGTTCTTTTTTTGCTCACCCTGCTGTAGGAAAGACGCCACTAAGCTGGAAAGAGCGCAGAGGAAACTTAAAAGGATGCCGCTGGAACTCGAGCCACTGAGTTATGGGGAGAGGTTGAGCAGGTTTTTCATTGGGGAGATAGGGTGAATGCACTCAGTCTTTTTCCCAGGGAATCAATTACTAGAGGGCATGGATTTAAGGTGAGACATGAGAGATTTCATTCAAACTTGAGGGGCAAATTTATTACCCAGAGGATAGTCAATATATGGAATAAACTGCCAGAAAAAGTGGCTGAGGCAAGTATATTGACATCATTTAAAAGGCACTTGGACAGGTGCATGGAGAGAAAAGTTTTATGGGACAAATGTCGGCAAATGGGAGTAGCTTAGATGGAAATCTTGTTTGGAATGGACTTTGGTTCAGCCAAAGGACCTATTTCTGCTTTGTATAACTATATGAATCCATTTGCCACAAGCTTGAGAGAGTAAGTAGAGCACCACAGCAGTGAGAAATTGTGAAGTTAAATCAGTTTAGTGGAGTTATTATGGTGAACGATCCAATTTGGTAGTTTGCGGTCTGAGACCAGAAAAAGATTCTGTTTTGAAAACCCACCCCGTCTGCTTTGCATGTGGGTGCAGGTCAGATGTAGGTGGCTGTCTCTGACAACCCCAGGCAATGAGATGAGTAATGAATCCTGTTAGTACTCTTAATAAAAAAAGGTTTTGTTTCCCTGAAGGAAACACTCTCGGTGATCCGTGCTCTACGTGACCTGGGAGGGTTTGACATTGACACTGGGTAGTTGCAATAGTGAATGATTACTTTGCTCACACCCACTAGAATGAGGTTCCTTCCCCAGGAAACAACCTGCTGGGGTCATGGGTTTAAGACCTGCGCTGGGAGATATGGGAACAAATTAGGAACGAGAATGGACTTAACCTTGTATTATCATTGACAGAAATGGCAGCAGAATGTGGGTGAACTTTGACAACTTCATCATCAGTTTGGGCTGGTATATTGTACCTACTCGCTTTATAAGTAATGGCAATATTGAAGCCTCTGTTCTTCTGGAGTACTAGATATTCTTAATGGTGTCAAACCAGTGGACCATGAGGTTCTAGCACCCGACGGTGGCACCGCAGTAGATGGGGTAAAATCACATAAGTGCCACTGCTGGGCTGCACTTCTGGCATGGCTGGTAGAGCAGCTGTCTCACCGTGCCAGAGAAGCAGGTTCAATCCCAACCTCGGGGAGAGTTGGTACATTTTTCCCTAAACTGTATGGGTGTCCTTCCACATTCTGATGATGTGCAGGTTGGCAGGTTAATTGACTAATATCAGTTGGTGTGTGTGTGTGTGTGTGTGTGTGTGTGTGTGTGTGTGTGTGTGTGTGTGTGTGTGTGTGTGTGTGTGTGTGTGTGTGTGTGTGTGTGTGTATTTCCCCACAGTCCCTTGAGGAGGCACAATCATTTGCCGCTGACATCTTCCTGTGGGTAAACAACATTCAATATTCTGCTCACTGAAATGTGAAGCAAGTTCTGGTGAGTCAGGGTTGACAAGGTGTGTGAAGTGCTTCATGAGGTTAGTTACCTGTCAGTGTTGAAGCAACACCGCTTGACAGCCGTGGACAAGCCCCTACCTATCACCTGAACTGCTTTAAGGGGATTTTGATGCTTCCATGCACGGACTACAAACATGAAGTCATTTTTTAGTCGGTGCTTGAAGGCACGTAAGTTTGCAGGTTTCCTGAGAAGCACCATTCTCTCATTACGCCGGATGTTGGCACAGAAGCGAGGGGAAATCATGTGAATCCATGAATTCTCTCTGCACTGTCAGCTGTTGCCCAGTCAGCCGCTTACCGAGTGATGTCAGCCTCAGCATTGCCTCCCGTGCTTCCCGTCACCGCAACGACGTGCCGACAGAATAGGGAATGGTGGAGGAGCCAGGAACAAACCCGGTGACGCAACAGGGAACAGGTGACGCTGCAGATTACCGACTGGTACCAGCGTGTACTACACTCCCAGACACTGACACCACAGTGCTACGTGCTCGCACACACACACACACACATATATACATTACACACACATAACACACACACACACACATATATACATTACACACACATAACACACACACACATACATTACATAGACACACACACATATACATTACACAGACACACACACACATACATTACACAGACACACACACACACATACACACACATTACATAGACACACACACACATATACATTACACAGACACACACACACATACATTACATAGACACACACACACATACATTACACAGACACACACACACACACCCACACACATACATTACATAGACACACACACACATATACATTACACAGACACACACACATACATTACACAGACACACACACACACACACACACACACATACATTACACAGACACACACACACATTACACACACCCACACACATACATTACATAGACACACACACACACATATACATTACACAGACACACACACACATACATTACATAGACACACACACACATACATTACACAGACACACACACATTACACACACACCCACACACATACATTACATAGACACACACACACATATACATTACACAGACACACACACACACACATACATTACATAGACACACACACACACACATATACATTACACAGACACACACACACATACATTACATAGACACACACACACATATACATTACACAGACACACACACATACATTACATAGACACACACACATACATTACACAGACACACACACACACACATACAGTACACAGACACACACACACACATACATTACACACACACATACATTACATAGACACACACACACATATACATTACACAGACACACACACACACACATACATTACACAGACACACACACACGTACATTACACACACACATACAGTACACAGACACACACACACACACATACATTACACAGACACACACACACACATACATTACATAGACACACACACACATATACATTACACAGACACACATACATTACACAGAGACATACATTACACAGACACACACATTAAACAGACACAGACACACACACACTACACAGACACACACACACTACAGACACATACATTACACAGAAACACACAGACAGACACACACACACATACATTACACAGACAGACACATTAAACAGACACAGATACACACACATTACACAGACACAGACAGACACAGACACACACACATACATTACACACACACTACAGACACATACATTACACAGAAACACACACACACACAGACAGACACACACATACACACACATATATTACACAGACACACACATACACACACAGACATACATTACACAGACACACACACACAGACACAGACAGACAGACATACATTACACAGACAGACACACACATACATTACACAGACACACACACATTACACACAGACAGACAGACAGACACACACATACACACAGACAGACAGACAGACACACACACACACACAGACACACACACACAGATGCACACAGACAGACAGACACACACAGACACACACACATACACACAGACACAGATACACACACATATACACACACAGAGACACAGATGCACACACACACACACACACAGATGCACACAGACAGACAGACACACACACACGCAGATGCACACACACAGACAGACAGACACACACACACACACGACCAAATGTGCATGTGTACATACACACACCTGTCAATTCACAGAAGAGTACAGAACAGGGCAAAACAAAGAAAGCAAATAGCATTCGGAGCTGAAGAACATATAAACTGCTAGAGGCAGTGGCGGGAATTGAACCTGGGTTACAGATACTATAAAGCATTGTGCTAACCACTATGATATGGTGCCACCCCTCAATGCTATATATTCATTCTTCTGCCTCAAGGCAAAATATACACATCCCTATAAATGTTTGAAGAAGACAGCACACCACATCCTCCTCCAGCTGAAGGAATAAGGAAGTCAGTTGCTCTGAAATCCCTGTTTGACTACGTGTGCACTGCCCCAGTAGACTCCCAGGAAGAGAGGAGGGAACACCAGAAGTAATGATATGAGAGAGCACACTTCTCCTTTAGCAAGGGAGCAGCTCACTGTCATGGCGTCCCATCACTCCGCCAGCCGCAGTCCCTTCAGGCCGCCTCTCACACAGCAGTGCTGCAAATGATACTGTGCCCTGCCAGCATCCTGTTGAGGGTACGTAACTAGAATAACCTCCCTGCCTGGGGAGCTCTGCACTGTTAGAAGTGCCCTGTTAAAGACAAGGCCTCAATCTGATCTCACAGGCTGATGCAAATATTAATGAGGTGGGCAACTCTCCTTAATGTGTTTACATTACATTGGATTACATCGAGCATACAGCACTGAAAATGGCTACTCAGTTCAACCAGATCACGCTAGCATTTCTGCCCTTCTCAAACCTCCTCCCTCCTCACTTACTTATTGCCCATTACTCCACTGGAGATTAGGGCAGCAATGAAGATCCTCCATCTCTGACTGTGTTCAGGGCTTCCTTCATTGTGTCAGCAGCTTCCTTGGGGTTTTCACTACTGTCAGTCATGCAAGTCCCAAGTGGATACTCAAGGATATCACCACACTCAGATGTTTGGCATTTCCATAACAATTATGTTTACCAGTCAGATTGTTAGCCCTGAGCTGAACCCTCAAACCTGGAGGACCGGCGGACCACTCTTAGTCTGGCCTTCACCCTTTGACCTGTTTGGCATGGGTGACCCTACCAAGAGCCGAAGAATAAAGCCCTGACTCCAACAGCATAGCTCTCCAGTCATTGAGGCATGCAAGCCTCCAAACCCTACCACAAGGTCTTCTTGGAGCCCTCCTTTCTCCATCAGAGCAATATGATTCCCTTGGCTGCCTGTCCATCTTCTTCTTAAATCCATTGCAAGCAGTCCATTCCTTTCCACTTCTCTTGGGCTAAGAAAGTTCAAGCCTGAATTCCATTTGGATTTCTTGGTGACTCTACTGCGCATTAGTCTCTGGCTATCTCTTTGCCACAAGTGGAAACACCCCCTCTGCACCCACTCCTCGAAAACCCTTCACGATTACAATGACTCGATTAGATTACCTGTCCAGCCACCTTTTCCCAGGAGACCCAGTTTGCCTATTCTCTCCTGATATCTACATGCTTGGTTTCATTTTTAGAAATCTCTCTACCCCTTCTCCAGTGCCCCATACCCTTTTTATAACACGGCAGCAGGAACTATTTGCGGCTTCCATCCAGAGACATAACTTCAAATCCCCTCAGTGCAGCCAGGGAAGCAAAATTCAATTTATAGTGATAGATCCATCGTGTTATACAGCACAGAACTGGACCCTCCGGCCCAACTTGTCCATGCCAATCAAGACAGCCATGTCAACTAGTCTCATTCACCAGCCTTCGACCTGTATCCCTCCAAAGCTTTCCTATCCACAAGTCTGAATGGCAGCAAGGGAGGAGGTGTAGCACTTGTTCCGCTTGCAAGGTTAGAATAGATGACCCCAACAGGCTCACAGGTGAAGTGTCAACCCCCTCCTTTCCTATACTTTCTGCTTTCCGCAGGGATCACTCCCTACAGGGCTCCCTTGTCCATTCATCCTTCCCCACTGATCTCCCTCTTGGCACTTATCCTTTCCAGGAGTACAGGTGCTACACCTGCCCCTACACCTCCTCACTCACTACCATTCAGGGCCCCAAACAGTCTTTCCAGGTGTGGCAACACCTCACCTGTGAGCCTGATAGGGTCGTCTATTGTATTTAGCGCTCCGGGTATGGCCTCTTGCATATCGGTGAGACCTGATGTAAATTGGGAGACCCACTTCGATGAGCACCTACACTTCATCCACTAGAAAAAGTGAGATCTTCCAGTGGCCACCCATTTTAATTCCACTTCCCATTCCCATTCCAACACGTTCATCCATGACCTCTACTGTCGCGATGAGACCACACTCAGGTTGGAGGAGCAACACCTTATATTCTGTCTGGGTAGCCTCCAACCTGATGGCATGAACATCGATTTCTTGAACTTTGGGTAATGTCCCCCCTCTCTATTCCCATCCCCTTTTCCCTCTCTCTTCTTATCTCCTTGCCTGCTCATCACTTCCCTCTGGTGCTCCTCCCTCTTTTCTTTCTCCCATGGTCTTCTGTCCTCTCCTATTAGATTCCCCCTTCTCCAGCCCCATATCCCTTTCACCAATCAACTTCCTAGCTCTTTATTTCACCCCTCACCCCACTCTCAGTTTCACCTATCACCTTGTGCTTCTTCCTCCTCTCCCCCACCCTCTAACTCTGACTCCTCATCTTTTTTCTCCAGTTTTGCTGAAGGGTCTCAGCCTGAAATGTCAACTACTCTTTTCCATTGATGCTGCCTGGCCTGCTGAGTTCCTCCCGCATTTTGTGTGTGTTGCTTGGATTTCCAGCATCTGCAGACTTTCTCTTATTTGTGGCTGTCTGAGAGTGTTAGATGCAACAAAGAAAGGGTTTCAAGAGATTTTATTGGATCACTATCAATAAGTGGTTCTTCTTGAGTCTGTGTAAAGGCAATCACAAAATTTGTGGTCCTAAGCAATAACTCCCTACAAAATGTTCAGACACATACTTCTAAGGAGCATTTGTGGTTCTTGTGGAGAAATTACATTGTCCAATGAAATGAACACTTCAGAGTAAGAGGGTTTGACTAAGGCCATTGACAGCCAAAATCTGCCTTTGCCACTCAGCTGGGTTTTGCCTGAGCAAACCTCGGACATTTAGTTAAAGAAGTAGGAGGTCCATGTAGTGTAGCTATTGTTGAGGAACCTCAGGAGGATCCAAAGAGCTCTGTAGTCAGAATTCAAATCAGGTTTAATATCACCAGCATATGTTGCAATATTTCTTACTATTTAGTGTAATATTTAATGTAACATAGTTTATATTTAATGTAACATACATACATATATATATAATTAAATAAGTAGTGCAAAAAATAGTGAGATAGTGTTCAGGGTTCAGTGCCTATTCAGAAATCTGATGACAGAGGGGAAAAAGCTGCTCCTGAATTGCTGAGCGCGTGCCTTCAGGCTCCTGTACCTTCCCCCTGATGGTAGCAATGAGGAGAGGGCATGTCTTGTTGAGTGGTGGGGGTCCTTAACGATGGATGCAACTTTTGAGGCATTGCTCCTTGAAGATGTCCCGGATGCTGGGGAGGCTAGTGCTCATGATGGACCTGACAGAGTTTACAACCTCTTCAACTTATTTCAATATTGTATAGATCCCCCCCCCCCCCCCCAAATCAGGTGCTGATGCATCCAGTTAGAATGCACTCTTTGGTACATCTGTAGGAATTTGCAAGTGTCTTTGGTGACATACTAAACACCCACAAACTTCTAATGAAATATAGCCCTGTAGCTGCATTGATATGTTGGGTTCAGGTTAGATCCCAAGATATATTGACACCCAGGAATTTGAAATTGCTCCCTCTTTCTACTTCTGATCCCTCTTTGAGGACTGGTGTGCTTTCCCTTGTCTTACCCTTTCTGAAGTCCACAATCAGTTCTTCAGTTTTACTAATGTTGAGTACAAGGTTGTTGGCTGCGACACCACTCAATTAGCTGATACATCTTGCACCTGTACACACTCCTGTCACTAGCTGAAATTCTGCCAACAATAACTGTATCATCAGCAGGTCTACAGATGCCATTTGAGTTGTGCTGGCCACATCTTAAACCTTTGTCTTTAAGCCTTCAGTCCATTTTCTCCAGGAAATAGATGATGTGCATTCACCCTACCTAAAACCCTCATGATTTTATATACCTTTCTAAGGTCATTTATCAGTCTCCTATCTTCCAAGGAATACAGCCTTCCCCTGTAACTCCGACCCTTTAGTCCTGGCTAAATCTGGGTCCTAGGCCTGCCATTTACTCTATACTTTCCTCTCATATTGGACTTGCTAAAATGCAATCCATACATTTGTCTGAATTAAACTCATCACAGTTGTTCAGAATAAGTTCTCTCCATTACTTCTGTACATTGAAGACCACCAACATTTCCTGTAAAGTGTAATTGCTGGATCACTTATACAAAGTTGGAAAACTTTGACCAGAAAGGGTTTCCTCATCAGCCATGTAGAAAGGGCCAAAAGTCAAGTACAGACAGCTGAAGGCCCTTGGGTTTTGGTACGTGACAGTTGGGTGATGGTCACTGTTTCCTCAGGCTCGTGGCTCAGCTCAGAAGGAACATGTCCTTCAGCTGAACTGGTGACTGAATTGCTTTTCATCTGCTCCCTGAAAGCACAAGGCACGTCACACTACTCACTCTGACGTATTTAAAAGGCTGTGGAGGTCGGCCAGATGTAATGAAATTTTTGTTGGGCCAGTGTAACATCTGCCTGCTGCCTTTTTTGATCAAGGAATACAAAGGAGACAACAACTTATTTTCTTAGTGAGTACACAGACTTCGAAGATCTTCATGGCCAATGAAATGTGCAATCCTCACTGTAGTTGGAATGTATTAGATGTTAAGGATGGATAATTCATTCTACTGATAGTAGATGGAACATAAGAACTGGCCCTTCAGCCCACATGTTGTGCCAAAGTAATTAAACTACTGACACCTAATCCTTTCTGCCCATACATGGTCCATATCCTCCATTTGGTGCATATTCACATGCCTATCGAAGAGTCTCTTAAACTCTTCTAATAGAATTGAATGTAGAACTTCAGATGTTGCCTAAATAGTTTTATGAAGTTGTAACACGATTTCCCAAGTGACGTTGGACAGGTGACATTTCATTTGGAGAGGCAGGATACTTCTTTTTTTTTAATTGTTATAAGCTTTAAGTTTTTAAGTATTTAAAGGGTTAGGGAAAACTATTTCCGTAGAAAAATTTGCCAAGAACAATTATGATCATGGGACTGTGATCACCCATGTCATACAACACGGAACCTAATGACGATGATTCACAGGACTTGCCAGCATTTATTGTCCATCCTTAATCACCTCTGAATTGAAGAGCTAGTAAAAGCAACCACATAGATCAGTCTGGAGTCACATATCAACCAGACTGGGAAAGGATGCTCGATTTTCCTTCTTGGAGGACATTTTGTGAACCAGCTTTTACAGCAGATTATGGATACCATAACTGGCAATCTTCAAAAATTCGAGATTAATTTAATACATTTTCAACATCAGGAGCTTTGTGTGTCCAGATTAATTTAATTACTTTTAATCACAAAACAGACGGTATAGGTTTAAATTGGAATTGGAAAGAATTAATGGGAACTTGAAGGGTAACATTTTCACATAGAGCGTGGTATATATATGGAACCAGCTGCCAGAGGAAATGGTTGAGATAGGTACGTTAACAACACTCCTCATCTTTTTCTCTCCAGTCCTGAGGACGGGTCTTGACCCGAAACATCGACTGTACTCTTTTCCATAGATTTTGCCTGGCCTGCCGAGTTCGTCCAGCAATTTCTGTGTGTTACTCTCAGATAGCCACAAGCCAACTTTGCTTGGAAATGAACCTGCCTATTTTGTTTCTACCCGTTGCTGGATCTCTCTCCCCTCCAAGCAGCCTTCTCCCGAGCAATAGGAAAAGACAAGAAATACTGGTGAGCAAAGTGATTCCCTCATTCTGTGTATGAGGAACACAAAGTGTCTTGAAAGAGTGAAATCGTCTCCTTTTAGATTCATGGGTTACTCTCAAGTCTTAACGAGTCCAGCCCATGGTCTTTCTCAAAAATGCCTCATACACACACACACACACACACACACACACACACACACACACACACACACACACACACACACACACACACACACACACACACACACACACACACAGTCTCAGTGGGTGTATTCAGCAATTGTTCATTTTCAAATACAGTTTTCTCCCCTTCCTTGTCACGATCTGTCTTTGCACTCGTCTCTTCCCGATCATCTCTCTCATTGTCCTGTCATATATAAATTTACAGAAATGCAAGGGCCTTGCAGCCCATCTAGTCCATACTGACTCTGATGCCCATTTACATTACTCCCATAGGTCTGTTTACCTCTACATTGTATGCTTTCAAGAACTATACAGAATTATGAGAGATATTAGAATCTCTATCCCAGGGTGGAAATGTCAGATACTGAAGGGCTTAGAATGAAGATGAGGAGGATTAATAGAGATTTGCAAGGTGATTTTTTTTACATGGACAGTAGTACAGTAAGTGCCTGGAACATACTGCCAAGGAAGGTGAGAGAAGTAGATACTATAGAAACACTTAAGAGGCACTTGGACAGACACATGAACAAGCAGAGAATAGAGGGACATGGCCATGTGCAGACAAATGGGATTAGTTAGATTGGTATCATCGTTGGCACAGGCATGGTGGGTTAAAGGTCCTGTTCTGTTCTATATTCCAACAAGAACCTGTCCTAACACCTTTTAAATTGTGTAATAGTATCTTGCGTCCGCTACCTCCTCTGGCAGCTCAATAATTTAGAACACAGGAGCCCTGTTCATGCCCCACCTTCCTGCACTGACAAAGCTCTTCGAGTCGCTTTGGGTGGTGCGGCTGGTGGAGCCCCTGTCTCACGGCTCCAGGGACCTGGCTTCAAACTGAACCTCAGATGCTGTCTGTGTGGAGTTTGCATGTTCTCTCTGTGACTATGTGGGTTTCCTCTGTGTTCTCTGATTTCCTCTCACTCTCACTCTCTAAAGGTGTGTGCAGGTCAACAGGTTAAATGGCCACTGTAGTTTTTTAGCTTGTGGGTGGATGATTGAATCTGGTGGAGGGGGGAGAAATTGTGGGAATCTGAAAAGAAAATAGGATTGATGAGAATGGATGATTAGCAGTCAGTGGAGACTAATGGTTGATGGGTTAAAACCTTCTTACCAATTTTTGTTTGTCCTTAATGACCTCACTATTTTTATAGATGCACCATGGAAAGCTTGGTCTGCTTCAGAACACAAGTTTCAGAAATTGTAAACCTCAATTTTGGTTTCATCAGAACATAGAACTTTCTTCCAGCTAAATTCAGGCAAACTCTAGCTGAGATTTCATGTGAGTTTTCTTTTCTCTATGCCACTCTCCCATAAAGCTGTGACTGGTGAAACACCCGGGTAACAGCTGTATGTCTCTCCCATCGCAGCCACTGAAGCTTGTAACTCCTCTATAGTTGTCATGGGTCTCTTGGTGGTCTCCCTCACTAGTCCCCTTCTTACACACTCACTCAGTTTTTGAGGATGGCCTGCTCCAGACAGATTTATAGCTGTGCCATATTCTTTCCATTTCCTGACAATTGACTTAACTGTACTCCAAGGGATATTCAGTGACTTAAAAATGTTCTTACTTCCATCTCCTGACTTGTGCTTTATAATAGCCTTTTCATGGAGTTACCTGGAGGTCGTTGAGGTGTAGTTTTTGCCAGGATACTGACTCATCAGCAGTTGGACCTTCCAGACACAGGTGTATTGTTACTACAAACAATTGAAACACCTGGACTGCACACAGATAATTCCATTTAACTAATTACAGGACTTCTAAAACCAGACTGGCTGCACCAGTGACGATTTGGTGTGTCATATGAAGGGGGGGGGGGGGGGTGAATACTTATGTACTTATGCAAACAATTATTTTGTGTTTTATATTTGTAATTAATTCAGATCACTTTGTAGAGATCTGTTTTCACTTTGACACAAAAGATTCTTTCTGTTGATTAGTGTCAAAAAAGCCAAATTAAATCCATTGTGATTCAATGTTGTAAAACAATAAAACATGAAAACTTCTAAGGGGAGGGGTGAATACTTTTTATAGGCACTGTATATTGACTGGCTGCGTCACAGCCGGGAAAGGAAACATTAATGGCCTTGAATGGAAAATCCTACAAAATGTAGTGGATACGGCCCAGTCCATCAAAGGTAAAGCCCTTCCCCCCATTGAGCCCATCTACAGGAAACTTTGTTGCAGGGAAGCAACATCCATCATCAGAGGCCCCCACTACCCAGGACATGCTCTCTTCTCGCTGTTGCCATCAGGAAGAAGGCATAGGAGCCTCAGGACTCACAGCACCGAGTTATTACCCCTCAACTATCTTGAAACAAACGGGATAACTTCACTCAACTTCACTTGCTCCTTCATAGAAATGTTCTCACAACCTATGAACTCACTTTCAAATACTCTTCCTCTCATGTTCTTGATAATTATTGCTTATTTATTTATTATTTTGTATTTGCACAGTTTATTGTCTTTTGCACACTGGTTGAAAACCCAATTTTCTGTGATCTTTCATTGATTCTGTTATGGTTATTATTCCATTATGGATTTATTGAATATTCCTGTAAGAAAATGACATACATATACTTTGATATTAAACTTACATTGAATTTTGAACAGTGTTAACACCAAGAGGATTAAGAGCTTCAAGATCCTAGGAGTAAACATTACCAATATTTTGTCTTGGCCCAACCACGTTGACACAATGGACAGGAAAGCTCACCAGCACTTCTACTTCCTCAGGAAGGTAAAGAAAATAAGATTGTCCCCTTTGACCCTGACCAATTTTTATTGAATCACCATAGAATGCATCCTACCCAGATGTATCATGGCTTGGTACAGCAATTGCTCTGCCTGAGATTAGGAGAAATTACAAAGAGTTGTAGACACAGATGGTGCCTACGTACAACGCTCCTTTGGTCGACATCTCTGGATAGATCATGAGACTATATATTTCACTTATTTTATGTTTTTTATGTTTGTAAAAGACATAAAAGAATCATACACATCTTGGATACGATTCTGGAACTGCTGGAGCCCGTGATTTGGTGTTTGGAGACCGTTTGGGTGTTCCTGTGCTCTGCAGTCTCCGAGAGGATTCCGGGAGACAGAGGCAATGTGCATGAACCTCATGGTGGGCAGACTGTGAGCTGATGTTTAACTCCATTTTGCTGATTAAAGCTTCCTTTGTTTGTGGATTAAAGTAACGAGGAATAGTAAAACATCAAGGCAAATGCAGAAGTTTGAAGATCGTTTGGGTGCTTCAGAGCTCTGCAGTCTCCGAGAGGATTCCAAGGAGACAGAGGCAACATGCGCAAACTTCGTCATGAGAAGGCTCTGGGATGGGGCACAAGCCGTTCGACTCCATTTCACCGATTAAAGCAATGAGGGAGATTGAAGCATTGAGGTGAGTGTGGAGGATGAGTACCAGCTGCCTGCTTTTTGTTTGATCTGCTACAGAGAGGGAAAGTCTGTCGCTGGGCCTGGAGAGTGTTCCTCACGTTTTTCTGCATTTTGGATGTGGACTTGGACTATAGACTTATTTTTCGGTCTTATGGTTTTTATATTCTGTGATTATTGCATGATCTATCTTGGTTTTTTTTGTGCAGGAGGAGAGATTTGGGGGGGGGGAGGGGTTGATGTGCCTGTTCTATTTTGTCTGTTTTTTTTGTGCAGGAGGTGGGATTTGAGGGATGGAGGTGGGTCAATGTGCCTGTTCCGTTTTGGTTGTTTTATTGGGCGGGAGGAGGGATTTGGGGGAGGGTGGGTCCAAGTGTCAGTCAGGGTGCTCTCAATCATGCCCCCGTAGAAAATCTTGAGGATTTGGGGGCTCATACCAAACTTCTTCAATTGCCAGATGAGGAAGAGACACTGTTGTGCTTTTTTGCCTGGTGAGATCTTCGGTGATGTTTAAATGTGGACAGGGTTTCTGCATAGGTTCTTTCCTCTATACCACCCCTCTGTATAGTTCTCCTGCTCCCTGGGAAGGAATCATAAAAGGATACACAATGCACGACTTAAAGTTATTACAATGTGGGAACTTTGTTGTCTTCTTCAACTCTGCAAGGGCCCCACAAGTAGCCACAAAATAAAGGCATCAGGGAAAAACCCCGCAGATGATGAAAATCCAAGTTAAAGCCAGGAAACTCTCAGTAAGAACCAAGCTTCAGCTTCCAGATTCTTCATCAATGCTCTAATGAGGTATCAGTAAGGGTTAACTTAGTAAAGGTTAGCTGTTCTCTCCATAGATGCTGTCTGACCCACAGAGTATCCCCTGAACTTAGTTTTTATTTCAGATTTCCAGAATCTGCAGTTTATTACTTTCCTAATAGAGACTCCTTGATATCAACTACCAGCTCTGGGCTGTTGGAAACGTGGGGTGATTTTATTGAAACAATCGAGATCCAAAGGGGACATGGCAGTGACAGATGTACTAATGAAGGGTCTTGTCCCAAAGTGTCACCTCTTTATTCACTTCCACAGATGCTGCTGGAAATGCTGAGCTCCTCCAGCATCTTGTGCGTGTTACGCTGGATTTCCAGCATCTGCAGACTCTCTTGTGGGGTTAGGGATAGATGCTGATTGATGTTTGCAGATGTCCAGTGTAGTGGATCAAACCTCAAATACTGATGAGTTTGAATACAGGGAGAGGTAGAGACCTAATGGCAACAATGTCAGCAAAACATAAGAGTTGGCCATTGACTACAGGAAGATGGGTGGTGGACATGCTTCTTTCTACATCAATGGTGCTGACATCGAGATGGTTGAAAGCTTCAAGTTCATGGGAGTGAACATTATAAATAGCCTAACCTGGTCAAAGTTAGGCACCATGGCCAAGTAGGCACATCAACTTCCTCAGGAGGCTAAACAACTGCAGCACGTGACCTTCACCATTATTTATAGATGTACTATAGAAAGCACAGTGCATGGGGTGTCCAGGAAGGGGTGTTACCTCTGGGGAAGGAGATTGTCATGTCCATTCTGTGGCAGCTTATTCACCTTTGGGCCCTAGAGGAAATTCAGCTCTCATCTGTTGCTCCTAGTAGCTGTTTAAATGCGACAGCAGCCATACCACAGCGCACCACTTCAACAGGTGGGCTAAACCAGGTGAGGGTAACAGAGGGCATGACCAGGCACAGATGGAGTTATGGTCATCCACTGCACCCAAGGAAGCCCTCAGTTTGTGATGATTATTCATACTTGTGTGAGAGAGTTTTTAAAGTGGAAATCACATTGCACTCAGACAGTTCCATTCTGTTCCAAGGTCAAGAGAATGGAACTACCCCAGTGCAATGGGATTTCCTCTTTAAGAACGCTCCTGCACAGGTCTCCTGTCATTGTTGGATACGATGGACAATCACTCAGAAAACATCCTATCCAGATGCACCATGGCTTTGTATAGTAACTGCTCTGCCCTAGATGACAAGAAACTGCAGAGAGTTGTGGACACAGCTCAGCACACCCTGGTTCAGTAGCCTGTTGGTAGTTACTGTTCCTGAACCTGGTGGTGTGTGACCAAAGGCTCCTCTACCTCCTGCTCGATGGTAGAGTGAGGAAAGGACATGGTTTGGATTGTTGGGGTCCTTGATAATGGATGCTGCTTTCTTCTCTTCACTCATTAGGCAGAAGATACGAAAGCCTGAAATTATGTACTACCAGGTTTAAAGACTGTTTCTGTCCCATTGTTACAGCCTATTGAATGTTTCCCTGGTACAATAAGGTGGACACCTGACCTCACAAAGTACCTCATTGCGGTACTGCCCTCTCTCTGTAATTGTAACACTTTATTCTGCATTCTGTTCTTGCTTTTCCCTTACACTACCCTAATGTGCTGTAATGACTTGCATGGGCGACATGCAAAACAAAAGATTTTCACCCCACCTCAGTACACATGGCAATAATAAACTGATTTTACAATTTTTACCAATTTAATCTACTATTTTTTGAAAAGTTGCCTTTGCATCCATTTCATGCCAATTGAGAAACGGCACCTCCTAGTATTTTGAGCAGGTTCCAACAATGTAGTCCCTTAACTTCATCAGAGTCACAACAGACATCATTCGATGTTCCCACTAAGCCTCTGCTGTTGACAGTGAAGTTTGTTGCAATGAATATCAGATTGCCATGGTGACTTGAAATGACTGCAACATAAACAAATTATTCACATCTGGGCACAGAGGGATCAACCAAGACTGTTGGCCTGAGGTCTGATAGACTCTGGTGATGATTAACTATGTGCCAGAGCCTCTACAGTTCATAAGACCATGAGATATAGGAGCAGGAGTAGGCTAATTGGTCCATCGAGTCTGCTCTGCCAATCAATCATGGGCTGATCCAATTCTTCCACTCATCCCCACTCCCCTGCCTTCACCCCATACCCTTTGATGCCTTGGCTAATCAAGAACCTATCTATCTCTGCCTTAAATGCACCCAATGACTTGGTCTCCACAGCTGTTTGTGGCAACAAATTCCACAGATTTACCACCCTCTGACTAAAGTAATTTTGCCACTTCTCAGTTCCAAAAGGACGACCTTCATTCCTGAAGTCGTGCCCTCTTGTCCTTTTGTCCTAGAATCCCCTACCATGGGAAATAATTTTGCCATATCTAATCTGTTCAGGCTTTTTAACATTCAGAATGTTTCTATGAGATCCCCCCCTCATTCTCCTGAACTCCAGGGAATACAGCCCAAGAGCTGCCAGACATTCTTCATACACTAACCTTTTCATTCCTGGAATCATTCTCATGAATCTTCTCTGAACCCTTTCCAAAGTCAGTATATCCGAAAACAAGGAGCCCAAAACTGCACAGAATACTCCAAGTGTGGTCTCACGAGTTGCTTATAGAACCTCAACATCACATCCCCGCTCTTATATTCTATACCTCTCGAAATAAATGCTGGTATTGCATTCACCTTCTTCACCACCGACTCAACCTGGAGGTTAACCTTAAGGGTATCCTGCACAAGGACTCCCAAGTCCCTTTGCATCTCTGCATTTTGATTTCTCTCCACATCTAAATAATAGTCTGTCCATTTATTTCTTTCAGCAAAGTGCATGACCATACACTTTCCAACGTTGTATTTCATTTGCCACTTCTTTGCCCATTTCTCACTTCTTTTCCCATTTCCCTAAACTATTTAAGTCTCTCTGCAGGCTCTGTGCTTCCTCAACACTACCCGCTCCTCCACCTATCAATGTATCATTGCAAAGTTAGCCACAAATCCATTAATCCATAGCCCAAATCACTGACATACATCGTAAAAAACAACGGTTCCAATACCGACCCCAGCGGAACTCCACTGGTAACCGGCAGCCAGCCAGAATAGGATCCCTTTATTCCCACTCTCTGTTTTCTACTGATCAGCAATGGTCTACCCATGCTAGTAACTCCCCTGTAATTCCATGGGCTCTTATTTTGCTAAGCAGCCTCATGTGCGGCACCTTGTCAAAGACCTTCTGAAAATCCAAGTACATCTCCTTTGACTATCCTGCTTGTAATTTCCTCAAAGAATTGCAGTAGGTTACTCAGGCAGGATTTTCCTTTCAGGAAACCATGCTGGCTTTGGTCTATCTTGTCATGTGCCTCCAGATATTCCGTAACCTCATCCCTAACAATCAATTCCAACAACTTCCCAACCACATATCAGGCTATCAGGTCTATAGTTTATTTTCTGCTGTCTCCTACCCTTCTTAAATAATGGAGTAACATTCGCAATTTTCCAGTACAGTACCAGAATCTATTGACTTTTGAAAGATCACTGTTAATGCCTCTGCAATCTCTCCAGCTACTTCCTTCAGAACCCAAGGGTGCATTCCATCAGGTCCAGGAGATTTATCCACCCTCAGACCATTAAGCTTCCTGAGCACCTTCTCAGTCGTAATTTTCACTGCACATACTTCACTTCCCTGACACTCTTGAATGTCCGGTATACTGCAGATGTCTTCCACCGTGAAGACTGATGCAAAATATACATTCAGTTCCTCTGCCATCTCTGCATCTCTCATTACAATATCTCCAGCATAATTTTCAATTGTTCCTATATCCACCCTCAACTCTCTTTTACCCTTTATATACTTAAAGAAACTTTTAGTATCTTCTTTGATATTGGTTGCTGACTTCCTTTCATAATTCATCTTTTCCTTCCTAATGACCTTCTTAGTTTCCTTCTGCAAGTTTTTAAAAGCTTCCCAATCCTCTATCTTCCCACTAGCTTTGGCTTCATTGTGTGCCCTCTCTTTTGCTTTTACTTTGGGCCTGACTTCACTTGTCAGCCACGGTAGTATCCTTCCATTTGAAGGTTGCCTCATTGACTGGGACTCAACCTGGCACTCAATGTCAGTAAAACGAAAGAGCTGATTGTGGACGTCAGGAAGAGTAAGACGAAGGAACACATACCAATCCTCATAGAGGGTTCAGAAGTGGAGAGAGTGAGCAGTTTCAAGTTCCTGGGTGTCAACACAATGGCTATACTTTATTAGGAGTTTGAAGAGATTTGGTATGTCAACAAATACACTCAAAAATGTCTATAGTTGTACCATGGAGAACATTCTGAGAGGCTGCATCACTGTCTGGTATGGAGGGCCTTCTGCACAGGACCAAAAGAAGCTGCAGAAGGTTGTAGATCTACTCAGCTCCATTTTGTGCACTAGCCTACAAAGTACCCAGGACATTTTAGGGAGCGGTGTCTCAGAAAGGCAGCGTCCATTATTAAGGACCCCCAGCACCCAGGGCATGCCCTTTTCTCACTGTTACCATCAGGTAGGAGATACAGAAGCCTGAAGGCACACACTCAGCGATTCAGGAACAGCTTCTTCCCCTCTGCCATCCGATTCCTAAATGGGCATTGAAGCTTTGGACACTACCTCACTTTTTAAAAATACAGTATTTCTGTTTTTGCACTTTTTAAAGATCTACTCGATATATGTAATTGATTTACTTTTTTATTATTATTATTTTTTATTTTATTTGTTATTTATTCTTTTCCTCTGCTAGATTGTGTATTGCATTGAACTGCTGCTGCTAAATGAACAAATTTCACGTCACATGCCAGTGATAATAAACCTGATTCTGATTCTGACGCCTGATAGAACACTCCTGGCATCGCTAGCCTGATTATGATGAGCTTCATATATTATAATGAAATAAGAGTTTGCTATCAAGTCTACACCAACTCGGAGTAATATTAATCTCTCACTTATTTCTCTGTGGACTATTCCCTTGCATCTATCCCTAAAATCTCCTGCCATCTGAGGGGTAATGTACAGTTGTGGGAGGGATCCAGGCAAAGCTTGCAGAAAGCACGTGCAGACTCCGCACAGACAGCACCAAAGGTCAGGAGCTGTGAGGCAGAGGCTCCACTGGATATGCAACAGTACCACCAGAACACGGGCAGGTTTGCTTTCGCATTCTGCGTAACTCAAGCCAAGAATAATGGTTAAAACCGAGTTGACAGACAAATTTTACAATTTTACTGCAAATAATCTGGAGGTACAGTACTGTGCAAAAGCCTTCGGCACACTAGATTTTTTTAAATATGGCTTCATATGGTATGGCTTCCACAGAGCCAGATCTCAACATCATTAAGGCTTTCTGGGATTACCTGGAGAGACAGAAGCAAATGAAACAGCCTAAATCTGCAAAACAACTATGGCAAGTTCTCCAAGATGTTTGGAACAATCTACCAGCCAATTTTCTTATGAAACTGTATGACAATGTATCCAAGAGAACTGATGCAGTTTTAAAGACAAGCCAAGGGTGGACAAGCCAAAAATTGATTTGATTTAGGTTTCTTACTGTTTTCTGCTCTTCATAGCAATTTTTAAATATCGAGAAACTTTTCATTTCATTATGTTTCAAAGCATCTTCGCTTTACAGAATTATTTTTACATGTGCCCAAGATTTTTGCAGAGTACTGTGTTTTCACATTGTGCACAATTAGTTCAGCTTTTGAGTTGTTTAATCATTAAATCCAGAATTGAAAATTTTTAGACTCATTGAGGCATAGAGTTACACAGCAAGGAAACAGGCCATTCAGCCCAAATCATCCATGCTGATAAAGATGCTCATCTGAGATAGTCTCATTTGGTCCAAATCCTTTTCTATCGATGTACCTGACCAAATCTCTTTTAAATGTTCATGTACCTGCCTCTACAAATTCCTCTGGCAGCTCATTCCATTTCATACCAACTTCAGTGCAAAGAAGTTGCCCCTCAGGTCCCTTCCTTATAAATCTCTTCCTCTTCACCATTAACTTGCATCTCTAGTTGTTGGTTTCTTTCCCCTGGATAAAGACCATGCATTGAAAAATATCGAATCATCAAGGAAAAGGTTGAGTGCTGAGACCAATTTGAGAATATGAATGGAATTAGAATAATCAGAAAGAAACATGGCGAATTTGACTTAAATGAAGCACAGCAGGTGAAATAAAGAAATAGGAAGATAAGATTGATTGGCAGAGAGGAAAATCTAGAGAGAAAATTAAGTAAAGATGTATCTTTTAAAAATCTTTTATAAACAGTTTATGACTGTAATTTAAATCATTCTCAACACAGGAAAGTTGATTGATACTGTATTGTTGGTCTGAGATATCGTTAGTAGGTAGGTAGTTGCCAATTGCATTCAATTGAAAATTAATTATTAATTTCAAGGACATCTAAGAGATACTATTATGCAAAATGCACAAGGATACAGCCCAGTTTCTAATTCCAAAGACTCCTCTCTCTTCCGCAGTTCCTCCTGATCAGGGATGTCTTGCTTCCACTTTGTTCTGCAAGTGTGGAGAAGCACAGGTCCTTCCACAGAAGGGACAGAAGACTGAGGACCAGGTGGATGGGATGCTCCACTCCTTCTGCTGCTTACACAGACAGGGCTTCTGTGTGCTCCCAATGCGTGAACTTGAGGTTGTCAACACCACCCCTGACTCCACACTTTGAGCGGTCATGGGTCAGAGATCACAGGAGTCCGTGGGGATGTTCCACTTCTTTGAGGAAGCTTTGAGCATCTTCAAGCATCCCTGAATCCAACTGGTACTCTCCTCCACGGCAGAGTTCAGAAGAGCATTGCTTCAGGAGTCTGGTGTCAAGCATTCAAGTGAGATGGCAGGAGATTCAAGTTCATTGTGGTGGGAATACATACCCAGGATATAATGCATGACGATTAGATTTTTACTTCCACAGCACAACTCATTACAAACACGACAAACAAAAGCAAGCTTAAATTAACATAAAGTATACATAACTCATGCAATAAAATTTGCAACTTTACACAATCGAGTAATGGTTAGCGCGACACTATTACAGAATTCAGGCATCGGAGTTCAGAGTTCAATTCCGGCGCTGTCTCTACGTCCTCCCCGTGGAATGTGTAGGTTTCTCCCTGGGTGCTCTGGTTTCCTCCCACAGTCCAAAGACATATTGGGTATGTTAATTGGTCCTTGTAAATTGTCCTGTAATTAGATTAGGGTTAATCAAGGTTGTTGGGGATTGCTGGGTGGCGTGGTTTGAAAGGCCGGAAGGACTGACTCTACACTGTAATGCTAAATAAATAAATAAATAAATAAGCACACAAAATGCTGGAGGAACTCAGCAGGCCAGGCAACATCTATGGAAAAGAGTCAACGGTTGACATTTCGGGCCGAGACCCTTCATCAGGACTGGAAAAAAAAGTGATCTCCTCCAGCATTTTGTGTGTGTTGCTTGGATTTCCAGCATCTGCAGATTTTCTGTTGTTTGACAGAATGAATAACATCAGTGCAAGTTGAGAAAATATTGCCCGAGGTAGAATTAGAGTTCCTCAGGTTTGTTCAAGAGTCTGATGCAGTGGGGAGGCTGCTGTTGAACCTCGAGGTGTGGGACTTCAAGCTCCTGTACCTTCTATATGACTGCAACAAGAAGAAGACATGGCCCGGCCACTGAGGGTCCCTGATGGTGGATGTTGCCTTCCCGAAATACACCTTCTTGGAGATGTCTTCAAAAGTAGGAAGAGCTGTACCTGTGATAGAACTGACTGAGTCCATCACCCTCTGTAGTCTCTTGTTTTCCTGTGTATTAGGGTTCCCATATCAGGCTATTATGAAACCAGTCAAGTTATGAAACTTCCCATTGTATATCTGTAGAGTTTTGCCAGAATCTTCAGTGACATACCAAATCTCTTTATCTTTCTTGTGAGTCTGAAGGATTTCTGTTGGTAGTTCCCTGAGTTGACTGGTGTGGGAAGCCTTTGGGCTATCCTCCTCAATTCTGGCAGCCAACAGACATACAGTTTCATCTGAGACTTAGTTGAAGGTGGCATGCCTGCTGTGATATCAACCTGGGTCTGCACCAGAACCATTTTCTGTGAAGACAAGGCTGTATAATTTGATAGCCTCCTTTCTGGACAAATCTCTCATGCCCAAGAGAGTAAGAAATTGCAAGGAATTGTGAACACAGCCCAGTCTATCACAAACATTAAAGTCTCCACTGACTCTACCTATGCCTTTCTCTGCCTTGGAAAGCAGCCCACCTAAGTCAACGTCCCTTCCTACCTCTGTTCTCATTTCTCCTCTCTCCCCATCAGGCAGAAGTTACAAAAGCCAGGGCCAAGAATAGATTTTATCTTGAAACTTTAAGATTCACGAAAGGACAAAGAGACTTCTTGGTTTATGAAGAATATTTCGATCTCTGCCTTAAAAATAATCAAAGGCTCTCTTCGCACCAGCTTTGAGGAAGAACTCCAAAGGCTCAATATACACTAAGGGAAACATTTTCACCCATTTCTGCCTTGAAGGAGTAAACCTTTATTTTAAAAAATGACCTCAAATACTGTAAGAGAAAACACCCTCCACATCCGCTTTGCCAACCCTTTGGAATCCTATATGCTTCATTCAAGTCCTCTCTTTCTCTTCCAAATCCCAACCAATGCAAGCCTTGATTATTCAACCTTTCTTCAGAAGACAAACAGCCCATTCCATGTATTAGTCCAGTCCTCTGGACTGCTCCCAGTGACTGCAGAAAAGAGTTACACGGGTGTTGCCAGGACTCAAGGGAATGAGCTACAGGGAGAGATTCAACAAGGTAGAACGGTTTCTCGAGCAGCATAGGAGACTCAGAACTCACCCAACTCAGTATTTTTTTTTACCCAGGCCTGGGGAATCGAGAACTAGATGGCAAAGGAGTTAAGGTGAGACGGGAGGGATTTAAAAATAAACTGAGGGCAACTTCTTTGCAGAGAGGGTAGTACAGACATGGAACAGGCTGACAAAGATTCTGTGGCAAGTACAATGACTTTCAAAAAGGTAGTGGGAAAGGTTCAGAAGGATTTGTCCTGTGGGCAAGTGGGAGCAGCTGAACAAGATAGTTCCTTTTGCTTAATGTGGCCAAATGGGACCTGCTTGAATGGGCATCATAGTCAGTATAGTCTGCTTGGGCTGAGGGATTGTTTCCATGCTTCATGTCTGTATGAATTTTAAATTTCCTAACTGCTCTCATGGGATTTGGATTAATGTCTCTGGATGGAAACCACTTACAGTTTCTGTTGTCATATCATAAAAGGGGTATGGGGCACTGGAGAGGAAGTCACTCACTCTTAAAATAAAGTGTTAAAGTGTTGTAGTGCTGAAACCTCACAGCTCTGGAGACCCGAGTTTCTTGAACAATCCCAGGAATGAAAGCCTTCTCGTGTGAGGAGTGTTTTATGACTCTGGGTTTGTATATGGGTTGAGTTCAGAAGGATGGGATGGGGGGCAGGGGGCGCAGAGGAGGAATATTATTGAAGCCTACAGGATACTGAAAGGCCTGGATATTGGCCTGGTGAGGGTGTTTCCAGTAGGACCCAAGGACCCAGAATAAAGGGACATCCCTTTAGAACTGAGATAAGAAGGAATTTCTTTGACCAGTTCGTGGTGAACCTGTGGAGCTCATTGCCAGAATGACCCGTGGAGGTCACGTCGTTGGGTGTACCTAATGCAAAGGTTGATAGATTTCCAGTTGGCAAGGGGGAGGTTGAGTTTTGTGGAGAAGGGGTGAGAATGGGGTGAAAATACAGCCCTGTTTGAATGGCAGAGCTGACTTGATGGGCTGAATGGCCCTATTCAGTTTGTATGACGTATTACCTTATTGCCTAGTTTGATCCTGACCATTGGTGTTGTGTTGTTTGCACATTTCCCTGTGAAAGCAGAATGTTTGCCTTTGATTTCCAAGAGGCATGCTGGTTGGCTCGTTGCCTGCTGTAAATACCCCCCACTGTAAGCTGAGCTGCCAATGGGTGGAGGTTAATGGGAGAAGGAATGGACCTAACGGGTTGAGTCTGTGTTGTAGTAACTAAGAAGCCAACATTAGTTCCAGACCTGAACCTTCTCAGTGCCCTATACATCTGAAGCATAGCCTCTGTATTTTTGTGCTCGGTTCTCCTCAACACTTCCCTTCTGATGCTTGAAGAACAGTCTTCCGCATTGTTATTGTTTTACCTTGCTCCATCTCAATCTACGGATCTGTCTGAACAGTATGCAAGACAAGCTTTTCACTGTATCTTGGTACATATTACAATAATAAGCCAACACCAAACCAGAGAAATTGGAAGATGTCATATTAACACAAGCTATTCCTCCTGTGATAAACCATCGAGCACTGTGTCCTCTTCACCTGCTCCCATTGAAAACTGAGACGGGTGGTTGCCTTGAGTGACAATTGTGGGGGGAAATGTCCAGTATCTACAGGAAAGGCACAGAGCAAGGCACTTCATCCATTGTTAGGATTATTTCCACAATGCTTGACATTCAGTGCAGCCCACATAATATCAAACACACATATCGTAAAAAAAATCTGCTGTGCCTTCAGAGTAGGATCAGAGGATTACAGATCAAATCCAAATGTAATTATGATGACAGGAAGACAAAAATGATAAACCTGTTCAAATACCTCACCCCTCCTTGACATTCATTTCAACACACGTGCTCAGAGTAGTAGACATACAGATGCACTATAATTATAAGCATCAACGTGTGAGTCAGGAAGCTGATGTTCGCTTAGACAATGAGTTTTGTGTCAAACTCGACAATGGGAGGATGAGTAATATTAGTTCAGATACTGAGCCATTGCCACACACACACACACACACACACACACACACACACACACACACACACACACACACACACACACACACACACACACACACACACACACACACACACACACACACACACACACACACTCTCTCTCTCTCTCTCTCTCTCTCTCTCTCTCATTCAAGCACGTTTGCACACAAATTCAATCATTGCAACTATTGGCCAATATGGAAGGAAGGAGCTTGCTATTGTTTAACACCTTTATAAACTCAGGATATCGGAACGTATTTTATAGTTAATTAAATTCCTTTTGATGTATGATCTCTGTAATAGATATCTACATTAATTAAGCATACTTGACACACTTTACAGTTGATAGATTTATTCTGCCACATGTTCAGGAGGTCATAAAGCATAAGTGAGTGTAAATCAGCTTGATGTTTACTTTTGGCAGACTCGTCAATATGATTTTCAGTTTATATATTCTCTAGATTGTTGTTGGGATGGCAACACTGATGTATGAAGAGTGGTGGGTTGATGTTTTATTTGCTCAAGGCCTTTGCAGGCTGGGCCAGCAGTAATTGCCCATCCCTGGAGAAGCACCTTCTTGAACCACTGCCATCCTTAATGTACCCACAATATTGCTGCAGAATTTTAATCCAGTGACGGTGGAGGAACTGTGAAATGTTTCTGAGTCGGGATGGTGTGTGGCTTCTAGGGTGTGTCCAGCATGCTTTTGCCACCCTTGACCTTCTAGCCGGTAAGGGTCACGAACGTGGCAGATGGTGTCTCTGAAACCTTGGTGAACTGTTGCAGACCACCTTGTAGATGCTGTTACTGTGGCATAGGCTCATACTCAAACTGCATGGAAACAGGCCATTCGGCCCTACTAATCCATTCTGACTGTATGGCCCAGTGAGTTATTCCCTGCATTTGTCTGTATTTGACCTACAGCCCTCTGACCTCTTCTGTCCACATACTGACCTAGATGGCTTCTAAACATTGCTACTTCAACCACTATTCCAAATATAAACCCCCTTTGAGCAAAGAAGCTACCCCCAATGTCCCTTTTAAATTTCTTGACTTTGATCTCAACTCTCTGCCCTTGGATTTTTAGCTGCATCTCCTGGGGGGAGAAAAACCTATGTGCCCTCACCCAGTCTATGCCCCTCATCATCTTATACCTCAATCAGATAACCCCCCAGTCTCCTACATTCCACAGTTCTCTTGCAGTCTCAGGCAGAGCCATGCCAGACTGTGATGCACCTGAATAGGATGCTTTTTGTGGTGCATTTATAACAACTAGTGGGGTAAACAGTGTTTCTAATCTCTCAGGAGGCTAAAGAAATTTAATTACTGATTTTTGTTTTTGTCCTCCTGTCGGAGCAGAGGCACCGTTGCACTTTGGCCACATGGATATTGGTAATGCTCACTGCTATGAATCTAAAGCTCTCAACAGAAGCTTGTGCACCACCCCTTTGAATTCAATGACCAGCACTTTAGCTTTTCTGACTTTTCTGCTATCCTTGATTGTTCCAGAGCCAGCCAAGATTGGAAACCTCATTTAACACACCCTCTGCCTCAGCTTCATAGCTTCTCTACACCCGAAGCAAGCAGCACAGACTCATCAGCCTTGAACTCTTTTACTTTAAGCCCACCTTGGTAAAACCTTCTCTCTCTCTGAGGCCTTGATCCTCAGGGATGAGGGTATGGAGACCATCGAGTGGTCTGTCTTGTCACTGATGGTGGCGAGATTTCCATAGCCGCATTTACTCGGGGAAGTGGGGAAGGATTTCTGATGACGATATTGGGTAGAAGACCTCTGGGGAAATCAGATAGTGAGAATCTTAAAGCAAACCTTAGGGCAGCCCGGTAGTGTAGTGGTCAGCACAATGCTTTACTGTACAGGCAACGTGGGTTCAGTTCCTGCTGCTGCCTGTCAGGTGTTTGTACGCTCTCCTTGAGACTGTCTGGGTTTCCTCCGTCTGTTTCTTCCCACAGTCCAACAACATGCTGGTTGGTAAATTGTCCCGTGATTAGGCTCGGGTTAAATAGGGAGATTGCTGAGTGAGCTTGGCTCAGAGGAATGGAAGAGCCTGTTCTGCGCTGTATCTCAGTAAAAAAAATAACCAACAGACCCCACACATAGGCATGTGGTTTGTTCAGCTAGGTTTCAGGTTAAAGGTGTTGCATAAGGATTCGGTGAAGGTTTAGTGATAATAATAGAGAGGGAATTTCATTAGACTTTTTCATCTTGTAAATGCCGTTGCTTGGCATTATTGCAGGAAGTAGGTGGTATCATTGTCGTTGGAGATGATTATCAGGTAAGTGTGAGGTATTGAATTTTGAGAAGGCAAACCAGGGTAGGACTCCACGGTGAATGACATGGCTTGGGTGTGTTGTAGAACAGAGAAACATAAGTGTACAAGTACATAGTTCCTTGGCAGTGCCATCACAAGTAGACAGCGTGGGAAAGAAGATGTCTGGTACACTGTCCTTCATCAATCAGAACTATGTATAGAAGCTGGAATGTTTTGATGCTGTTGTACAAGACACTGATGAGGCTACAATGTAGGAGAATGACAGGTGATTGTACTTCTCAAAATTAAATTATAATTCCTTGGTCCTCTTAGCCATCTGATCAAGAATCTCTGAAAATCTTGATAACCCTCTTCACTGATTTTATTGTTATCTGTCTTTCATCTGCACTTTTTGTTTTTGTTTCAGATTTCCAGCATCAACAGGTTATTTTCCCCCGAAGTTCATCCTTGTACTTGAGATGCACCAACCAGTGGAGTGCTTTCTGTCTGATACCAGGGCTCTTTGATTCCACACTCAGTCAAATATTGCCTTGGTATTAAGGGCAGGCACTCCTTCTTCACCTCTGGGAATTCAGCTCCAGATTGCATCTGATAATCCAGCACATTAATATTGGGTGGGGTGGTTTACAGAAACAGTAATAAATATAGCCATTGATGGTACAATGTTACTATTCAGTCATCTCCAACGGTCCCAGACAATAGTCACCTCCTTTTATTAGATCACCTGGCCTGAAATTTCCACATTACCTTTCTGATGATTCAGTGTAAATTGCATGAGTTCATCCAAAAGCAAATTTCTTTCATTCTTCAATGAAAGTCCTGCACTAATTGCATTTCTGTGATTTTATGCAATTGCACTGGAACCTTTTGAGCACACAAAGCTGGCTACACCTCATCTTGTATTAATCACCATGGCAAAACACAGTTTATTCTATTTAATTGCTGGACTTCAAAGAGGCTCGTTAAAGGAAGCATCCTTTTTAGGGATTCACATCTTAAAAGCCTTTGAACATAATTTACTTGAAATCTGTCTACTATTCCATAATATGACCTTCTGAAGTTTCCTAGTAGACAGGTATTTAACATAGTTATTCAGATCTAGTAGATCAGGCAGTTTCATTGACATGACTACTTACACTGACCCAATTTCCTGATTTATTAATAAAAGATTATCAATCGTAAATTTATCAAAAATGTCATTTAAACACTTCGTAAAAACAAAGCCAGCATTGCAGCATTGTGTGATATGTTTTATCATTAAATTGTGTGGAGATTCACAGAAAATTGACATAGAAGAGTAGAGTACTGAAACAGGCCATTCGGCCCACGATGTCTGTGATGACCATGGTACTAAGTGAAACTAAAGCTACCTGCACATGATCTGTATCACCCCATCCTGCATGTTCATGTGTCTGTCTAAAAGCCTCTTAAACTCCACCATCATATCTAATTCAATTGCTGCCTCTGACACCTACCATGATAACAAAAAACTTGCCCCAGAAGTCAACTTTAAAGTTACACCCTCTAACCTTAAAAATTAGCCCTCGTACTTGATATTTCTACCCTGAGGAAGGATTCTGACTGCCTTCCAAATCTATGCCTCATATAATTTTATAAACTTTTATTATCCTCCAGAGAGATCAGCCAAAGTCTATCCAACATTTTCTTATAGCTCATCGCCCTAAAGCAGGCAGCATTCTGGTGAGCCTTTTCTGCAGCCTCTCCGAAATCCGCACAGCTTTCTTGTTTTATATAACTACAACGTGACTTCCCGCCTCTGATAGTCAATGCTGGCAAGCATGCCATGCACTGGCTTTACCATCTTTCAGGAAGCCATGGGCCCCAAAATAAATTTTTAGTTTGTTGCTATTTCATATTCCCCATGTCATTGAAGGAGGTTGTTTGCCCACCTTGTTTATGCTGGCTCTCAGGTCAGTCCCATCAGTCTCATTCCACCCCCTGTTGTTTTAGCTCCTATTCTCATTTGCCCATTATTTTCCTCCCCCACCCCACCCCCAAAAACAAAAATCAAAATGCTGGAAGATCTCAGTGGGGGCAAGCAACCTCCTTGGAGGCAAAAGGAGGGATTACACATTTTGGTTTGAGTCCTTAAATCAGGTCTGAAAAGGAAAAATAAGAGTTGTAAGTTTCTAACAGTACAAGGGAAGGAGGTGAGGGGTTTGTCATGGAGGAAGTAAGAAGATATCAGTGTTAGTGACTGGGTCCAAAAGATGGTGCAGTCACTCACCCTGGCTCCTCCTGCAGCAATGTCAAAGTCACAACTCAAAGTTAAAGTTGAGTTTTTTGTCATTCAAGTATACTGATGACACAACTGTCATTGACCGAAACTAAGGTGGTGACAAATCAACATATAGGGGGAAATTGAAAATCTGGCTGAATGGTTCCACAGCAACAACATCTTACTCAATGTCAGCAAGACCAAGGAGCTAATTATTGATTTCAGGAGGATGAGACCGAAAGAACTTCACTGGGGATCAGAGGCGGAGAGAGTCAGCATCTTTAAATTCTTCGACGTTATCCATTTCAGAGGCCCAGTCCCGGGTCCAGCACGTAAGTGCAATTACAAGGAAAGCACAGCAGTGCCTCTATTTTCTTAGAAGGTTGCAAAGATTTGGCATGACATCTAAAATGTGTGATGGAGAGGTGATTGACTGACCACATCACATCCTGCTTTGAAGCACTAATGCCTGCGAACGGGAAAACCTACAAAAAGTATTGGATACAGCCCAACCCATCTCAGGTAAAACCCTCAACTCTATCGAGCACATCTACATGCAGAATTGTCACAGGAAAGCGGCAGACATCATCAAGGACCCCACCATCCAGGTCATGCTGCTGCCAACAGGAAGAAGGTACAGGAGCCTCAGGACCCACACCACCAGGTTCAGGAAATGTTATTACACCTCAAGCATCAGGCTCTTGAACCAGAGGGGATAACTTCACTCACCCATCACTGAACTGATTCCACAACCTATGGACTCATTTTCAAGGATTCTTCATCTCATGTTCTTGATATCAATTGCTTGTTTGTTTGTTTCTATCTTTTATTTCTTTTTTTCTTTCTTTCTGTATTTGTAGTTTGTTGCCTTTTGCACGTTGGTGGTTTGTTCATCCTGTTGGGAATGGTCTTTCTTTGATTCTATTGTATTTCTTGTACTTACTATGAGCACCTGAAAAAAATGAATATGAGGGTGATATATAAGTACATTTACTTTGAACTTTAGAATTTTGATATGCACAAATAAATGTATGCACAGATGCAATGACAAACATACTTGCATCAGCATCATAGCATATATGAAGCACCATTCACACAAAAAACATAAATTAAACAAATTATATGTAATTTTTACAGGAAGGAACAAAGCACAGCCCAATGTGGTCATGGTGTTGTTATACTAATGTCAGTGACTAAGGTTGTTGCAGGTTGGTTCAAGAACTGAATAGTTGAAGGGAAGCAGCTGTTTGAGAACCTGGTGATGTGGAACCTCTATATCTCCTGCCTGATTATAGTTGCTGGAAGCTGGCTTGGCTGAGATGTTGGGGAATCACAACCTCCAATTCAAAGAAGAACAAGGACTTGGAAGAACAAGAACAAAGATTGGAGGAGCTGTAGGTGGTTGAAGGTTACAAGAGGATATAGACAGGCTGCAGAGTTGGGCAGCAAAATAGCAGATGGAGTTCAATCCAGACAAGTGTGAGGTGATGCATTCTGGAAGGACAAAGACTGAGTACAGGATTAATGGTCAGTTACTTAAGAGTGTGGATGAACAAAGGGACCTTGGGATTCAAATCCATACATCCCTCAAGGTCGCTGCACAAGTTGATAGGGTAGTTAAGAAGGCCTATGGGATGCTAGGCTTCATTAACTGGGGGATTGAGTTAATGAATGACTTGATAGAAGTCTACAAGATTATGAGAGGCATAGATAAGGTGGATAGTCAGTACCTGTTTCCCAGGGCACCAATAGCAAACACCAGAGGGCATATGTACAAAATTAAGGGAGGGAAGTTTAGGGGAGACATCAGCGGTAAGTTTTTTACTCAGAGGGTTGCGAGTGCCTGGAATGACTTGCCAGGGATGGTGGTGGAGGCTAAAACATTAGGGATATTTAAGAGCCTCTTGGACAGGCACATGGATGAAAGAAAAATGGAGGGTTATGGAGTAGTGTGGGTTTAGTACTTTATTTTAATATAAGGATTATATGGGTCGGCACAACATGGAGGGCTGAAGGGCCTGTACTGTGCTGTAGTGTTCTATAGTTCTATGGTTCTAGGACTCCAAGTGCTCTATCTGTAGTTTCCCCAACAAGACAGACAACTACCTTTGGAAAATGCCATTATTTCTTCATTGTTGCTGGAACGAAATCCTGGAACATCCCACCCCCACGCACCCTTGGATCAAATTCATCAGAAGGGCTGTGATAGTTCAAGAAAGCAGCTCACTCACACCTTCTGAGGAAAGGGATCTGAGAGGGATTCATCCCCTTCTCCACAGACTTGTCCACATTCCTCACTGCCCTGAGAAATAATCTCACACCCCATCCATCCTGAACATTCTCTCAACAACACACACAAAATGCTGGAGGATCCCAGCATTCATGAATAGAAATGAACAGTCAACATTTTGGGCATAGACCTTTCATCGGGACCGGACAGAAAGAGAACAGGAGCCAAAGTAAAAGGGTGGGACAAGGGGGAGGAGCACAAACTAGTGGGTGATAGTGGAATCCAGGTGAGGGGGAGAATTAGGTAGGTAGTGGGAGGGGAAGTGGGAATGATGAGGTGATAGGTGGAAGAGGCAAAGGGTTGACTAAGTTGTAATACCACAAGAGAGGACAATAGACCATGGAATAAAGGGAAGGTGGAGAACCAGAGGGAAAGTGTAGGCGATGGTACTTTGTGAGGGTATGTTAGGAGAAAGAGAAGGGGTGACTGGATGAGAAGAATAAAGGAAAACAAAAGGGGTGGAGGAGGGCACAGAGGGGAGTAGGAAGAATGGTGGTGAGGGAGGAGGTGTAGGGGTAGGTGTGACACAGCCCATTTGCAGGGTTAAATACCTGGAGGAAGATCGGTGGAGAGGAGCAAGTGGACAAGGGAGTTGAGGAGAGAGCGATTCCTGTGGAAAGCAGAGTGGGGAAGGGAAAGATGTGCCCAGTGGTGAGATTGCATTGGCAAAGTAGTGGAAAATGGTTGCGGAGGTGAATGAGTCTCTCTTGTGTCTGAATGTTCTCTTTTTTACTACCCCCTATTGGGTAGAAGATACAAAAGCCTGAAATCCTGTACCACTAGGTTCAAGAACAGCTTTTGTCCCATTGATATAAGACTATTGAATGGTCCACTATTATGATAAGACGGCATCTTCCTCTCTCAGTCTACCTCACTATGACCTTTCACCTTGTCTTCCTGTACTTCACTTCCTTTGCAATATTTTGCATTCCATTTTTCTTTTCCCTCGTACTACCCCAATGTATTGATGTGATGAAATGATCTGTTTGGATGGGATGCAAAACAAAGTTTTTCACCGTACCCCGCTAAAGATGACAATAACAAAAACAATTACCATTTTTTTCACACAGAGGGTGGTTGGAATCTGGAGAACATTACCTGAGGAGGTGGTGGAGGCAGAGGCTCTCACAACATTTATGAGGCATTTGGACAAGCACTTGAATTGCTGATGGTAACGCAAGAAAAATGCACAGGTGGGTGCAAAGGTCAGCGGGGATGTGATGCGGCAAAAGGCCTAATTTAGTGAGAAGGCTATAAGATCGTAGACATGGGAGTAAAATTAGACCATTTGACCCATAGGTCTGGTCTGCCTTTCAGTCACGTCTGATCTGTTTTCCCTTTCAAACCCATTTTCTTGTCTTCACCCCACAGCCTTTGATACCCTTACTAATCACAGATCTATCGAACTCTGCCCTAAGTATACCAGATTACTTGGCCTCCACAGTGGACTGTTGGTCGTGAATTCCACAGATTCACCAGCCTCGGCTAAGGAATTTTTTTCTCATCTCTGTTCTAAAGGGATGTACTTCTTTCCCGAGGCTTTGTCCTCTGATCATAGACTCCTCCCTGTAAGAAACATCCTGCCAAGTTGACTCTAGCTGGACCTTTCAATATTTGGTGGTTTTCAATGAGATTTCCCCCCTCATTCTTCTGAACTGCAGTGAGTACAGGCCCAGAGCCATCAAACACTCTCTATACATTAGCCCTGTCTTTCCCTGGATCATTCTCATAAATATCCTCTAGACTGTTTTCAATACCAGCACATCCTTTCTTAGACATGGAGTCCAAATTGGTTCACAATACTACCAAATGTGGTCTGACCAATGCCTTACAAAACTTCAGCACGGCATACTTGTTTTTATATTCCAGTCATCTTGAATTGAATGGAAACAATGCATTTGCCTCTCTTACTACCAACTCAGCCTGCAAGTTAACCGTTTGGGAATCCTCCACTCAGTCCCCTTGCACCTCTGATTTCTGAATGCAGCTGCTGTTTAGAAAAAAGTCTATTCCTTCACTCCTTCTATCAAAGTGCAAGACCGTACACTTGTCTGCACTGTATTCCATCTGCAACTTCTTTGCCCATTCTCCCAATTTGTCGAAGTCCTTCTGCAGACACCCTGCTTTCTCAATGCTACCTGCCCCCCACCTACCTTTGTATCGTCCGCAAACTTGGTCACAAAGCTATCGGCTCATCGTCCAGATCACTACCAGGTAATGTGAAAAGTAGCACAGGCTGGGATTCTTTTCCTTGAAGTGTAGGAGGCTGAGGTGTGACCTTGCAGAAGTCTGTAAAATCATGAGGGGCGTAGATAAGGAGGCTAGTCACAGTCTCTTTTCCAGGGTAGGGGAGTCTAAAAGTAAAGGCATAGGTTTAAGATGGGAAGAGAAAGATTAAAAGGGGCTCCATGGAGCATATTTTTTGCACACAGATGTGGGTTTGTGGAAATAGCTACCAGAAGTGGCAGAGGTGGGTTTAATGACATTTTAAAGACACTTACACAAGTATATGACAAAGAAAGATCTAGAGGAATACAGGTCAGATGAAGGTAAATGAGCCTAGATGAAGTAGACAACTTGATGGGCATGGATGATTTGGGCCAAAGGGCTTGTTTCGGTGCTGTGTTGCTCTATGACTTTGATATTTTGAAGAAGAGCCACTCTGTGAGAGAATCTTAGAGCTCCCTTGTTTCCTGGCTGAACTGTACACAGGGTCGCTTTGAAGTCTGAAAGATGATGCACTTGTACAAACACGGTCCTGTCAAGGAAGGGAAGAGGATGTGCTGTAAATCTGGAGTTATGCGTTTCCGAAGAACGTCAAGCCACGTGATTGCCAAGGAAGCTTAGCTCCCTCAAAGGAGAATAAATTACAGAGCTAAATGCAAAGCAGATATCTGAAATAAAAACAGCAATTGAAGGTTATGTACCATCTGCAGAGGGAGGAACAGTGTTAATATTTCCAGTCTGTAACCTTCTGTCTCAAACATTCGAGAGGAAGCTGCTTGCAAAGTGAGAGAAAGGAGGAGAGATCTGCACTCACGTTGCAAAATGTTTCTAAGTCATACAGTCATGAGTTATTCAGCACAAGAACAGGCCCTTGGGCTGACCTGGTTGAATGTCCGGGCTACCATTTGCCTGCGTTGAACTCTTATCCCTGTAACATATGATATACGAGCTGAATTAGGTTACTCAGCTCATCCAGAGTGCTTTGCCAGAGAGTCACGGCTTAATGCTGGTGGAACGCAGCAGGCCAGGCAGCATCTATATATTCTATATTATATATAAATTTTAGTGCAACCGTTTTCTGTGAGGCCTTCCAGCCCGGATGCAAGAGGCCACGGATAGAGTCGAAAACTGTCTGTCTCCAGTCTGTGGCATGATCCACATGACGGTCACCACGCCAGAAACTCCTGTAGTTTTTTAGTAGTGCGGGGCGGTGGGAAATCCATAATAGCGGCTACCTTTGATGGGAGGAGTTTTGCACCTTCTGTATCGATGTGATGGCTGAGAAAGTCAATGGTTGACAACCCAAATTGGCATTTAGCAGGGTTAATAATCAACCCATGTTGCTTACGCACTTGAAAAGTGTGCGGAATGAGACACATGTTCAGATTTGGATGCACCGGTGACAAGTATGTCATCCAGGTAAACAAAAAGAAAATCGAACTCTTTTAATACAGAGTCTGTCAGCCGCTGGAAAGTCTGTGCTACATTTTTCAGCCCAAACATCCTGTGTAGAAACTCAAAAAGACCGAACGGGGTTATCACAGCTGTTTTGGGAACCTCCTCCAAGCACACCTGATGGTAACCTCTAACCAGATCAACTCTGGAAAAAAATTAACTTTCTGGCTAAACGTGCTGAAAAGTTTTGACCGTGTGGGACCGAGTAACAATCGGGGGTGGTGACCATGTTAAAGCTTTGGTAACCGCCATATGTGAGGCAGCTACCATTGAACTTGGGGACCATATGGAGGGGTGAAGCCCAGGGGCTATTTGACCGGCATACAATGGCAAGTCTTTCCATGCTGACAAACCCTTAAGGTTGCCAGCTTTTCTGGGTCCAGTCTACGTGTGCGAGCATGGACTGACAGGCCACTTGTGTGACAGACCCCATGTCTGGTGACGCTGGTGAAGAGTGCGAGCTTGGTGAGGTCTGGGAATTCACCCAGTTGTCAAGTAAACTCACATGTAGTGATGTATGTGGTTGACAGAGTCATTGTGGGGAATTCACTGGGGGAGCAGGGTAACGACCCAAAGTCCTTGACATCCACAAGCCGGCAGTTCTTAAGATTGACTAAGAGTCTTTGGGCAGACAGGAAAATGGCACCGTGCAGAGGTCAAGCCGTTTTAGCCAGTGTAAAGTCCCACATATAACTTCGACCACTGAAGCAGAGCATCACCGGTCATGTCCCGTAGGTCTGGATCTTGTTGCTGTTGGCGGCCTTCAGCGAGGCTTCGTCACTCTTTACCTGCTTCCCATCGATGAACGATGCCAGCAGGACAAAGGAAGTGTCACCCTGAAAGGGTGCCCGTAATGTACAGTGGGTGACCCTGGCAGCTGGAACCCATGGTGTTCACCGACCTCTGATGTCCCGATGCAGTGATAGCAAGGCAGTTGGCACCTCCTAGAGTTCCTACCAAAGCGATCGTGGTAAAAGCATAGACCTGGCATTGTCTGTTTCTCAGACACAAACGTCCTTATGTTGGCAGCTTTGCTGATTGGGCTTACTGAGGTAGGGAAAGGAGGAGGAATGATGCGTCACTGTCTAGCTGAGTGTAGGCTATCAGCTATTTTAGCAAGCTCCCTATAGTCCATCATGGGTGCATTAGCAAGTGCTATTCGAACTTGATCAGGCACTTGCTGAATGAAAAGCTCTTTTAAAAAATTAAACAATAAAGTGTTAACCAATTAAAAAATTTGATTCCAAGTTTCCTCAGAAATTGAAGTCTGTAAATCTTGTTCCCAAAGACTTTTAATTTTATTAAAAGGAACACTTCTCATTCCCAACAGCATATTATAAATATTAGATATAGATCCATTATAAAAAGGTTTCAAATTAAAAATTACATCTAGTAGATTCTTATCAGGACTTTTAGGAAATGCACCTCATTGTTATGTGCCTGCCACTCTCTCCTACAATTTAAAGTGTTCCATAGTGTTCCATGACCAAGGATAAGTTGTCTCGTTTTTATTTAGCTATATCTCCATATTGTGATAAATGTAATAATGGAGATGTTTCACTCATTCATATGTCTTGGACATGTCCGTGTCTTGGAAAATATTGGAAAGAAGTACTTCAAACTTTCTCGATACTTTTCAAAGTAAATTTTAGCCTAATCCTTTGACTGCTTTATTTGGTATTGTTGGATGAAAGGATATTATTTTGGAGTCATCTGACTTGCACATTTTGGCTTTTATTTCTCTTACGGCCCGAAGAACGCTTTTGCTTAAGTGGAAAGATGCAGCCCCCCCACTCATGCCCAATGGTTACATGATGTGATGTCATGTTTAAATTTAGAGAAGATTCGATGTTCAATCTCTGAATCTAGCCAAGACTTTCAAACATTGTGGGGACCTTTTTTGAATTATTTTCAAAACCTTTGATTTGCTGTTAAAGCACAGATGATGACTAATATTTTTTTCCTTTTTTTTCTTTACTAATCAACTTTGGTCTTGGTAATGGGTTAGAAATTTTTATATAATAAAATTACTATATTTCAATGTTATGAATTAATTAATCTGTATGAATATAGGGTAAGGAGTCTTTATATGCGATTTAGCATAATATATTGATTTTTTTTGTACTCTGTATTCTTATATGTAAATTAATAAAAATATTGGAAAGGAAAAGATTAAGCAAGGATGGTGATTTGCCAGGAGAAATGGCATGAGGTCAATTACCTCCAAAGTTTAGCATTGCCAATGCTGGGCAAGGAGAGCAACTGTTTGTCGTGCTCAGACTCCGATAATCCAAAAGTCTGTGATAGGTGAGTTTTCAGCAATCAATGTTTATTGTGCTCAGGTGGGTGTTCAAGAAGATTCACCACTCAGGTAGCCGTGAAACTGCTGTGTGACGCTACCGTATAGTAGAATTTGGCATCGTCAGTGGTGATTTCTCAGGGAGTGAATTGAACCTCAGCTTGTTCAAACCAAGCCAACTGTATTTTGCTTCCAAAACTCCAGCAGTTTCAAAGCGACTGCATTGGCCAACATGTTCAATAGCTCTGGAATCGTCCCAAAGCATCGGGGTTACCAATGTAGGTTTTCACAAATAAAATGAAGTGAGGCGTTTTATGCTTAATGAAACCCATAACATATTTTATTGAACTCCAAAATCTACACACAAAAGCACATTAAAACCCTTTACGTAATAATGTCAGACCAGTCTCTTGAAGAGAAACCCCACCTCAATATCAGTGGTTGTGTATTATAACATTTCTCTCAATTACATTACTCTTCAAGTTCTGTGCCGCACAAATCTATGACTCATCAGATGTGTATCTGCTACAGAAGGGAGTCGAGGGGCTGCTGATTGTTTCACTTAATATCCAGATCATCTCCTTCCACTGACACCGAGTGTTATTGGTGGACAAAGTTCAAAAGGAGAAGTTGAAGAAATCTCAGTGAGTCCAGGCAGAAGGAAAACTAACAGAATGTGCCTTTATCTCTACAATGTCCCATTTATTACCCACCCCACCCTAACTTCCCTAGCAACGATGGGGGTGAACCACTCTCTTGAGCCACTATGGTTCTTTTTGTCAGGTGCTCCCACAATGCTGCTGGGAAGGGAGTTCTGAGATGCAGACAGTGATGATCAACTGCCGGTGATACATACCGAGTTAGTATGGTGTGTGGCTTGGAAGGGAATTTGTAAATGGCGGTGTTCTCCTTCACCTGACGTCCTTACATCTTGGTGTGAGGAGACTGCTGCTTTGGGAGATGTTGTTAGCATAACATGGATGAGAGACTGCAGGCAATCTGTAGCTGTGTCGGTCTAAATCAATGTAAATTTATTATCAAAGTACTTACATATATATCACCGTATACTACCTTGAGATACACATCCTTGTAGACATTTATAGGAAAATAAATAGAATTTATGAAAAACTATTCATAATCAAAGACTCTCAAGCAATTAATGTTTGTAAAGGAAGTTTATTGTTTGTTAATGGATTAATGTTTTCTCCCATTGAATTTCTTTGGGTGTTTTGGCCAACTGATGTTCTCTCCCCTGGCCTTGGGAGTTTTATTGGGACACATCGCACGTAGTCAAATGGGGATTTCAGAGCAATTCACTTCCTTGTCCCTTCAGCTGGAGGAGGGTGTGTTGTAATGTGACCTTGTCTTCCTTAATTATATTTAACTGTGGTAAAGCAGACCTTCATGACAGTTCTCTGGCCCAACTTGCAAGCGTTAATTTGACAAGTTGCTCTCAGTCGGAATCTCATTACTTTCTCCTCTTGGACATACAGGGATTGAGAAATAGAGAGGCTTTCTTTGGTTGTTCTAATAACAGCTGAGCATTGCTTTCCATCTGCTGCCAAGTGCTTTCAACAATGTGGGTAATCAGAGCCAGGGCCCCACCCTTCTCTTGTTCATTGTTGTATTGAATGAACTGCATTTAACACTTTGACTCTCACGAGTATTTAGAAGCGCCCTTGAATGTTCAAGACATTGAATGCTACAGTCCAAGTGCCAAGGGGGAGGAACAGTGCAGATGGGTGTATAATGGTTAGTGTGGACATGCTGGATCAAAGGGACTGTGTCTATGCTGTCTCCTTCTATATCAATTATTCCACACAAATGGCCAGCCATGGCTGTGGCTTTATCACAGAAAGGTTGGTTGACGTTAACACCTGTCCTAAGAATTAGAACAGGAAGACAGGGTTTGGCGAGAGATAGAAGCAAGACTGGCCAAAGGAACACCTGTGTGATGGACAGACTGAATACCACGATCCATGCAGGAGTCATAGAATCATAGATTCATAAAGCTGTAAGATGCCTTCATCTATTCATGTTCTCTTTCGGTCACCTTATCCTTCGGGAACACAAGAGATCCTGCTGATGCTGGAAATGTGGAGAAACACACACTAAATGCTTGAGAAAACCAGCAAGTCAGCATGCCTTCCTTTCCAGTCCCGGCCTGAAACATTTCCGTTTGTAGATGCTGCCAAACTTGCTGAGTTCCTCCAGCACTTGGGTGTTATCTTATCCTTCACTTTCCTTGATTACAGGGATTACTACAGATGTTTCAGTCTCTGGTGGACCACATATGAAACCTGAAATCCGAAAGCTTTAGTCTCTCTAGCTGAGGGTGATGTACCTGTACAATCTTGAATCATCGTAGACTCGGACGTTTCAGCCATTGAGTGTGGGCCAACCATCAGTGACCTATTCAAAGTCCATTTATTATCAAAGTATGTATGCAGTGTATGACCCTAAGGGTCATCTTCCCACAGACAGCCAAGAGACAAAGAAAAAACATGGAACTCATTCAACTAAATACATCCAACCACTCCTCCCAACTCACAAAAAAAGAACAAATCGCACAAGTGGCAAAAAAACAAGCAGAAAACACAGAATATAAAACACCAAGAGCCCAGCCATATTCAGTTCAGTTCTTTCCAATCTGGTGCTGTCTGTGTTGTTATCTGCAGGCCACCCCAGTCAAAATGGCACAACATAGCAACGGGAGAAAGGAGAGACCAGAAACCAGAAACACATGATCTACAAACCGCATCAGTTAAACCCTTCATCCTCCAACAGCATTGAGGGAGAGGAAGAGAGACCATTTGAATACAGGGACCTTCCTCCAGGCAGCAGTGAGCAAGATGCTGGTAAACAGCGCTGAACACAGCTTGCCTTTCGCTCTTGCCTCAGTGATTCCAATCTTCCTCGACACTCTAATCATTGAGGTCGGTGAGAAACGGAGTCGATCGTGGGCTCAGGCCCTGTTCTCTGGGCTTCCTGGCATTAAGGCCACACACTTCTCCCAATACCTCTCCAAACACCCTCGGAGACAGCAAAACACTAGGTTGCACAATCAGCCCAAAAACACACCTCCAAAGTGTAGATCGCAGGCTCTAACAGGAGCAGAACCACACTTAACTGAAAAATAAGGTGTTAAAGAAGAGAAGAAGTAGTTTCATGAATCATCTGAAGGATGTCGCCCCTGGTCACGTAGTTCACTGGCACCACCCACTTCCATCAATCCTATTTGACTCTTCCCTCATTTCCATTAACTCCCCACATGTTATGCCACTCACATATACACTGGGGTAATGGGAATATGTGTACTCCACACAGTGTCCGAGGTTGGTACTGAACCCAGGCTGCCAGAGCTGTGAGTCAGCAATGCTCTCTGCTTTGTCACGGTCCCACTGCAGAATGGCAGCTTTTCTGGTTAAGGCCTACGGGCCTATTCTCTGGTGTTTCCTCCTACCAATGACTCAGGTAATAGAATCATTGTACTGTTGCAGAGTGGAGGAGGGCATGCAGCCATCTGATTCCACACTGCCTCCTCCTGGGGCAGTCCTATCTGCTTCAATCCTCAATTTTTTCCTGCAAATTCCTCTTTATCCAATTTCCTTACGGAATCATTGAGTCATATAGCATGGAAACAGGCCCCTTGTCCTGACTCATCCGTAAAGACCAAAATGTCCATCTAAGCTAGTCATTACCCTCTAAACCTTTCCTATCCAAGTATCTTTTCAATGCTTTTGCTGTATCTGCCTCAACCATTTTCTCGTGCATTTTGTTCCGTATGTTCTGCATGAGGAAGTTATCCATCAGGTCCTTTTTAAATCTCTTCCCACCCCCACCCTTACTTTAAATCTATTCCATCTGGTTCTTGATTCTGACCCCAGGAAAAAGACTGTGTGCATTCAACCTTCCTGTGCCCCTCACAATCTTATACACCTCTGTAAGTTCACCTCTTACCAGTCTCTTCTGCCGCAAGCCCCAGTCTCCCTATATTCCAGTTCTTTCAATCATGGAAACATCCTAGTAAACCTTTATGGCATCTGTCATCTTTCCTTTGCCAGGGTGACCAACACTAAATGCAATGCTGTGGAAGATCCTGATTGATTTTTTTTCACCATCACATTCAGCAGCGTTCCAGTTCCGTTCACCTTCTCCTGTTTTCCGTCTCCTTCCACTTTACCCACTGCACCATGATCCCATGACCTCCTGCCTACCCATATTGAAGTGCAAAGCATCTTAAACTGTACTTAAGGCACCGTAACCTCAAGGGAACAATGCAGGTCCCAGGAGTGCACGATTCATTCCCCTTCCGGTTGTCTGCAGCCCCTTGCAAGTCAAAAGTTTGCTTCACGCCCTTCAGCAGTCGAGTTATTGTTTCACCCATTTTTTGCTGTAATTTGATGATATATTATCTTATTTTGCTAATGTTCTGTTTTTTGAGGAATGCTGTTTTTGGAGGAATGTTCTTCAATTTTGACTCTCAGTGCCCTTTGGAAAAGTTTAATTATTTGTTGGCTAACTTTGCCGATCTAGTATACTCATGCTCATAATAATGATTTCATAATTTGTTTAGGTGAATTTACATATTCAGGATTGCTGTTGTAACTTGCTGTTCTACGGCTGTAATTGGGTAGTGTCATATCTGCTGGTGTGTGTTTACCTGTTTTACATCTGTCTTGTTGCTGTGATGAAGGGATTTACTGTCCTGTTTCAGTGACCTAGTGGATTCCAATTGTATAGAGAGGGAGGGGAGTTTAAAATAATTGGGCATCGGTTTAAGGTGAGAGGGGAAAGATTTACGGTAAAGGGGACCCGAGAGTTGGGTTTTCAACACAGAAGATCAATGGAATGAGCAGCCACTAGAAGTTGTAGAGGCATGCACAATTTTACAGAGAGGCATTTTAAAAGTTAGTTCAGATGAAGGTTCTTAACCCTTACCAACCGCCTGCCCCCATAGATTCAGCCTGATCTAATGAGTTTGTTCAACAGTTTGTTTTTAGCTCCATATTTCACCATCTGCAGTATTTTATGTCTCCAAAAGACATTTGGACAGGTTCATGAATAGGAAAATTTAAAGGAATAGGGGGTCAAATGCAAGCAGAATGGAACCAACACAGGAAGACATCTTGATTGACATGGATGAGTTGGGCCAAAGGACCTTTGCTGTATAACTCCATGAGATTTAAAAAGAGGTATTAGGGGTAGGATTTTTAATGCAGGTGACACCTGGTTCTTGCTCCTTGAGGAGGTGGAGAATCAGATACACTTTAGCACTGCGGAGGTATTTGGACAGGACAGGCACTTGAGTAAGAAAGGCATAGGAAGGATATGATCCTAACATGGGGAAATGTGACGAGTGATGGTGGACAAAGATAGTTGGTACGTGCATGTTGGGCTGAAGAAACGCACAATATTCTGGAAGAACTCGGCAGGTCAAGCAGCATCTCTGGAGGAAAAGTGAAAATCAATGTTCCGGGTTCAGACTCTTTGTCTGGGCTACCCATGCACTGAAGGGCCTGTTTCTGTGCTGAAAGACTCTGACTCTGGTTGTACTTAACCTGAGACCAGGTGGCTCAGACCAACTGTACAGCTTGAGGCCAATGGGAGAGGAGACACAAGAGAAGGCAGACACCGGGATCTGGAGCAGCGCACAATCTGCTGGAGGAACTCAGTGGGTCGAGCAGCATCTGAGATGAAGAGAACTGGTAACACATTGGGCTGAAACGCTGCAAAAGGACTGAGAGTGGAGAGGTGAGATGGCCAGTGTAAGGAGGAACAGAGGGTGGTGGTGAGAAGGTTCACTGAGAGAGAGAGAGAGAGAGAGAGAGAGAGAGACACACACACACACACACACACACACACACACACACACACACACACACACACACACACACACACACACACACACACACACACACACACACACACACACACACACACACACACACACACACACATTATGCTTTTGCACAAATTGTTGGGCTCACAATAAGCCAAAAAGCCAAAAACTGATGCATTTATAGTGTCTCCTGGTCCTGTGTGAAAGGACACAGTACACAGAACATACAACAATTCAGCACAGGAACAGGCCCCACGATGCTGTGTTGAATGAAATAAATTAGTAATTAATTGTCTAACTAAACCGATCCCTCCTGCCTGTACGATGCCGATATATGTCCATTCTCTGCACATTCATTTGCCTATCTAACAGCCTGTTGAGCACCCCTATTGTACTTGGCCCATCAGGACCCCTGGCACGGCATTCCAGGCAGCCACCACTCTCTGTGTAGAAGAAGCTTGCCCCGCATATTTCCCTGAAACGTAGCCCCTCTCATCTTGAATGCATGCCCTCTACACTTCGGCATTTGGACTAGCATGATAAACACTGTAATTCCCCAGCTACCTTGATCAATTTCACCCTTCGTGCCCCTCGCGCTTCCACTGCAACTGATCTTGTCAGATCCTCATTCGACCTGACAGCTAAGCTGCCTGGGAACAGAGATCAAAACACTGCTCTTAAACTTTACTCTTCCTGTAAAGTCCACCTCTGAGTTCAGACAGGGTGCAAGGGGCTGAGTTGTTGTACGAAGAGGAGAGGAGGGTTGCAATTACGCGAAGAGAAAATCTGATAATCCATTGGCTTTAGGGATGACAGCCTTCCAACAATTTCCCCAGATTGTCTGGAAATGGAAATTAATCTCCAACATGTTGTAGCAAGTGATCCAAGAAATTCAGACAGCTACAGGCTCTAATAATTCTGACACCATAGGAGCCAGTCAGCCCGCTGAGCCTATACTAGCCTGCAGAAATTCAGAACACAGAAAATAGAATATAAAACATAAAATAGTACAAGAATAGGACCTTCACCGTACAAAGTCTGCATTGATCATGATGCTAATTAAAACTAATCCCGTCGGCCTACATATGGCCTTTCCCCCTCCATTCACTGTCAGCTCATGAGCCTATCTACATATTCGTAAATATTCCTTTCAGACCTTCCTCTGTCACACTGCTGGCAATACACTTCAGACCCCTTCCACTCTCTGTGGAAAACATTTGTTTTAACAACATAGAACAATACAGACCCTTCGGCCCATATGCTGCATCAGACTTTTAACCTCGAAGGAGAAAAGGCCTAGCTTGCTCAACCTTTCCTCATAAGACATGCCCTGTGTTCCAGGTACAGTCCTGGTAAATCTCCTCTGCACCCTCTCTAAATCTTCTTCATCCTTCCTATAATGAGGTAATTTAAACTGAAAACAATACTCCAAGTGTGGTTTAACTAGAGTTTTAGACTCTCAGTGGCCACTTCATTAGATACACCTGCTCATTTATGCAAATACCTAATGAAACAAACATGTGGCAACAACTTAATGTGTTAAAGCATGCTGACATGGTCAAGAGGTTCGGTTGTTACTCAGACCAAACAATAGAATTGGGATGAGATTTGGATAAAAAGAGTGTGGGGTGGAGTTACGATGGCACTCAGCAGTGACTCCTTTGAGCCCATCTGCAGGAACAGCTTAATTTCTGCCTTTGATGTCTCAATCATTTTCAGGATGGATGGGGTTCTGTCAGAGACCCTGGCCTGGAGTTACAATCAGACTTTGATTCTTTGCGGTGTGGGATCCACTCCTGGGGGCTCACAACCGGCTGCTTTTCGAAATCCCAAGGACGCGCCTTCAGAGTTCCAAAGGTCTCGTGGCCCTGTGGATGGGCTGATTCTATGCCAGTACCACCTACCTGGCTGCAGGAGAAAATGGAACATTGGGAGCAGCAGATCAGCTGTCGGATGCCCTGTACTTGGCGAATTGTGCTCTCTCTCTCTCTCACTGGTGCAGGAGATTTTGTTGCCAATCCTTGTGTCGAAGAACCCAGGAAAAGAAAGTGACGCAACCAACTTTATCATCGCAAAACAACAAATTGTTTTATGTCTCCTCTCTCGCGGTGAAAGGGGGGGGCACCTCTTTTTCTCTTTATTGGGGAGAGCGAGAGAGCCAGTGGTACGTCGAATTGTCGAGTGAATGATTAGTTGTTGTCTTTTTGGCGGCTTTGCTATTGCTTGCTTGGTGGGTGGGTGATGCTCATGCTTTTTTGTGGAAGTGGGAGGGGTGGGAGGGTCGTTGCTTTGCTGCTGGTTGTGTGTTGGGAGGCAAAGTGGGGGGGGCTTTAGAGTTTTAGCTGTCACTCAGCCTTTGGGGCACTCTTCTGCTTTTGTGGATATCTGTGAAGAACAAGAATTGCAAAACGTATATTGTATACATTTCTCTGATATTAAATGGAACTATTAAAACTATTGAAATATGACCTAAGGAGCGTTGGCCATGGAATGATTGTTAGTGGCAGAAGGGGTGGTTTGAATATCTCAGAAACTGCTGATTTCCTGAGGCTTTCATGGACCTCACAGAGAATGGTGCAAAAAACAAAAAAAAGCATCCAGTGAGCAGCAGATCTGTGGGTGAAAATGCCTTGTTAATGAAGAGGGAGCAGAGAAGAGCAGCCTTACTGGTTCAAGCTGACAGGATGGCAACAGTAACTCAAATAACCAGATGTTACAATAGTGGCGTGCAGACGAGCATCTCTGACAGCACAACATACTGATCCTTGAAGTGGAGGTGTTACAGGAGCAGAGGATCACAGTCATACACTCAGCGGCAGGTATAGGAGGTACCTAACGAGCTGGCCACTGAGTGTTGAGCTGCAACATTACCACATAGCTCTTAACTCAATCCCCCAACTAATGAAGGCCAACACACCATCCACCAGGCGCATTGTTGTAAGATTATTGCATGGTCTCCTGACACAATAAGATAGACTTGACCACACAATCTACCTTGTTATGATTTTGAGCCTTATTGTCTGCCTGCCCTTTCTCTGTAACTGTAACAATTTTCCCTTGTGCTACCTTAATGTACTGATGCAATGAAATTATCTATATGGATGGAATGCAAATTAAAGTTTATCATTCTACCTGGGTACATATGACAATAAAAGAGCAACTTGTAGAGTCATCGAAAAGTACAGCACAGAAGCAGGCCCATCTAGTCTGTGCCTGACCATTTAAACTGCCTTCTCCCATCGACCTGCAACAGGACCACACCCTCCATACCCCTAAACCCATGTCCCTATCCAGACTTTCTTAAATGTTTAACTCGAGCTTGCATGCACCACTTGTGCGGGCAGCTCATTCAACACTCTCGTGACCCTCTGAGTGAAGAAGTCTCTCCTCATGTTCTCCTTAAACTTCTCACCTTTCACCCTTAACCCATGACCTCTGGTTGTAGTCCCCCCCCCCTCAACCCCTGGGGAAAAAGCCTGCTTGGATTTACTCTATCTATACCACTCATAATTTTGTATAACTCTATCAAATCTCCTCTCAAACTTTCATGTTCCAAGGAATAAAGTCCTTATGTATGTTAGGGAGAGTTTCGGCAGGGGGATGGGAACCAGAGTGATAGGGCTGAGGAAGGGGAAAACAGAAATAAATCAAAGTTAGTGTCAACAGAAATGATAGAAAGGACAGACAAGAGATGAGGCATAATCACAACCTGTGGGATGAGTTACAGGGCAATAGAGGCATGGTGCAGTTAAAACAGAAAGCAACAAATACTGGACTGAAAGTGTTATACTTGAATGCACACAGCATAAGAAATAAAATGGACGATCTTGAAATTCAGCTACAGATTGACAAGTATGATGTCGCGGCCATCTCTGAAACTTGACCAAAGGATGGCTGCCATTGGGAGCTGAACGTCCAAGGATATATGGTGTATCAAAAAGATAGTAGGCAGAGGGAGTGGTGTGGCTCTGTGTATAAGATATAATATTAAATCATCAGAAAGGTATGACATAGGATTGAAAGGTGCAGAGTCTCTATGGGTTGAGTTAAGAAATGACAAGGGTAAAAGGACCCTAATGGCAGTTGTATACAGGCCTCCAAACAGCAGCCCGGATGTGGATTACTAATTACAGCAGGAGATGGAAAAGACGTGTCAGAAGGGCAATGTCATGATGATCGTTGGGGATTTTAACATGAAAGTGGACTGGGAAAACCAGGCCAGTACTGGACCTCAAGAGAGAGAATTTGTAGAATATCTAAGGAATGGCTTTTTAGAACAGCTTGTTGTTGAGTCCGCCAGGGGATCGGCTGTTGTGCAATGATCCGGAGCTGATAAGAGCTTAAGGTTAAGGAACCCTTGCGGAACAGTGATCACAATATGATCAACTTCACATTGAAATTTGAGAATGGAGAAACCAAATTCCAACGTGGCAGTGTTTCAGTGCAATAAAGGAAATTACAATGGCATGAGAAGGAAAGGGACACTAGCAGGAAAGTCAGCAGAGCAGCAATGGCTGGAGTTTCTGCGAAAAATGAGGGAAGCGTAAGCAGATATATTCCAAATAAGAGGAAATTTTCAAATGGAAGGACACTACCGTGGCTGACAAGTGAAGTCAGAGCTGAAGTAAAAGCAAAAGACAGGGCATACAAGGAATACAAGGAAGCCAAAGCCAAAGCCAAAGATAGAGATTGGGAAGCTTTTAAAAACTCACAGAAGAAACAAAGAAGGCCATCAGGAAGGAAAAGATGAATTATGAAAGGAAGCTGGCGACTAATATCAAAGAAGATACTAAAAGGTTTTTTAAGTATATAAAGGGTAAAAGAGAGTTGAGTGTAGATATAGGACCAATAGAAAATGATGCTGGAGATATTGTAATGAGAGATGCAGAGATGGCAGAGGAACTGAATGTGTATTTTGCATCAGTCTTCACAGTGGAAGACGTCTGAAGTATACTGGACATTCAAGAGTGTCAGGGAAGTGACGTATGTGCAGTGAAAATTACAACTGACAGGCGCTCAGGAAGCTTAATGGCCTGAGGGTGGATAAATCTCCTGGACCTGATGGAATGCATCCTCGGGTTCTGAATGAAATAGCTGGAGAGATTGCAGAGGCATTAACACTGATCTTTGAGAAATCGATAGATTCTGGCATTATAGCGGATGACTGGAAAATTGCAAATGTTACTCCGCTATTTAAGAAGGGTGGGAGGCAGCAGAAAGGAAACAATAGACCTGTTAGCCTGACATCAGTGGTTGGGAAATTGTTGGTATTGATTGTTAGGGATGAGATTACAGAGTGCTGGAGGCACATGATAAGATAGATCAAAGCCAGCATGGTTTTCTGAAAGAACATTCCTGCCTGATTAACCTACTGCAATTTTTTGAGGAAATTACAAGCAGGGTAGACAAAGGAGATGCAGTAGACGTGGTATACTTGGATTTTCAGAAGGCCTTTGACGCACCTGAGGCTGCTTAGCAAGATAAGAGCCCACAGAATTACAGGGAAGTTACTAGCATGGGTGGAGCATTGGCTGATTGGCAGAAAACAGAGTGGGAATAAAGGGATCCTATTCTGGCTGGCTGCCGGTTACCAGTGGAGTTCCACAGGGGTCGATGTTGGGACCGCTGCTTTTTACAATGTATGTCAATGATTTGGACTATGGGGTTAACAGATTTGAGGCTAACTTTGCCAGTGATACAAAGATAGGTGAAGGAGCGGGTAGTGTTGAGGAAACAGAGAGCCTGCAGAGAGACTTAGATAGTTTAGGGGAATGGGCAAAGAAGTGGCAAATGAAATACAATGTTGGAAAGTGTATGGTCATGCACTTTGGTGGAAGAATTAAACGGGCAGACTATTATTTAGATGGGGAAAGAATTCAAAATGCAGAGATCAAAGGGAGTTGGGAGTCCTTGTGCAGGATACCTTAAAGGTTAACCTCCAGGTTGAGTCGGTGATGAAGAAGGAGAATGCAATGCTGGCATTCATTTCTAGAGGTATAGAATATAAGAGCAGGGTGTGATGTTGAGGCTCTATAAGGTACTTGTGAGACCTCAGTTGGAGTATTATGTGCAGTTTTGGGCTCATTATTTTTGAAAGGATATACTGACATTGGAGAGGGGTTCAGAGAAGATTCACAAGAATGATTCCAGGAATGAAAGGGGTACTTAATGAGGAATGTCTGGCAGCTCTTGGGCTGTATTCCCTGGAGTTCAGGAGAATGAGGGGGAATCTCATAGAAACATTCCGAATGTTAAAAAGCCTGAACAGGTTAGATATGGCAAAGTTATTTCCCACGGTAGGGGATTCTAGGACAAGAGGGCATGATTTCAGGATTGAAAGAGCTCGATTTAGAACAGAGATGTGGAGAAATGACTTCAGTCAGAGGGCGATAAATCTGTGGAATTTGTTGCCACAAGTGGCTGTGGAGGCCAAGTCAGTGGGTGCATTTGAGACAGAGATAGATAGGTTCTTGATTAGCCAGGGCATCAAAGGGTATGGGGTGAAGGCAGGGGAGTGGGGATGACTGGAAGAATTGGATCAGCCCATGATTGAATGGCGGGGCAGACTTGATGGGCTGAATGGCCTACTTCTGCTCCTATATCTTATGGCCTTATGATTTTATGGTATTCAGTCTTTCCTATAACTCAGGTCCTCCTGACCTGCCAACATCCTTGTAAATTTTCTCTGTACTCTTTCAAACTTATTTACATCTTTCCTGTATGTAGGTGTGGTGAACTACATATACCTGTCTGGACACGCCCCCCCACTGACTGCTCCTGTGGCTCCTCCCATAGACCCCGGTATAAAGGCGATTGGAGGCACAGCCCCTTCCTCAGTCTCCAGGATGTTGTGTGGTGGTCACTTGCTGCTTGTTCTTTCTTCCAGACAATAAAAGCCTATATCTCGCCTCACGTCTCCGAGAGTTATTGATGGTGCATCAGTAGGTGATTGGAATTACACACATACTTCAAATTAGATTTCACCAATGTCTTATGCAACTTCAACATAACATCCCATCTCCTGATTTATGAAGGCCAATGTGGCAAAAACAACTTACATGATAAAGGATGATGTTCAAAAGTTGGCACACCTCACCACAACTCTACATGATGCTGGTGAAGTAGACTGCACAGCTATGTGTCCTTAATTAAGGAGAGATACACTTGCACTGGTAGCCGGCCATTGGTATAGTGGCCTCTGCTCTGGACTTTGAGGCAAATAGTCCTGGTTTTGAATCTGGCGGGCTCAATGGATGCTTTCCATCTGTGTTGCGTTGAGCATTTAGCTAGCAACTCGGCCTCACAAAAACCAGACAAGTGCTAAAGAAACGGCAAGATTGCTGCCCGATACGCCACAAGGCATGGAAAGGAACAACAACACTTGCACTAGAGGCAGTTCAGAGAAGATTCACTGTGCTAATTGCAGAGATAAAGGACTTGATATTCCAAATTTATAATACAAGTTTATGGTCGCAGGCATACATACACAGAGTAGATATGCCAGCTTTTTGTAGCTGCAGCACCATACAAATTATAAACCTGAGTTAAACATAAATTATACAACAAAATAAGCACAAGGACTCTAATATTGAGAACGAGGAACTGATACACAGTCTAAGACATAATTAGGCATTTTCAGGTTGGCTCAAGAATTTGATGGCAGTGGGGAAGGAATTGCTGTTAAACCTTGATATGTGGGTCTTGAGGCTCTTGTGGGCAGCAGCAAGAAGAGGGCATGGGCCAGACCATGGGGGCCCTGTTGATGGATGTCTTCTTCCTGAGACACTATGAAAAGAACTGTATTTTCCAAAATCACCGAAGTTTAAAAAAAAGGGGGAGTATTATAAGACTCTGTGTGATTGGATAGAATGGATATGGAGAAGATGCTTACCATGGTCAGAGTGACAATTGCACAGTTTCAGAATCAGGGTCTCCTGTTCACGTCAACAGAGTTGAGGACGACAAGGTTGAAAGCTTCAGGTTTCTAGGATTAAACACCACCAATAGGCTGTTCTGATCCATCCATATAGATATAACCATATAACAATTACAGCACGGAAACAGGCCATCTTGGCCCTTCTAGTCCATGCCAAACGCTTACTCTCACCTAGTCCCACCTACCTGTACTCAGCCCATAACCCTACATTCCTTTCCTGTCCATATACCTATCCAATTTTTTTTTAAATGACAAAATCAAACCTGCCTCTACCACTTCTACTGGAAGCTCGTTCCACACAGCTACCACTCTCTGAGTAAAGAAGTTCCCTCTTGCGTTACCCCTAAACTTTTGCCCCTTAACTCACAACTCACGTCCTCTTGTTTGAATCTCCCCTACTCTCAATGGAAAAAGCCTATCCACGTCAACTCTATCTATCCCCCTCATAATTTTAAATACCTCTATCAAGTCCCCCCTCAACCTTCTACGCTCCAAAAAATTTTACCATTACATCCCAATTCCTATACTCAATGCTTTGATTTATAAAGGCCAGCATAACAAAAGCTTTCTTCACCACCCTATCCACATGAGATTCCACCTTCAGGGAACTATGCACCATTATTCCTAGATCACTACATGTCATGCCAAAAAGGCAAACAAGTACATCTACTTGCTCACGAGGTAAATGAACTTTAGCACGTTCCCTTTGACCCTCACACACTTTACAGATGCACCACAGAAAGCATCCTGTCCGAATAGTTCGTGGCTTGGTATGGTAACTGCTTTGTCTGGAACCACGGGGAACTGCGGAGAATTGCAAATACAGCTTAGCACATCACAGAAACCAGCCTCCCCTCCATGGACTCTTATATATATTTCTCACTACCTCGGAAATACGGCAAACATTATCAAAGACCTCTCAGACATTCTCTCTGCTCGGGCAGAAGGTGCAAAAGCCTGGAAGTATGTATCACTGGCTCAAGAACAGCTTCTATCCTGATGTCATAAGACTATTGAACTGTCCCCTAGTACAATAAGATAGACTTCTGACTGCATCTCATTGTCTGCCTGCTCTGCATGTTCTCTGTAACAGTTTATTCTGTGTTCTGTTATCGCTTTCCCTTGCAATGCCTCTGATGAACTAATGGATCAGATGCAAAACAAAGTTTTTCTCGGTATCTCAGTGGAGGTGACAATAATAAACTAATTTATCTATTTAAGATGGAGAGGAGAGGAAACTTCTCTCAGAAGGCAATCAGTCTTTAGAAACCTCTGCAGCTGAGGCATTGAAGTTTTTCCAGGTGGAAGATGGACATTTGGTGTGAGGGAGAATCAAGGTGGAAAGAACGTTGAGCAGGTGTGATTACAAAAAGTGCTTCATTGACTTGAAATTTTGCAGCCTTTAGTGATCCCTGTTACAGAGAGATGATGAGACTGTGGGAGGGAATAAGTTTTGGGGAAAATGTGAGGAATTGAACTAATGGACTTTTTCTGAGCGATGGCAAAGATGACATGGGTCAGATAACTCCACAGACTTGACTAAATGAGACATTCGTGCACAGAAGCAGACCCTCTGGCCACTATATCCATTTAAGCCATCAAGTACTGATCCAATTTACCAGCACTTGGACCATATTGACATTTTAAGTTCTCATCCCAATACTACTTAAATGTTGTGAGAGTTTATACTCTCACGTCCTCTCGGGCAGAGCGTTTGAAATTCCAAACTCCTATTGAGTAAAAATATTCTTCCTCAGACCCCTGCTAAACATCTTACTCTTTATCTTGGAGTGCAGGCCCATAATTCCCAGAAACAATGAGCAGATAAGGTGATAAAACAGGAGCCTTCATTTATCAACGTGCTGAGTAGTTAATTCAGGAAGTTTTGTTGAAGCTGTGTAAAACTTTGGTTAGGCCATTTCTGGATTCTTGTATGCATATCTGTTCACCCCTTTGCAGGAGGGATGTGGAGAGTTCAGAGAGAGTGTAGAAGAGAGAGTATTAGCAGTAACGAGAGGGCAGACAAAATTGGGTCGTTTCTTTCTGAACCATCAGAGTCTGAGGGGAGAGCCGAAAGAAATTTATAAAATTATGAGTGGCACAGATAGCCTTGTTCTCAGAGTGGAAATGTTACCTACTAGAAGACGTAACTTTAAAGTGAGGTGTTTAAAGGAGATGCACATGACATTTGTTACACAGAGAGTGGTAGGTCCCTGGAATGTATTGCCAGAGGGAAAGGTGAAAGCAGGGTACAACCGCAATGATTAAGAGATGTTGAGACAGACACATGAACAGCAGGGCACAGAGGAATGTGGGTCTTGTGCAGGCAGATGTGCAGTTTAAATTGGCATTATCTTCAGCACAAACATGGTGGGCCACAGGACTTGTTCCTGTGCTGTACTATTCTATGATCTATGTCCTTTAGCTTAGGGTATCTCTTTGGGGAAAAGTTTCTTCCTACCTATTCTATGCATATGGGGTAACACACACAAAATGCTGAAGGAACTCAGCAGGCCGGGCAGCTTCTATAGAAAGGAATAAACAGTCAATGTTTCAGGCCAAGACCCTTGATCAGGACCTGTGAGTCCTGATGAGGGGTCTCGGCCTGAGCCATCAATTGTTCATTCTTTTCCATAGATGCTGCCTCGCCTGCTGAGTTCCTTCAGCACTTTGTGTGTGTTGCCTTGGATTTCCAGCATCTGGTGTTAGTTATTCAAAACATATTCCTCTTTCAGGTCTCTACTCAGTCTTCCACAGTGTCATAAAGAGACGCAGATAGCCCTGGTGCTTAGCCTGTGAAGTTAGACCCTGGTTTCAGGAGCCTCACTAATAGGGCTTAATCAGTCTTTGAGAATATTGTATTTTACAGGTGTTCCAGCCCACATCATTTGTAAAGCAGCATGTAATTAACACTCAGAGCCTCCCAGTTGACGAGACAAAAGGTACAGAATACCACAGCTCGGAGAGGACCTCATTGGGCCCACTCTCAAACTGGGCCTTTATTGTGACACCCAGCTGCACTTCAAAGCTGCATTTGATACTAATCTGTCTAATTGACTGATGACGATCAGAAAGTAAATCAGGAGGCTTTGATCTACTGAAGGGAGTGGATGAGATGTTAAGAGGCTTACCCGGAGCCAGGGCCAAGAGACCGATGATAAAAGATGATCCGTGTCGGAGGAGAGTCCAAAGCTGACCTTGATCATTCCTTTTCCGGTTCAAATCAGCTCGGCTGTCAGGCAGAGAGCACTGGTGTTTCGTTTGGCCTCTGTGTCAGTATGCAGTGGGGTTTAGCGAGGCATTGTTAACAAGGCAAGTCAAATTCAAAACCAGCTCCTCCTGAACCAAACCGCCGTCTTTTCAACTCACTTCTCATTCCAATAGAATACCAGGTCAGTTTGCAGTCTCAGGATGGAGGTAATAAGATTCAGGATCCAGAGATGCAAGGCTCTGACCCACTGCATCAAATTTAAATTCAAGTTATTAAATAAAACTGATCCTGGAGGCCTGGCGAGTAGCTAACATTGTTGTGTTGTTTAAGAAGGGAAATGGGGATATTTCCTGGTAACTATAGATCGACTAGTCTCAGGTCAGTGGGAAGGAAGTAATTGGAAAGGGTTCTTTGGAGCTGGATTTATGAACATTTGGAGCATTTGTCCTACTTCAGGACAGTCAGCATGGCTTTGCACAGATCATAACATGTTTTCCTAACTTGACGGAGTTTTTGAGGAGGTGACAGAGGTGATTCATGAGGGTAGAGCTGTGGGTGTTGTACTCACGGATTAGAGTAAAGCATTTGACAAGGTTCCACATTGGAGTCATCAAAAAGATTGTCATACCTGGGATCTATGGCGTCTTGACTACTTGGATTCAAAATTGGCCTGGCCATAGTAGGTAGAGGGTTGTAGTCAATGGGACTTGTTCTGGTTGGGGTCCATGATTAATGGTGTTCCGTGGGGATCCATAATGGGACCTCTGCTGTTGGTGATATATACAACAGCTTTATAAAGCTCTGGTTAGGTTATATCTGGAAGATTGCATTCAGTTCTGTTTATTCCATAATAGGAAGGACAGAGGCATTGGAGGGAATGCTGCAGTTTACCAGGATGCTGTCTGGATTAGGGGATTAGGGGACAAAGTCGTATTGTAAGTGGCAGAGGCTGAAGGGAGATCTGCAGGGGGGAGTTTAGGACGATGGCGCCTAACAGCACTCCTTTGCTTGCATCTTCGGAAACAGCTCTATTTCTATCTTTGATATCTCTTTTTATTTCCTTTTCAGGGTTCCTTTTCCTCTTTAAGGTGCTGGATTTTTGGGGGTCTGGAGGCGGGTGGACTCGAGGTCAGTGCCACCGCCTGGTGTGACATCGGAGACGGAAGATCACAAGCAGCGAGCTGGCTGTGTGCCCAGAGACCCGAGTTCCTTGGGCACAGAGCTCGGAAAAAGCAACACAACAGACCTGCAACACCATAAATCAGCAAGTTGTTTGGTTATGTCTCCCCTCTCACTGTGAAACGGGGACTCCTCTTTTTCCCTTATCAGGGGGAGAGAGAGAGAGCCTGTGGTATGTCAAATCACTGGGTGACGAGTAGTCTTTGGGGGGGTACTGCAAGTCTGTGTCTTTATTGCTGCACGCTTTGGTGCTCGGTGGGGGGTGCTGCTGATTTTTTTGCTGGTGGGGGAGGGGGGTCATTGCTTGTTGCTGCTCACGCACGGGAAGGGGAGCTGGGGGGACTTTGGGGTTCTAACATTTAACTGTCATTCATTCTTTGGGGCACTCCTCTGTTTTCGTGGATGGCTGCGAAGAAAAAGTATTTCAGGATGTATATTGTATACATTTCTCTCACATTGAAACCTATTGATAGAAGTTTATAAGATTATGAGAGGTACAGAGAGACAGCAAGTATCTATTGCTCAAGGTTAATAACAGGGAGAATGCACTTAATGTGAAAGGGGGTAAGTTCAAAGATAATGAGTGGGGCAATTTTTTTTCTAAGTGTGACGAGTGTCTGAAATGCACTGTCAGTGGTGATAGTGGGGGCAAACACTGTAGAGGAAAGGATCAATAACTCTTCTGGATGCTTTATATAGACCACCCAATAGTAACAGGAATATTGAGGAGCAGATAGGGAGACAGATTCTGGAAAGGCGTAATAATTACAGGGTTGTCGTGGTGGAAGATTTTAATTTCCCAAATATCGACTGGCATCTCCCTAGACCAGGGGGTTTAGATGGGGTGGAGTTTGTTAGGTGTGTTCAGGAAGGTTTCTTGACACAATATGTAGATAAGCCTACAAGAAGAGAGGCTGTATTTGATTTGGTATTGGGAAATTAACCTGGTCAGGTGTCAGATCTCTCAGTGGGAGAGCATTTTGGAGATAGTGATCACAATTTTATCTCCTTTATCATAGCACTGGAGAGGGATAGGAACAGATAAGTTAGGAAAATGTTTAACTGAAGCAAGGGGAAATATGAAACTATTAGGCAGGAACTTGGAAGCATAAATTGGGAACAGATGTTCTCAGGGAAATTAATGGCAGAAAAGTGGCAAATGTTCAGGGGATATTTGCTTGGCATTTTGTATTGGTACGTTCCAATGAGACAGGGAAAGGATGGTAGGGTACAGGAACTGTGGTGTACAAAGGCTGTTGTAAATCTAGTCAAGAAGAAAAGCTTACCAAAGGTTCAAAAAACTAGGTAATGATAGAGATCTAGAAGATTATAAGGCTTGCAGGAAGGAGTTTAAGAATGAAATTAGGAGAGCCGGAAGGGCTATGAGAAGGCCTTGGCGGACAGGATTAAGGAAAACCCCAAGGTATTCTACAAGTAGGTGAAGAGCGAGGATAAGATGTGAGAGAATAGGACCACTCAAGTGTGACAGTGGAAAAGTGTGTATGGAACCGGAGGAGATAGCAGAGGTACTTAGTGAATACTTTGCTTCAGTATTCATTATAGAAAAGAATCTTGGCAATTGTAGGGATGACTTACAGCAGACTGAAAAGCTTGAGCAGATAGACATTAAGAAAGAGGATGTGCTAGAGCTTTTGGAAAGCATCGTTGGATGTCACCAGGACTGGATGAAATGTACCTCAGGCTACTGTGGGAGGTGAGGGAAGAGATTGTTGACCCTCTGGCAAAGATCTTTGCACCATCAATGGGGACAGGAGAGGTTCCAGAGGATTGGAGGATTGCAGATGTTATTCTCTAACTCAAGAAAGGGAGTAGAGATAGCCCAGGAAATTATAGACCAGTGAGTCTTACTTCAGTGGTTGGTAAGTTGATGGAAAAGATCCTAAGAGGCAGGATTTATGAACATTTGGAGAGGCATAACATGATTAGGAATAGTCAGCATGACTTTGTTAAGGGCAGGTCGTGCCTGATGAGCCTGATTGAATTTCTTGAGAATGTGGCTAAAAACATTGACGAAGGTAGAGCAGTGGATGTAGTATATATGGATTTCAGCAAGGCATTTGATAATGTACCCCATGCAAAACTTATTGAGAAAGTAAAGAGGCATGGGATCCAAGGGGACATTGCTTTGTGGATCCAGAACTGGCTTGCCCACACAAGGCAAAGAGTGGTTGTAGACGGGTCATATTCTGCAGATTACACCAAAATAAGTGGTATAATTGGTAGTGAAGATGGATTTCAGAATTACAGGGGGATCTTGAATTACAGAGGATCCCTCTGTTAAGTGGGCCAAGGAATGCCAGGTGAAGATTAATTTGATTAAGTGCAAAGGTTTGCATTTTGGGAAGACAAGTAAGTGTAGGACTTCCACAGTGAATGGTTGGACAATGGGAGTGTTGTAGAACAGAGGTACTTAGCAGTATGAGTGCATGATTATCTGAAAGTGACATAGCAGTTAAACAGGGTGGTCAAAAGGTGTCTGGGATGATGGCCTTCACTGGTGTGGATCTTGAGAACAGGAGGTGTGAGGTTATGTTGCAGTTGGTCAAGACAAGGAACATTTAGAGTACTGTAAACACTCTGCAGAAGCTGGAAATCCAGAGCAGCACACGCAAAATGCTGGAGGATGCAGCCTGACCCATTGAGCTCTTCCAGCATTTTGTGTGTGTTGCTCTGGAGTAATGTGTTCTGTTTGGGTCACACTGCTGTAGAAAAGATATTATTCAACTGGAAAGAGGGTAGAGGACTGAGACTTGAGGGACTGGGTTATAGGGAGAGATAAAGCAGGCAAGGTCTTTATTCAACAGAGCACGGAGAATAAAGGGTGATGTTCTAGAAGTGCATAAAATTATGAGTGATAGAGTGAAAGCATATATTTTCCCAGGTTACGGACTAAAGAACTAGAGGATGTAGGTTGAGGGTGAGAGGCACGACATTAAAAAAGAACCTGAGAGGTAACCTTTATACCCAAAAAACAGAGGAAGTAATAGAAGCAGGGTTATTAACAGCATTTATGAGACATTTGGACGGGTATATGGATAAGAAAGTTTTAGAGGACTGTCGGCCAAATGCAGGCAAGTGGAACCAGCTTAGATGGGAATCTTTGTTGGTATTATTTGGTTGGGCTAAAGGCCTTGTTTCTATGTTGTATGACTGTATAACACTATGACTCTAAAATGGTCCAAACCTATCCAATGGGTCTTTATAACTCCAGATATTCAGTGCTGGAAATATCTTTGTGAATCTTTTGTGCACCCTCTCCTGCTTAATTGCATCCTTCCTAAAGTGTAGTGTCCTGATTAGCCTACAATTGTAGGGAATAGTAATATGCTTTCATAAAAAAATGTTCTCAGAAGAATCAAGGAAGTACGTAGATAGCTCAGTATGATGTCACATGGACCATCATTTCTGTAGATCGTCTGACTCTTGGCACAGTAGCTACTTTTTGAATACAGTGAAATTCTTGCTCTCTTTCTCCACTATCCTTTCAAGCAGTGAGTTCATATACTCTTATTCTCACCTTGATCCAGTTACCTTAAATTATTGAATGATGTCATAAAGACATAACTAACATAACTAAGATATTTGCATAACTGTAAAAGGACTACATTGTTAGAGTAGTCAAAGGGGTTAAAAGAGGTCAACTGACAGAAGGAGCAACGAGTGTGTTTCCAGTATTACTCGGCACTTCCCTTCACCAAACACGGGGTAAGTCAGTGGCACAGTTGCTAGAGCCGCAGGTTCAGTCTCAGCAATTCAGGCTCAATCCCCACCTCTGTACAAGTTTACACGGAGTCTTCGCACTCTCTCTGCAGCAACACTCGTTTCTTCCAAGTGTTGCAGTTCCCTCCCTCCTCCCAAAGACGTGCGCTTTGTTCGGTAATAGGCTACTGAACGCAGTTCCCACTGGAAGGCAGGTGGTAGAATTCCTTTCGCCAGAGAGTGGTGAATCTGTTTAATTCATTGCCACAGGCACCTGAGGTGGTCAAGTCTTTATGTGTAGTTAAGGCAGAGGTTGATAGATTCTCGATTGGTCCGGGCATGAAGGGATACAGGGAGAAGGCAGGGGATTGGGGCTGAGAGAAAAATTGGATCAGCCGTGATGAAATGGTGGAGCAGACCCGATGGACCAAATGGCCTAATTCTGCTCCTATATTTTATGGTGTTCTATGGGGTTGGAGGTAGAATATAGGGTAGTTGATGAGAATACAAGGAGAATAAAATAGGAACAGTGTAAGTAGATGGCTGATGGTGAGCAGACTTGGGCTGAAGGACCTCAGCCATTTCACCCATGATGTCTGTTGCACCATTCAGTCATGGTTGATTTTTTATTATTTCAGCTCCATTCTCCTACCTTCTCCCTGTAACCCTTCACCCATTCACCAATCAAGGACCTATCAATCTCTACCTTAAATACACCCAATGACTAGCATTGCCTTCAGACTCTTCTGAGGCAATGGACTCCACAGATTCCCAACCCTCTGGCTGAAGAAGTTCCTCCTCATATCAGGTTACAAGGGATATCCAAGACTCTCCTATTTATGGAAATATTATCCACTATATCCAGGCATTTTAGTGTCCGGTAGATTTCAATGAGCTCTCCCCTTGTCCTTCTCAACTCCATCAAATAGAGGCCTAGAGATGTCAAACACTCCTCATAGGTTAAGCTTTTGATTCCTGGAATAAGAACATAACATAAGAGATAGGAGCAGGAGTAGGCCAATCGGCCCCTCAAACCTGCTCCGCCATTCAACAAGATCATGGCTGATCCAATCTTAACTCTAGTTTTCACCGAATCCCACAAGGCAACAGTGCCAACCAACAGGGCACCATGCCGCCCATTTTATTTTATTATTCATCCCGCCCAAACCCATGTGATCACCCGAGGAAAAAAAAACCCGGGGAAAAAATCTGGAAAATTCCTCTCCGACCCAACCAGGCTATCAAAAACTGGTCTAGGAGATCACATGGCTGATCTAAACCTAGCCTCATGTCCACTTACCTGCTCGCTCACCTTATCCCCTAATGCCATTTTTATCCAGGAAAATGTCTATCTCCATTTTGAATTTATTGAGTGTAGTAGCTTCCACAGCTCTCTGGGGCAGCAAATTCCACAGCCCCACTACCCTCTGAGTGAAGAAATTTCTCCGCATCTCAGTCCTGGAATGGCATCCCCTTATTTTAAGATTATGCCCCCTAGTCCTAGTTTCACCCATCATTGGGAACATTCTCCCCGCATCCACCCGATCAAGCCCCTTCACAATCTTATATGTTTCAATAAGATCGCCTCTCATTCTTCGGAACTCCAATGAGTAGAGTCCCAATCTACTCAACCTCTCATCATACATCAACCCACCCATCCCCGGAACTAACCTAGTGAACCTTCTCTGCACTGCCTCGAGAGCCAGTATGTCCCTTTCTGATCTTCTGCACAACTGGTCCATGCTCACCAAGATGCTCATCCAAGCTACCCCTGTATGTGGGTCAACCCCCGTTTGACCCACAGTCTTCTAAACCAGTGATTTCTCAATGGGGGTAGTACCACCCCTCCCAAGGAGGTAGCTCCATGTCCTAAGGGGGCATTGGGGGTGATCAGGATTCTTCGGGAGGATGGTAAGTGATACCCTAATTTGAGGCACAAGACGAGACCAACCATTAGTAGAGTAGGCACTTCCAAAAACAAGGATGAGGCACTGGAACACAGGAAGAACCACAGCTCTGCAGGCGGTGAGCACTCGTCTCACAACGCGTCTGAAACTCGGCAATCTCATCCGACCTCACCAACCAAACAGACGTTATTGGCGATGCATAAGTTAGCAACCAGGATGCCCAACAGTTCCCCTTGACTCATGGCACGGAACGAGTTCATGAACTTTAACAGTTGGTAAGTCAAGTACACCCTCTCAACTTTCTGTACAGATCTATGGAAAACAGATCGTGCAACGATACAGTGCTGGCTGGAACCAAATGGTGAAACAGAGCCAATCAGTGACCCTGCCAACCCCACAGATTCCTCTTGAGGTGTTCAAAGCAGCTTTGGCTTCATATGTGCAATCAAGATAATTTCTGGGGATTATGAGACATTACACGATTAACTGGAATGATATAAAGGTAGCTTGCCAAATACCAGCTCCATACTGACTAATATTCAGATTCAAATCGGAATCCTTGTCAATCTATCTTTCACCGTTGTTATCATCTGCATCTTCGCCTCACCATTCCTTTGCATGCCGCTACCATCATTCCATCTGCATCAACTTGCTGCTGTCATCGACATCCGATAGGTATTCCCACTTGGTGTTGATTTTTTATTTTAAGTTCGCCCTGTTACTGATAGATAAATACATACTCTATGATCTCTATGAGTCTGAAGGTGTGAAGCCTTGAATTCTAATCCTGCTAAGAAACACAAACTACAGAAAGTGCCTCAATACAATATTACATACCTAGGATATGGTTTTATTCTGTTCCTGTCAGATCAGCGATGCCCCATGTGTCTTATTTGTCATACTATACTGTCTAATGAAGCCCTGAAGCCATCGAGATTGCAGGACCACTTCCGTAAAAAGACACTCTGAAAAGGCTTCTTATAGTATTACTCAGTTCCAGAAGATGAAAGAAGCATTTGAAAATTATCACACAATGGAGTTATTTGCCAAGAAAGCTAAAAGCTACCTTGATAGTGGTCTCATTGCTTCTTATAACATTTCCAAAATAGTAGCAGTGTGGAAAATCTCATACAACTGGTGAAAGATTAATAATGTCTGCTGTATCAGAAGTGCTCACCACTGTTCTCAAAATGGATACCAGTATTTTAAAATCAATTACTCTGAGTAATAACTCTGTCGCTCATCATATTGACGAAACGAGTGAAGGCATTGAGAATCAACTATGCACAGAGCTACATAAACAGAATTTGGGATACAAATGGATGAGCCAACTGTGTGAGACAATGAAGCATTGCTAATGGCATATGTATGGTTGATCAAAAATGGAAAAGTTTATGAATATGTTCTCTTTTGAAAGAAGTGGAAAACAAATACCAATGGAAAATCAATCTAAAACGAGTTCAAAACGTACATTGAGGATAAAAATATTTCGATTAGGAACATGATTTCTTCTGCAACAGATAAAGCACCATACTGGTTTAGTGGCATTTATGAAAAAAGAAATTCCAAGTCTGTTTACAATCCATTGCATAATTCATCATCAACATCTCGCAGCCAAAAACCTCAACCAGTGACTCTTTTAATAACTGTAATCAACAAAGTTAAAGCTAATCCATTAAATAGCAGAATATTTCACCAGTTATGCCAAGACAATGATGAAGAGTTTGAACACTTGCTTCATCAGTCTGAAGTGTGTTTGCTGTCAAAAGGCTGCAGCTTAAAATGTTGCTTTGATCTTTTTGACACTGTGGTTGAAATTTTGCTCAAAGTCAAAAAGAGCTTGGGAAGCAAGATAGAACTTCTGCATGAATATGTGGCATACCCAGCCAATCTGTATGACAAAACGAACATTTTAAATATGAAACTGCAGGGTGAGAATTTTCATTAAATCCAGGTAAAAGTGCAATGTCCACTTTTATTGGAAAATTGGAAATATATAAGTAAAACATTGGGAGAAGAATGTTCTTACAGTTTCCTTGCATGGGAAATATAGCACTCTCCTTCACAGACAGTGATTTGTAAGAGTACTGCTTACACCTAAAGTCACTGAAGAAGGATTTTCAGAATCGATTTAAGGACTTGAACAATCTTGGAAATTCCAGAGTGGGTAATTAACCCATTTCTTTGCAAGGTGGAAGAGCCTGCAAGAAGAAATGATCAGAATTCAGAATGATAAAGAAGCAAATGTTGGCTTTTGTTGTATGTGGCTGCACAGTCATACAAAGTTTCCTGATCTTCGGAGAAGAGCTGAACAAATGCTCTTCATTGCATGCTTAGAAATTCATTGTAATTTCTAAAGTAAGGACATGTTTGGTACAGCTTTGTGGGCCAAAGGGCCTGTATTGTGCTGTAGATTTCTATTGCATTTCCATCTTTCCACCTTGTTGAAAGAGGCTTCAGTGCAGTGAACCACATACTTACAGAAAACAGAAACTTCTTGGACATTGTTATGCATGGGGACTTAAGGCTTTTGCTCTCACAACGTAAACCAGATATTTCTACACTTGCTAAAAACCGTCAAACTCAAGGATCACATTGGTACCAAAACTGCCATTCAGGGTACAGGTACTGTGTGGGCTAGGTTTAAAAACAAATAAAATTTTAAAGCGCTATTATTTTTCTCCCGTTAGCATATGGTAGACATGTTTTTACACAATGGGCGCTGGGAAGTATATTGTGCCTAAGAGAGGTGTTGGCAAGTATGTAAATGTTAGGGGGAGGGGGCATTGGACTATAAAAGGTTGGGAAGCACAGTTCAAAACCCGTCCAATCCATGTACCTATCCATACACACAGGAGATTCTGCAAATGTTGGAAATCTTCAGCAACACACAGAAAATGCCGGAAGAACTCAGCAAGTAAGAGAGCATCCAGAGAGTGAGATAAACAGCCAACATGGCGGATCAAGCCCTTTCATCAGGACTGAGATGCTGACCGTTTATTCTCTCTCCTCCATAGATGTTGCTGACTTGCTGAGTTCCTCCAACAGTTTGTGTGTGTTTCTCATGCAGCTATTTTTTTTTAAAGGTTTTTACTGTATCTTCCTCAACCATTCATATTATCCTTTGCCGCTCAAGTTCTTATTAAATCTTTCCCCTCTCATCTTAAGCACGTACCATATAGTTACGGATTCCTCAACACAGTGGGGGAAAATCTGAGGGCATTCACCATCACGGTTTTATATACCTCTGTAAGGCCACATTCCAGTGTCCTCTGCTCCATGAAATAAAGTTCAATGTTTCCCTATAACCTCAAATCCCCCCTCTCCCTTAGCTCAGTGCCTCCAGAGGTTAGACAGACTGGGTTTGTTTTTCCAAGAGTAAAGGAGGCTGAGGGGTGATTTGAGGCAGTGAGAGGTATAGATAGGGTACAGACGATCGCAGCATTTCCCCTGTGATTGAGTTATCAAAAACAATGCATGTTTAAGGTGAGAGGAAGGGATTCTGAAAGGGATCTGAGGAAAAAGTTTTATACAGAGAGTGTTGGCTATCTGAAAGCACTGCCAGAGGAGGTGGTGGAATCAGGTAATGCTGTTGTGTCTGAGAGGCATTTAGACAGGCATGTGAATAGGCAAAATGGGAATAGTGTAGATGAGCAAAATGGCTAGCACAGACAAGATGGGCCAAAGGGCTTATTTCTGTGCCGTATGACTCAGACACTCTATCATACTCACACATTCTGTAGAGAAAAACCCTACAGTTGCTGGGTATCATAAATAAAGTCAGAGAATGATGCGAGACATGTGGATGAATGAAAAATGGAAGGTGTAGGAAGGAAGGGTTAGATTGCTTGTGAAGTGAAGGGCCTGTACTTTGCTGTACTGTTCTACTTCCTGTGTTCTATCTTAAATCTCTGCGCAGGTCTGTGGAGGGGAAACACAGTCAATGTCTCAGGATCAGGCCCTTCGTCAGACTGGAAAAATGAGGAAATGAGCCCGTTTTAAGTTGCAGAAAAGGGAAAGGTTGGAATGGGTGTGGTGGACCGAAGAACCTGTTTGTGTGCTGTACGACTCTGTGAATTTTCTTGCCCTTTTTGCACCTGAACAACAGTTGACCTAACTTCTACTGTGAGTACTGTTATGCTTTCTCCATCCCTTCCCTTCCCTGCCCATCTTCTCATTTGTAAAAGTTCATCAAATCAAAATGTTAACCATGTCATTCCACATATGCTGCTTGACCTGCTGAGAACCTCCAGCGTTTTCTATTTTTATTATTTAATACCTTGATCAAATTAATTTGTTTCAAGTGGGAGAGAGTTCAACATGCCATTTCTCTGCTAATCTCTGCTAAATGTTCTGGGCCTGATATTAAGGTTATGACCTAAATTCAAAAGTAAAGATTCCCTCCCTTTGAAATCCTGAAAACATAAATGTAGTCATGTAATCACCCTTGAGCTGTCTCTATTCCAGGCAATAGCGTAGTTTCTCCTTCAGACTGAGAGCTTCGACTGGCAGGGGGTGTGATCGGAGGTTGGGGTGAAGGAGTAGAATGCTATCACCATCCCATCCTGTGGGTGTAGGCACAGATCAGGCTCAGCCTTGGTATAAACACCAGACTAGAGGTGGTAGATCTTTAGAAACGGGATGGATGTTCGTGGCCTTTGTAACAAACTGGTACTGCACTCGATTCCACCTGGGTTGAGTCACAGAGGCAAAGTGTTGTACTGCAGAGAAACAGGCCCTTTAGCCTGTCCACGCTGATCAAGATGCTTACCTGTGCTTGGCCAATCTAAGTGTCATATAGATATCGTAACTGAACCCGCCTCAACCACTTCCTCCGGCAGCTTGTTTCATACAGCCACCGTCCTCTGTGTGGAAACATTGTCCCTCAGGTTTCTGTTAAACCTTTCCCCTTTATAATTCAAGCCCTCCAGTCCCGACAACATCTTTTCTGCTTCCTTTCCAGCCTAATCACATTCTCCCTATAGTGAGGGGCTCAGTATCACTCACAATGCTCCCAGTGCAATCTCTTAGCGAGGGATCGATGAATCCATCCTGGTCTGCTCTTACCTCCTCTTAGACCTACCACCTCTAATCTGGTGTTTATACCAAGGGTGACCTTGATCTGATGGTGACAGTACATTAGCTATTCATTCCAATCTCTGCTACCACCCACTCTCAGCCTGGGCACTGACCTCCCTGGTTTAAATAACCTCTCTCCGATTCTTTACCTCACCTAAAGGTGAACAGCAGGGATCCAAGACTGGGATCCGGCTGGAAATAGGGCAGTAGAAATTCAGCTACAGGCTGAGGTAAAGTGATTTCTCCAACAGTTGACTTCTTTCATCTCTCAAATCCAAGGACAGAGGGTGGGGGAGAAGGAACGGGTTGATGAGGGAAGGATGAGATGAACAGTGTTCTTTTGTATTTACTAATTCAGACACACAATTATCCAGGAGGCAGGAATGATTGAAAATGATGAAATGAACTCTTCCCCCGCCAAAATCAGTTGCAGCTGAAAAAATGTTCGTGCGCACACGTGTGTGTGCGTGCGTGTGTGTGTGTGTGTGTGTGTATGTGCACGCGCATGTGTGTGTGTGTGTGTGAGCATGCGCGCGCGTGGAGGGGAGTGAAGAGCCAGGAGAGGATGGGAATGAGGATACGTGTGTGTGTGTGTGTGTGTGTGTGTGTGTGTGTGTGTGTGTGTGTGTGTGTGTGTGTGTGTGTGTGTGTGTGTGTGTGTGTGTGTGTGTGTGTGTGTGTGTATGTGAAACTACATATGTGGATGTGTACATGTGTGAGTGTACGTGAGGATGTCCATATATGTGTTGGTCACCAGTCCTCTGTCCTGTTCACCACCAGCATTAATAGCCTGCTGAAACTTTGGTAAAGGGAGAGTAAAGCCCAAGAAATGCTGCATTATGAACATCAGACCAATGTGAGCGTGTGTTTGTGGGTATTTCTGCACATTCGTGTTTCTAGCTATGAGGCTTTGAGTATGTGTTTATGATGCCCAAGAGTTTTGTCCCTTTGGTGGCCCCGTTCTACATGCTGGGTGGTGTTAAGCACCATCTCACGAGAGAAGGGGGGGGGTAGTTGATTGATGGAGGGGTTTCCTGAGCCAAAGACTCAAATGGTTGAAGAACTGGGTGCCAACAAAGGAGTGAATAAATCCAGGAGTAATCAAGCCCACGTCAGAGTGGTGAGTGGGGTAGAGGAGGCTGAGGAAGGAAAAGGCAAGTCCATTTGGAGCTGAAACCAAGGGTGGTTAAGCTGAAAGCTCGCAGATTGGGATTCCTCAGCCAATTAGCAGAAGGAGGAAAATGATGATGTACTGTCTGAATAAGATGGTCTTAACTAAAAGTGTTCCTTTAACCATTTCCAACTAAAAGCACATCCCTAAATTCAGGAACAAGGGTTAACTTTTGTACACACAAGAGACTGCAGATGTTGAAGTCCACAGTAACACACAAACAACCAGAGGAACTCATCAGGTCAGGCAGCATCTGTGGGGGGGGGGGGGAGATGGACAGTTGGTGTTTCAAGTCGAAATGATTCACCTGGACTGGATTAATTTCAGTGATACTCGGTGTGAGTCAACTCGACCTCCAAAGTTCATCTTCAGACAATACTTATTGACTTATTTTCAGCAACTGGACTCTTCTGGCAAGGCCAGCATTTATTATCTTTCCCTGACACCCCTTGCAAAGGTAGGGCTGAGCCATTGCTCTTGGGCAGATTTCAGGAGCCACCATATTAGAATGATTGTAAGGCTACTGTGGCTTTAGACTTGTTCTCTTCATGGAACGATGGAGCTTCATCTGGACCGATAGCTAGAACTCATCCTGAAGTCAATGCAGACATTTAAACCAGAACCTGAATTGTACAACACAGAAAAGGCCCTTCAGCCCATCACCTCCATGCTAACCTTTATATCCATTTGCACTAATCCCATTTATCCACATTATGACCACAATTTTCTATGCCTTGCCTATTTAAGAGTCTAAATGTCTCTTCAACATAGTTTTTGTGTCTGATTCCACCTTTTCCTCTGGCAACGTGTTGCAGGTCGCAACCACTTTCTGTGTAAAAAAACTTACAGAATAGAGACATGAGAGATTCTGCAGATGCTGGAGATCTTGAGCAACACACACTAGATGCTGGAGGAGCTCAAATAGACAAGTCCATGGATGCTGCCTAACCTGCTGAGTTCCTTCAGCAAATTGTGTGTGTTACCCCCTCAGGATCCCTTTAAAACTCTAAAACTCCTCTTCCATTAAACCCTCAAGATTTCCATACCCCTACCATAGAAAAACAAGATTTTGGCTAACTGCTCTATGCCTTTCATAATTGTATTTCTTTCTGGCAGATCACCCCTCAGCTTCCTTCACTCTAGTGAAAACAAGTCTGGCCTATCCAATTTCTGCCCACAACTGAAATCACCATCTTGGCGATTCTCCTCTGCACTCTCTCTTGTGCAGCAGTATCCTTCTGCTGGTGTGGTGACTGAACTAGGCAATCAGCCCATATGCCTTCTTCACTCTCTAGCCAAGTGTTGTTGGTTCTTTCAGGGAACTACAGACTTGAATCAGTCCAGATCATGCAATCATTGAGTCGTTGGGCAATGCAGCATAGATATAGATCCTTTGGCCCAACGAGTCCATGCTGACCATGTGCTCATCAATTCATTCCCAGTTTCCTGCATTCGATTCATGTCTCTCTGAGCTTACCCCCAGTGTCCAGATGCTTCTCCATGGAGTAACTAAACTTGTCATGGGTGCAGTCATCTCAGATGCTTCCAGCCCAACCTGAACCCACCACAGGTGGGTGGGTCCCAGTGGCTAATCAGTCTCCTGCTCTGTGTCAAGAGGTCAGCGGGTCTTTACACTATTTGTCATCGTCTGAGGACCCCACTCCACAATAAGGTGCCACTGCCTGTGTAGAATAGTTTAGTCCCTCAGCTCACAGACAAGTTGAATTGTGTGCAGTCCCTGTTTCCACATTAGAAAAAAGAAGATTTTCATATCATGTAGAAGACTGCTGCCTGGATTAAAGGATATTAGCTCTAAGGAGAGGTTTGACAGATCTGGGTGGATTTCTCTGCAATTTTGGAAGCTGAGGGGAGGCCTGTTAGAGGTTTAAAGATAAAGATAAGGCCCACAGGTTAAAATTCTGCACTGGAGCATGGCCAACTTTGACGGCATTGAGCAGAATCCACCTGGAGTCAGCTGGGTGACTCGACAGCCAAAGGATCAGTTGGCATTTCGGAGGCTTTTAAAGGGGTCATATCAAGAGTCCAGGGGGCGGCGTGTTCCTGTTGGGGTGAAGAGTTAATGGACCTAGTTTAGGGAGCCCTTGCTGATGAAAGACATCGAGGCTCTATGAAGAAAAAGGAAGAAATTGTACATCATGTTTAGTCAGTTGGATACGGATGAATCCCTCAATGAATATAAAAACTATAAGGCCAGGTAAATGGAAAATCAGGAGGGCAAAGAGAGGACATGAGATGGATTTTATATGCAGGGTTAAACACAATCCTAATGAGTTCTTGGATTATATTAACAGTAAAAGAGTTACCAGGGAGAGACTAGCTCCTCTTAAAGACCATGTGTGGTCTTTGTGTTGAGCCTATATGTGGAGCTATAGGAGATGGCTGGAAGTTTTAATGTCTATTTCTCCGCAGGGTTTACTAAGGAGAATATCATGGATGGCAAAGGAATGTAAGTAATACCTCTGAGTAGTGGTGTCTTGGAGCATATGCATATTACAAGGAAAGAGGAAAGTGGCTTTAAAGCGTATTAAGGTAGGCAAATCTCTAAGGTCTGACCAAGCGCACCCCTGGACCTTACGATAGGCCAGGAAGAAAGCACGGAGGCCCCTGCCAAGATATTTGCTAGAGGGTGGTTTGTGATTTTCTATTGTTCAAGATGGGGAGCAAGGACAGGGTAGGGAACTACAATCTGGCAAGCCTGACTTCACTTGTAGAGAAATTACTGGTGCGAATTCTGAGGGACAAGATTTACCACTATTTGGACAGTCAAGTCCTGACCATGAATAATCAGAATGGTTTGGTGCGTGTGAAGTCATGTCTGGCAAATCTTGTGGGGTTTCTTGAAGAGGTAACCCAGGGGAAAGATGAAGGTAGCAGATAGGACTTTGTCTAGATGGACTTTTGTAAGGCCTTTGACTAAGTCCTGTTTGATCTGGAAAGTTAGGTTGCATGGAATTTAGGGGGAGCGGTAGAGATGGATTTATAATTGGCTCAACGATAGGAAGCAGAGGGTAATGGTTGACAGTCAATTCTGTATCTGGAGCTCTGTAACTAGTGGGGTTCCCCACGGGTCAGTGTTGGGACCATTGTTATTCATTTTGTATGCAAAAGATGTGGATATAGATGTACATGGCACAATTAACAAATTTGAAGATGATACCAAATTAGGGGGCTGTGTTGACAATGAATTGTAAATCAATCTTTATAAAGAGATGTGCTGAGAAATGGCAAATGGACTTCAACTTAGATCAATATGAAGTGATGCACTTTGAACAGTCAAACCAGGGCAAGACATACAGAGAACAGCAGTGTACTGGAGAGTATTGGAGAACAGAGGGACCCGGGAATACAGGTGCTCCTGCTGGTCAGGGCATCCAATTTAGGAGTAGGGGCATTACATTGGTGAGGCCACACTCGAAGTATTGTGTATAGTTGTGGTTGTCCAGTTATACAAAAGATATTGTCAAGCTGGAGCAAGAGAGATTTAAGGGATGCTGCCTGGACTAAAGGGTCTGAATTATAGAAAATGTTTGGCCATGCTGGATCTCAGGAGAATGAGGAGTGACCTCATAGAAGTTTATAAAGTAATGTGGACAGTCATAGTCTCTTTCCCAGGGTTAGAGAGTCCAGACCTAGAGAGCACAGATAAAAGAGGTGAGTGATTTAAGGGACCTGGGAGGTAACTTCTTTATGCAGAGGGAAGTGAGGATCCAGAATAACCTGCCAGAGGAAGTGGGCAAGGTGAGTCCAATTGCAGCTTTTGAGGAGGACTGAATATGGGCCATTGAGACTAGCAGGAAAAATGCTGAATTTGCAGTAGGCACGTGGAGCCAAAGGGCCTGTTTCTGTGCCGTATTACTCTATGACTCACGAGGTTTATAACATTATGAGAGGCATGGATGGGGTAAACAGTCAGAATCTGGGTGAGGGTGGAGGATATGTAAAGGAGATGTGTGGGGAGGTTGTTTGGAGGTGGGAGATGCGTGGAATAGGCTGCCTGGGTTAGTGGTGGAAGCAGATATGATTGTGTCATTTAAGAGCTGTTAAGTGGACACATGAATATGTAGAGGTGGAAGGGTATGGATCACATGCAGGCAGAAGTGATTTAGTTCAATTTGACTTTATTTTCAGTGCAGACTTGAAGGGCCAGAAGGCCTGTACCCTGAGTTGTGTAACCCAGGCACAGGAGTTCCAGAGCAAGTGAAAACCAAAATACCACAGGCATCAGAAATCTTAAAAGTAAACAGAAAGGACTGCGAACACTCACAAAGTCAGGCAATAAATGTGGATAAAGAAGCTGTCAAAGGGTCTTTAACCTGATATTATCTGTTCATTATAATCCCAGAGCATATTTCCCTGCAAGAGGCACGAGAACTGTAATGTTTTGTAACTCCAAAGCATAAAACTAATTGAAAGCAAAAACACAGAGCAGGAATGCGTGCCTTAGTTTCATTTTTACTTTAGTGAGACGCGCTGGTATGACATGGTGCCATGAAGATGTATGCCATTCACGTACTTTAACATATAACCTGCAATGCATTATGTAAACAACAAAGAATGTTTAATCAAGCAATACATTTACAATATTAGTCAAATATTACTGAAATATTAAATACACAACATTCATCCTTGTTTGCAACACAATTCAAATATTTAGTGTTTGCTTTCCAGTCATCTATATATGTATAAATATGGAGAGAGAAAGAGGTAGATATAGATGTAGAGTATATACACAGAATGCTACAATATATCTACTATATACACACTCACAGCATAGTGGGTTTTAAATGGTCCCATTCAGGCCTAAAGATTTAATTGCTATGGAGGATTTCTTTCTTCATGGTGGTTTGGGGGGGGGGGGGGGTGTCACTCTGCTTAGCAGGTGAGGCAGGTGGCTGTGTAATAGGGGGGACTTATGATTTGTATTAAGGAGAATGCATCAAGGAGTGTCTTCTTTTCTAAATTTTTCAGTGATTTCCTTTTCCAAATGGGACAATCCATCAGCATCTCCATGGTCAGTGGTCTGACTGCACACTGCCACACTGGGTTGAGAGACCTCTAACTGGGCTGCCCAGATACTGGCCACCCCTGCAAGCACTAGCGTCGTGTGTCGCGCGAAGTTTAAAAAAACGATGCTTTTTTCAATCATGATCTCTTACGGAACCCCTAGCAACCTCTTGTGGAATCCTGGTTGAGAAGCCCTGAATTAAATGATCATCATTAAGCCCATCACTGAACTGATTATGCTCAGACAGCTTCTTCAGTTCAGCCACATACGCTGGAATGGACTCCCCTGAATGCTCCTGAATTACTTTCGTGATATCAGCAATGCTCATTTTGGCAGGTTTGGTTGGAGCAGTCAAACTTTTAAGCAAACTGTATGCTCTTCTACTCAATGCATTCAGCAAAACTGGCCCCTCGCTTCTCTTTGGCTATCTCATTTGCTTCAAAATGCTGCTCAATTCACTCAGTGTACATATTGCAGTTATCTCCCATGCAATTGAATGTGTCTGTCTTTCCAATGAAGCCAGCCATTTCCACTTTTTAAATTTAAGATTTTCATCACCCAGTACTCCATGTTCTATGTTCCATGGGACTCATTGTTTATGAACCCATGAATTCATCCATTTCCTGTCTTTTTTAAATTCGACCATACCTATCCCTTCCTAAAGAGGCATGCGTTGTGCTGCTTTTTTACTCAACCATTTCTCCCTGCACTTTTTTATAGAAGTCGAACATCTCACTGTCCTTCAACAGTTAGGTAGTTGACTCAGGTTTGTTTAAAACTTCCTCATCACCACTGTTATGATTTGTAACTCCAAACCATTAAAGTAATTGAAAGCAAAAGCATGGAGCCGGGAATGTTCACCTTAGCTTTGTCTCTACTTTAGCGAGACACACACATATGATGTGATAGCATGATGACGTGTGCTATTCATGTACTTTTACATATAACCCACATTGCATTATGTAAACAACCAAGAATGCTTAATCAAATAATATATTTACAATATTCTCAAATATTACTGAAATATTAAGTACACCAAGGGAACCTTCTCTGCATCTTTGTCTCTCCTTTGGGCATGAAACAGAAGAAATGTCTCATCTCCTTCAGCTTGGACAAGCAGCTGTTTAGGAAAAAAAGACCTTCCTTAAATCTGCCTCTTTAACCTCAGTGCTCTTCCCCGGACTGCTTCCTGTTCCCCACTGTGTGCTAAATGTTTCTGGCCTTGTGGAGTCCTTGAAACCTCTCATTATATTGAAGTCAGTGTAAACATTCAGTTCAGAGTCACATGACGACATGTGAGAATGCTCAGGAGTTAGAATCCAGGATCCTCAAAAGTTGCAGTAAGCTCCACTATTTATTTATTAATTTGCTCCTTCATTATAAATCAGGATGGAAGTTCGTGTGTTTATACAACTGGCTGCACTTCCTGTCCTCATATGTTCTGAAGCAGTTTATTTACCTCCCTGTCCCACCTCACCCTTCCCATGACCCTTTCCTATAACCCGCCACAGAATGGACGCACTTAGTTGTCACTGACCTGAACTTGAGGAACTGACTTGACTTGGTCAGACCGCAGCCTGACCCATTGAACTCTGTGGGAATGGTCTTGTAAGTGCTTGCGTTAGTAGATAACTGAAAGTCATTGTCACATACATCAGTATATGTATGCACAGGTGCAATGAAAAACTTGCTAGCAGCAGCATCATAAGCACATATCTTTACATAAGCAGCATTCACAAGGAAAACATAAATTAAACATAAATTATACATAATTTTTACAAGGACGAATTACAATTAAAACAAAAAAAAAGATCTGTTGTAGTGCAAAGTGGTCATAATGTTGCTATGCTGAGGTAGTGATTAGTGTCATACAGGTTGGTACAAGAACAGAATGTTGGAAGGGAAGTAACTGTCCTTGAAGCTGGAGGTGAAAGGTTGTAGGTTTCCAGATCTCCTGCTAGCAAGATGATGACATGGCTCAGAAGGTGGGGATACTTGATGATCAGTGCTGCCTACTTGAGCATATTCTCAAAATTAACCCACTGCCTTCCCTCCAAATTGCTACATACATTCAAAGTCAGTCCCCAAAGTTTAGTTTAATTTTATTCTTTATTTGTACTTAACTGTAAGTGTGCGATTATGTTGCATGTTCTGCTGTTTCACTGCTGGGTCCCAAACCGAGCTGGTGCATGGCATGCTATCACTGATGGGGAGAGATGTGCCCGTGATGTATTGGGCTGAGTCCAGTACACTCTACCCAGTAGCTGGAAGTTACATGTTCAGATCGCAGAAAGCCAGCTGCCACATGCTGTGAACTGAACCTTCTTTCTCTCCAGTGCTCCCTCAGGTTTGAGTGTGACTTGCTACCATAGTAACCTTTGAGGCTAATGTGGGAAACCCAAATTCTTCCACAATGGGACAGAAGGCGACTGATTGGGGCAGCTTGTGAGGTGGGTCTCTGGGCTCTTGTGAAACATGGATGCAGAGTTTTTATCCCGAATATTCCTGCTCCACTTTGAGCGGTCATGAGCCAAAGATTCCCGCGAACCAATGGGGATGCTAAGATTTTTCAAGGAAGCTTTAAGCAGCTCCTTGAATCTTTGCCTCAGCCCACCTGGTAGCATTGTACAATTTTGGATTTGTGAACAACCAATACAGGAGAGGCCTTTGTTTCCTGGGATCTCTGCACAGGCCATTGATATGGAAGGGTAATGGGCTGAAGCAGGGGCACATTGGTAGAGAACCACAGTCTTGCAGATGTACTGTCTACCCTCCTGTGTGCCTCAATGGACATATCAGCTGTGGCTTCAAGTTTGGCCAAAGGCCAGACCATAAAGCCATAAATCCATGATATAAGCAACACTGTTTCCTTTTCCTTTGAGAATAGTAGGTTTTATGAATTGATTGAGTGGCCTTTGGCTCTATAAAACTTTGGTTAGGCTGCAGTTGGACAACTTCTAGTTGTCATATTACAAGAAGGAGGTGTCTGGAGAGGAACGCAGAAGGAGTTTACCAGGATGCTGCCTTGACAGGGCCGGACTTTAGGCAGGGCTAGGCTGGGCTTCAGCCCAGGGGCCAGAGCTGCAGAGGGGCCCAAAATAGGTAGCTATCATCATGGCGGACAAAAAAAAAATACAAGAGTGGAGCACGGAAAAGAAAAAAGAAACAAGAAAAAGAGGACCATGAGAAAGAAGCATTAAAAAGACATTGAAATTGACAGAATTTTTAAAACTTGTTCTTGATGATGCAGCACTACCATCGCTCTTGTCACAGTCTGAGACCAGTGGACAAATGGAGACTTGTTCAACAGCTAGCGCTAGCACCAGCGTTAGCACAGGACCACTGTCCTTGCCACAGTCAGCAGCTAACCTTGAAGAGGCAGAGAGCATGACTTTGGGATTCCCGACCACAGAGGCCTCTGAACAACCAAGTTGGGCCGCCATTAAGGTTAATGTAACCACTACTGAAGATCCCTACAGCACTGATCCTTCTCGCTGGGGAAAGGAAACTTTAGGTGATTCCGTCCGAGCCTACTGGGCTAAGAAAGGGCCGGAATCCTGCCAGAATAAGGATGTGGATATCAATGCTTTGGAACGAGTATACAAACAGCAGAAACGTTCTTTCTCCAAATTCCATTTCAAACGCGAGCTCATAAATGGTGAGTACATATCAGGGTAATGGCTCTTATATTCCCCTTCCACCGGCTGTGTGTTTCGTTTTGCATGCCGCATCTTCAGTGATGGTAACTGTCAGTCCATCTTTGAAACTGGCTTTAGCGACTGGAAACACGCCGCGGAGTGGATAGGAGAGCCTGAAAATAGTGAACAGCACAGGAAAACGATACTGACCTACGTTGCACTAGCGTCTGACAGCGGAAGAATAGATACACAACTGCAAAAACAGTTCGAGTCAGAGTGTGTCTACTGGACCGACGTATTGAGAAGAGTGGTGGCGGTTGTGAAGTTTGTGGTCGAGAGGGGACTGGCTATCCGAGGCTCCAGTGACATATTTGGCAGGCCTGATAACGACAACTACATGGGCATTCTAAAGGTAATAAGTGAGTTTGACCCATTTTTGAAGGCACACATACAGAAATTTGGAAATGCAGGATCCGGCACCCCTTCCTATCTTTCACCTAAAACATGTGAGGAGTTTATCGAGCTGACGAGCGATCGAGTTCTGTCAGAGATCGTCAGTGAAGTTAAAATGGCCTCATACTTTTCTATTAGCATCGATTCAAGCACAGATGTTGCAGACGTAGATCAGCTCACATTCATTTTAAGTTACGTGTCAACTGATGGAAACATTGAGGAGCGATTCAGGAGGTTAGTATGTGCTAGATCTCATTTTTCAAAAAGACTGTTGGAGTTTTGTCAAGTTTTCTAGTTTGCCATAGTGCCATCTCTCTTGGCCGTTTTGTCTCTCATTTCCATTTTAATTTCTCAGAACACACAGTTGAGAAAAATACCCAGATAAAAATGCTTCGGCATTTGAGAAATAAGGCCTATGGTATGTGCAGCAATAGCTAAATAAAGATTTCAGATTGGGTGCATCATACTTTGTCTCCCTCATAACATTACTAAGCCAACTAAGCCTAGGTCAATGTTTGAGTGCTTTAGATGCTGTCCTTCAAACGAAGAATCTGCATTACTTCCTGTCCTCCCTCTTAAGGCCTGTGAATTTATAGCCTACGTATTGTACTAAGCCAATGTCTTGGTCCACAGCTTTTATACTTAGACCAGGACCACTTTTGCTCATGATTGTACAAAGCTGAATTGTTTTCTCTGGTGTGTCGGAGGCTGAGGGGAAACCTGATAGAGGTGTATTACATTATGAGAGGCTCAGACAGAGTGGACAAAGTCTTCTTCCCTCTCATAGCTGTCCCACTGCTATCTGTCATCATTACTAATACCATCACCTGCCATCAACATCAGGGGTTTCCCTGTCAGAACGGGCAGTCCCTGCTCCATTCCAGGTTTTGTAGCCATGACTCCCACCTGCAGCCGATCAGCAGCTGGGCACTACTTACTCAGCAGCTCAGCCAGGCAGACCAAGCAATAGAACTAAAATCAGAAAACTGCAGGAATCTGAAAAATCAACAGAAAGTGCTGAGAACAGTCTGAGGTCAGGCAGCATCGGGGTGGGGGGGGGGGGAGAGAGAGAGAGAGAGAGAGAGAGAGAGAGATATTAATGTTTTGGGGCTGAAGACCCTGCAACGGAACTGGGAAAGATTTAGTTTTAGTGTAGAAAGGCTGGAGAAAAGATAGAGAAGAGAGATAGGATTTCTCTGATGGGGTGTGGCCAGGATATCATGGCGATGAGAGTGATGCACCATCAATAACTCTGAGACGTGGGTTAAGGTAGGTTTTTATTGGCTGGAAGAAAGCACAAGCAGCAAGTGACCACCACACAACATCCTGGAGACTGAGGGAGGAGCTGTGCCTACAATTGCCTTTATACCGGGGTCTGTGGGAGGAGCCACAGGAGCAGTCAGCGGGGGGCGTGTCCAGACAGGTATATGTATTTCACCACAGAGAGAGAGAGAGAGAGAGAGAGAGAGAGAGAGAGAGAGAGGGATACAGGTGAGGCAGGAAGGGGGGGAGAGGGAAAGAGAGTGGGAGAGGGGGACAGAGAGAGCAAGAGGCCATTCAATGAGTGATTAAATAATAGGATATTTAAAAGCCATTCGAGCAGGTCAGAGCTGCAGGTCAGGATATTTAAAAGCCATACAGAGCAGGTCAAGGCTGCAGGAAGTGCCCAGGAGATCAGTCAGTGTCTATGGAGAGAGGAAAGAAGTGTTAATATTACCGATGAATAACCACACCATAGAACTAGCCAGTTCTGATACAGAGAAAATTCCCTGAAATTATAGGTTTGAATATTGGGTCCAGATTCCTACAATATGTCCAGATATACAATGAGGTGCTGCTGACGCTGGGCCTCATTGTAACAGTGCAAGAAGCCGCAGACTGATGGGGCAGGGTGGGGATACAATGGCAATCAATAAATATTATCTCTTAAAATCTGACCGATGTGAATTATTGAAACCTATTTTTGGATGTGGACATTGTTGCTGAGGCAGCAATCTATTGCTCACTCTGAATCAGCTCAAAACCGAGTGAGGCACCAACATGAGTTAAACCTTAACCACAAGGCTGTGAGTCAGGCATCGTAAATAGGCCTGGCCAGTTAGGAAGCTTCCTGGATTTTTCTCCCTGTTGGTTTTGTAATAACAATGGTGCCCTCCGTTTATTGGTATTAGCTTCCCATTTCCAGAATACTCAATAGCTCGATTTAACCCTCCAACTACAGCAGTGGGATTAGAACAGCCCCATAATTAATCTTCCTGCAAAATGGACTTTACACTCTGCATTTACTTACATCAAAGCTCAACCAGTGAAGGGCAAAACCCAAAAAAATTCAGTCTCACTGCCTTTCTGAAACTCCGTTCTGCAAACTTCAGTTTGGCTTGGGAGGGAGCCATGTGTATGTTGATCTTGGAGGGAGACCACTACACTGTACGATTTTATAAAGATGTATATCTCTCTGTCTCTATAAAAACTATCATGATTAAGCAATGTCCATGAAGTCAAATTCTCTTTTGAGGTGTCTGACTTTACCCTTTCTAAATGCCAATGTTGTTGCCATTATAACTTGAGTCATGAAAGTCAGAAAAACCCCAGACTATTCGGGACCACAAAGTCCAGCTATAATTGCCAAGGAAAAAGGAGAGAGATATAGCTAGAGGAACTGGTATGCCCATTGAGTGCACGTCAGCCAATGATGTCTATTGATGATTGGAGCCAGTTCATGGTTGTAGTTGACAGCTAACAGCCATTTGGGATGTCACGGTACAGTTCTTGAATGACTGGAGATTTAGTCATGTGCTTCTCAACCAAGGTTCCTGTACCAGAGTATTGTCTATTGTTTCTGGAAATTCTTTGTACCTTTATGCTTGGTTACAATAACCACTCAACTAATCATCCTGGACTGACACCCCTCTCCACAGTTCCGAGTAACGCATGGATATGTTAGTAATGACTTTCTCTTGGAGGTAGGAATGTTCACTTGTTGTTGCAAAGATCTCCTCTACATTCTCTCCAGCACAGTCAGATCCTTCACATAATGTGACCACCAAAACTGCACACGATACATCGTTAGTTTTTCATTGTCATTGGATCTAAATCCAGGAACTCCCTGCAGGGTAGGAGCACCTTCATCCTTCACTAGAAGAATCCCTGTGACCATGTAGATTTCCTCCAAGTGCTCCAGTTTCCTCCCACGTTCCCACGAGTAAAGAGTGCACAAAGTCCCAGCGACAGCACTGGATGTCAGGGTCAAACCTAGCTTGCTAGAGCGGAGAGGCAGTGGCTCTACCAGAGCTGCCACAGACTCAGTCCTACCCCCACTGACCCGTCCCTTTGACTTTTCCCTGTCAAGCCATGTGTTGAGTAACTCCACATCCAAGGGCACCTTTGTCTACTCCTGGTGAACATGCTTGGGAGCTCCTTGGGATCTGGGCTACAGAGGAAGCAGCCACTGGTGAGGACTGAGGTGGAGATAGCCTGGTGTGGAGGGGCCAAGAGAAGGAGAGGAGGAGGAGGTGGAGCTGCTGAGAGAAAGGAGAGGGAGAGGAGAGAGGAGGAAGATAGAGGAGAGGAGAGTCTATGAGAGGGAGCCATTTCCTCTCAGTTCCAATCCTCGATTTTGATAAGGGAAGATTCCGCATATTCTCTCTGTGACCGTGTTTCCTCCACATCCTGAACACAGGCTGGCAACTTAGCTGGTGTATAGGTTATAGGTGGTAGGGACACTGGGTTGGGGGGGTGCTGGGAGGGGAGAGTGTGGAATTATTTACTACGTGTGAGTCAGAATCACAAACAGAATCAGACTCGTTATCATTGGCCTAGATGATATGAAATTTGTTGTTTTGTGCCAGTGCAGTGACAAGAAATTAGTAAAAATCACAAAAGTAAATATACCATGCAAAACAAAGGGGATAGCAAGTTGGTGTTCATGAGTTCATGGACTGCATCAGCCCATGCTCTCTTTTTGCTGCCACAATTGAGGAGATGGTACAGGAGCTTTAGGTCCCACACCACCAGGTTCAGGGACAGTTAATACCCTTCAGCCATCTGGCTCCTGAACCAGTGTGGATAACTTCACTCACCTCAACACTGAACTGATTGCACGACCCATGGATTCACTTTCAAGGACTCTATAATTCATGCTCTCAGTACTATCTATCTATCTATCTATCTATCTATGATTATTATTATTATTAGTTGGTATTTGCACAGATTGTCTTCTTTTGGGAATGAATCTCAGGGTACTGTATGGTGACATACACGTACTTTAAACTTTGAACTTTGATGGTGGAGAGCAAGAAGCTGTTTCTGAACCACTGAGTGTGTGTCTTCAGGTTCCTGTACCTCCTCCCGATGGTATGTTCCAAACGGCGAGTGATGGATGCCATTGATTGATGCAGCATCTTAAAGATGTCCTCAGTGATGAGGAGTGTTGTGTCTGTGATAGACCTGGCTGCATCCACACCTCTCTGCAGCCTCTGGCGATCCTGTGCAATGGAGCCTACGTATCTGACCGCAAGGCAACCGGTTAGAATTCTCTTCACCTACATCTATGCATAAGAGTCTTTAGTGACGTCTCCTCAAACTCCTAACCAAGTTCTTCATGATTGCATTGATGTGTTGAACCCACAATGGACCCTCTGAGATGCTGATACCCAGGAGATAGAATGTTGCTGGGAAATATGTTGGAATAAGATTGATGGGGTAATTCTGAGAGCCAGCATACATGGGCTGAATGGCCACACCATGCCCTGTGCAGACAGGTGGCACAGTGGTGCAGCTAGTAGAGGTGTTTTCTCACACCTCCAGAAGCCCAGGTTCTACCCTGACCTGCATGGAGTTTGCATGATCTCCCTGTGATGGTATGGGTTTCCCTCAAGTGCCCCAATGTCCTCCCACATCCCAAAAATGTGCAGGTTTGTAGGTTAATTGGCCATTGTAAGTTGGCCCCAATGTGTGTGTGAGAGATATAATGTGGGGGAAGTTGATGGAGTATTAAGGGAATAGGGTTAACATAGCATTAGTGGAAATGGGTGTTTGATGGTTGGCAGAGAACGGATGGGCCATTTCCTTGCTGTATCTCTTTATGACCATAAAACGAAGCAGTAGCCTAGAGGAAGTTGACAAAACTAGTCAGAGGATATCGGTGAGACAGGATGACGTTTGTCCAACCTCAACTCCAATGTGTAAAAGTACACACGATCGTAATCTGATTGTACTTCAAAGCCAACAGACATATTAGTTGGTCTATGAATAAGAGAAGAATTATACTTGGTATATTTGTTTTTTCTAGCTGTACAGTAATTGCTCATGGTCAGTTCTGGGTGACTGAGCCATTACTTACTTTTCTCCAATTCCCTGTTTAGCTGCACAATATGGCCCTGTTCCATCTCTTTAGTTTGTGCCTGTGCGTGATTCAGTCTCTCAGATACTTACTGCCCATTACGCCGCTGCAGTTTAGGGCAGCAAGGAAGGTCCTCCACCTCTGTCTGGGTAGGAGGATTCTTCATTTCTGTTTCTGTAACAATATTTTTTGACCAGTCAGGGTTGTTAGCCCTAAGCCCCCCGCCCCCCCTCCCACCAAACCTGGAGGACCAGCGGACCACTCCTAGTCTGGCCTCGACCTGTTGACCTGTTTGGCATGGGTGACTCTACCAAGAGCCAAGGCACAAGGCCCTGTCTCAGCCAACATAGCTCTCCGAGCCATTGAGGCACACAAGGCTCCAAACCCTACACCAAGGCTGTGGGCCAGGTCGTCTTGGAGGAATCTCTCAAAAGGCTTCCCAAAATGGAAGGATGCTCAACTTGGATTTTCAGCTTGTTAGGAGTACCAGCCGTTAGGAGACACATAAGAAACTTCAGGAAAAGTAGACTCAGCCCAGTACAACATGGCACATCCCTCTCCAACACAGGTAGTATATACATGAGGCACTGCCTCAAGAAGGTAACATCTACTATCAAAGATCCGAGCCATCTGGGCCATGTCATTTTCTAAGGGCTATCATCAGGAAAGAGTGTCAGTAACTCCAGGTGAACGCTGCCTTTTTGTGTGTTTCCCTCTAGCTGTCAGTCTGTGGTTTTGTATGGCCACGTGCTCCTGTCTCCGTTCCTGCTCTACTCCGGCCCCTGTATCACTGAGTACTCCGTCTCTCATCTGTTTCTCATTATTACCTGTATTGCTGCCACCCGTGTCTCATTGTGCTCCACCTATCATCTGCCTCTCTGTTTATTGCTCAGTGTATTCCAGTCCTGTGTTTTCACCTGTTTGTTGCCAGCTTGTGCCAGTGAATTTTCCTGAGCCTTTCCAGCATTTGTATCTGTACTCTGTCTCTCTATCAACTCTGCCTGTTTCCTGATTCTGGTTTTTGGATTTCTCTGGATGTTTTGATCTCTGCCTGAACTTTGCCACTGACTTTGTTTGCACCTTGGGATTTGTTACTCAATTAATATCACTGTGTGCACAGTACTGGGTCTGTGACTGGGTCCCTGCTCCAGCGTCCTGACATGGAGGTGCAGAAGCCTGAAGTGCCACAGGAGCTGGCTCAAGAACAGTTACTTTGTCATTATGTGCGCTGGCAATATCAAAACCCAAGTGCAGGGGGGTCAACAGACTCTGATATAGAGATGATGACAAGAGCTTTATTCATAATATTTCCATAAAAATGAAAATGGTTCTCCCGAGCGACACCGCAAGAAGTGACATTCTCACAACCAGGACCCTGCAATTAGTGCTAATCGGGCATCCGCTTAAATAATACATGTACCACGGAATCCCCAAGCCAACGAAAATAGATTCAACAAGCTTAAGCAGAAGGCACCAGGAAACTGCATTACAAAGAGTGCGTTGCTCGAGAAACATACAAGGAACTTTAAACTATTAAGGACTCTCGTTAAACAGCAATTTACCAATTCAGGTGCTCTAAAAACCTTGGCACCCAATGCTCTCCAGTGCCCCACACTGGCCCGGAGAGCTCATTACACACTTCCCTTCAACCACTCAGTTCTCGAATAACCGACAAAACCCTAAGCCAGTACAACACTGTGACCACTTTGAATAATTTGCACTACAGTGGACTTGTACCTTCTTTGTTCTAATTGTGTTCTTTCTTGTAAAAACTATTTGGTTTATGCTTAATTTAGACTTTTCTTGTGAAGGCTTCTTACCCGATGCTGAATGCCTGCGATGTGACTGCAAGTTTCTCATTGCACTTGTACATGACAGTAAACTTGACTATGAATTGGACTTTGATGAGGACCTGAGAGGCTGGTGAGATGGAGGTATTTAGAAACCTTGCCTCCTGTCACACCAGGGTGTTTGGGTCAATGCACTGGTTTATGATTGGTTTATTGGTTAATATCATCATTTATTAGCTTATTATATTTACCAAGATACACTGAAGAGTTTTTGGGTACATACCATTCAGAGAGATCATTCTGTACATGAGTAAATCTGGGTAGTAAAAGGAAAACAGAATGCATAATAGACCATGACAGTGACAGAGAAGGTTCAGTTGTAGCAGTGCTAGTGTCATGGTGAGGTAGACTGGGAGATCAACAGTTCATCTGTAACTGTAAAAGGGGTTCATTCATGAGTCTGATAACAGGATAGAAACAGTCCTTGAGCCTGGTGGTACATGTTCTTGGGCTTTTGTATCTTCTGCCCAGTGGCAGGCAGGAGAAATGACTGGGGTGGAAGCTTCTAAAGGGGCAATAAAAATAAGGGGAGCGGTTGGGGGGTGACACTCAGTAGCAAAGGGAACAGCTGAAAGATTACAACATTAATTTAAGAAATTAATTACTTATTATAAGCCCTTGATCCTCAGTGGCCTATAAATGATTACAATGATCACGTAATCAGCTCATCTCTTGCTAGCCCACTGTTCTTTTAGACTTTGCTCGAGGCACGTTATAGTTGCTGAAAAGTATTGCCACACTTCCGTATTTGGCATATCATGAGAAATCTGGACAGAAGAAATGGTATTATTTTCGGGCCCTGCCCACGTTTTATTGCCATTCACTACTGTAGTACAGCGTTAGCTTGTGATGGTATTGAGTTTGTTGACCGCAAAGTTCTAAACTTTAAGCCACAAGTACTCCCACTAAAGGAGATTATACTGTAACTAACCAATCTTGAAAGACTAGTTTACTTCCCTGTTTATTCTTCATGGCAAGTTTAGCTGCCAATACCCACTATTTGAGCAGTGGGTCTCCTCTCCTTACCAAGGAGAAGATATTTCTCGCTATCAATGTAGTTTAGAACATAGTTCATTTATTTACAGTAATACATTTTTAAATCCACACAAAGATCTTGACACATTTAAAACTCAGAGGATTTCTCTCTTACACATTTCCCATTTAAAAACCAGTTCTAAACCACAAAGCATTTCTCAAATATAAACGATTAAGGTTTTCCAAAACACAGATACAGTTTGTATAAATGAAAAACACCTGCCAATGACCAGACTAACAAGTTGTCCATCGCAGAATCTGAACTGAAGGAATAGATTCTAGTTCTTCCATGTTTCTTGATATTCCTTACCATATTCCTAATAAGCCTGAACTTCTCTCTGCATTTATACCCCTTTTCTTCCACTTGACTGACTTCATAAGCATGGTGATAGTTCTTCAGATATTAATTTAACACAAACAGCCCAAAAGCATTTTTGGAGACATACATCTTAGCTAGCTACCATAAGACATAGGAGCAGAATTAGGCCATTTGGTCCATTGAGTCTGCTCCATCATTCAATCATGGCTGATCCTTTTTATATTCCTCTCCTCAGCCCCACTCCCCAGCCTTCTCCCTATAACTTTTGATGCTGTGGCCAGTCAAGAACCTATCAAACTCCACCTTAAATACACCCAGCGACCTGGCCTCCACAGCTGCATGTGGTAACAAATTCCTAGAACCATCAAATGCTACACCTGTCCCCACACCTCCCCCCTTACCACCATTCCGGGCCCCAGACAGTCCTTCCAGGTGAGGCAACACTTCACCTGCGAGTCTGCTGGAGTTGTCTATTGCATCCGGTGCTCCCGGTGCGGCCTCCTCTACATCGGCGAGACCCGACGCAGATTGGGGGACCGCTTCGTTGAGCACCTCCGCTCCGTCCGTCACAATAGACAGGACCTCCCGGTTGCCACCCACTTCAACTCTGCCTCTCATTCCCATCTAGATATGTCCATACATGGCCTCCTCTACTGCCATGATGAGGCCAAACTCAGGTTGGAGGAGCAACACCTCATCTACTGTCTGGGTAGCCTCCAGCCTGGTGGTATGAACATTGAATTCTCCAATTTCCGGTAATTCCCTCCCCCTCCCCCCATCCCAGGTCCCTCTCTGCCTCTCTCCCCTTTCAACTTTCTGCTCCTTTATCTCTACAGTTCTTTCATGCTTATCCCCTCCCCCTCCCCCCTTTATCCTTCCTCTGATTGGTTCTCCACCTGGTGCCTCTAGCCCTTCCCCCTCCCCATCTCTATTACTGGGCTTTGGTCCTCTCTTCCCCCCCCCCCCCCCCCCCCCCCCCCGCCATTCCTGATGAAGGGTCTGGGCCCGAAACATTGGCTACTCTTTTCTCACGGATGCTGCCTGACCTGCTGAGTCCTTCCAGCGTTGTGTACATATTCTTTGATCCACAGCATCTGCAGTTGTATTTTTGAGGTTTTGAGTATGGTTTTGCAAAAGTCACCAGACCAAATAATTAAAGCAACTCCACTCAGCGACAACTCTTTTCAAAGGTGTATAGATGAATGTCTGGGAACGTGGAAGACACATTGTGCAACATATTTAGGACAACAGAGTTTGCTCTACAGTTGGATGAATCAAATTTGGCAACAAATCTTTGTGTCTTGGTTATGTTTGCTTCATAAAAGATGAAAAACATGGTTCAAGAGGGTTATTTGCAAGGGGATTAGAAACAGACATGAAGGGAGAGTCAATATTTTAGGTTGTTGAGCAATTTTTCAAAGAGAAACCCATTCCACTCACAAACATTCTTGCTTGTGCAACAGATAGGGCACCATTATTAAAAGGACACCACTGTGCAGTTATTACTTTCTTGCAAAAAAATTCTTTCCAATGTATTTATCATTCACTGCATAATTGACAGACGACATCTTGTCGCAAAAAAAAAGCCTAAATGATCGGCTGCACAAATTATCACAGTGGTAAATGAAATCAAGTCCCATGCTTTCAATTCTCCATTATTTTGAGAGCTTTGTATTGGGAATGATGAACAGTTGGAACACTTGCTGTTGCACACAGAAGTCAGGTGGCCCTCAAAAGGAAACTGTCTGAGATGCTTTTGGGCACTTTTTGAAACTCTGATAAATTTCTTTGAAGACTCAAATGCTTCATTCAAAAATCAACTCAAGGATATTAAGCACGACATTGCTAATTTTTCTAAATTATTTGCAAAGTTTAATGAAATCAATCTTCAGTTGCAAGGAAATGATGTGAATTTTATCAAAGTGAAACTAATCATCTCCACGTTTCTGTCAAAGTTAACTATTTCAGTGCAACATTAGCCGTTGTGAATTTTTCCAATTTCCAAGCCCCTCTGAGTGGAAAGAGAATGAAAGAATACCAGGTGATGATCTTCATGTACACTGTGCCCACCTGGCTGAGCTGCAGAAAGACATGTCAGAGAGATTTCAGGATCTTCTCCTGATCCAAATTCCAGATTGGATAATAAATCTATTCCAGGAGACTTGCAATGAGGAATTAACAGGAAGGAAGAACTGATCTCGCTACAAAATTACTTTGAGGCGAAGCCAGGTTTCGAAAAAAAAAAGTCAAGACTTTTGGTTGCAGAAAGAAATCTCTGAACACTATCCTGCACTGTGGAAAAACATTAAGCTGTTCTTTATTGCCTTTCCAACACCACATTTCATGGAGCACGATTTCAGTGCCGTCATTCGACTTCTTTCAAGGCAACAAAACAAACTGTAGGTTACTGAACGTGGGGATCTGAGGCTCCTCCTGAGTGACATCCAGCCTGATGTTGAGAAGCTGATATCACCCAAGCTCATCCATCTCATTGAAAGGCGAAAAAGCAATGAAGTAGTGAATAGTTAGACTACTAATGTATACTCTAAAATTGTTGATGAGAATTGTTTTACCGTAATTAAATAAAGAAGTTGTATTTGTAACTTTAAATAGATTTGAATAAGTTTTGCAATTACTTGTCACTGCTTTGAATTTGCAGTTCCTATTTTCTTCCACTGGACATCATAAATCAATATTCTTTATAGTTTTAATGTAATGACAGAAAGCGAATGTGGATGTGGACGTGGTCTGGGAGCCAAGGGGTGGTAACCAACAAAGTTCAGGAACCACTGGCTTATAGGTCGACTGGGTCGAATGTCAGCAAATAGGACAAGCTTAGATAATCAATTTAATCAGTTTGGGCCTATTGTAGTGATGGGCTCAATTCTGTGCTTATGTCACTGTGCCTTAGCCTCTGTGGTAATGAACTCCACAGATTCTCCATCCTTTGGCTGAAGAAATTCCTCCTTATCACAGTTCTAAAGCCCTCATATCCTAGAGTCCCCTAATAATGGAAACATCTTCTCCATGTTCACTTCATCTAGGCCTTTCGGTATCCAGGCAGTTTAAATGAGATTCCCCCCACCCCACCCTTCTGAACTCAGGTCCCAAGACATTAAGCACTCCTCCTGGGAAGCTGTGCTAAATGGGACAGGCCTCAGGGACCTATGCCAGGTCTCACTACCCTCGGAGGTAAAAACACCGGAGTTTACATTTCTATAGCTCCATCCACATCCCTGGGACATCCCAACTCATAGCCAGTAAGGTCGTTTAAGTTTAAGGCTGGTGACTGGTAATGAAGTAGAAGCGGAAATCAGTGCAGATCCAGCTGCACAAGCAGTGATGAGGGAAAACAGGAGACCAACAACACAGATGCAAAAGCTGCCTGCCGAGGGGACTCCCTGTTTCCCAGACATTCTGACCACATCTGTGACAGTTTAAGCTCAGGCTAATGAGTGGCTAGTCCCTGGGGATTCTCCACTCAACGCAGTTGCACAGGCTTTAACTTTCACTCTCTCTCTCTCTCTCTCTCTCTCTCTCTCTGTCTGACTCTCTCTGCCTGCCCCTCGCTTACACAAAACGTACCCCACCACTCTAATTCACCCTCCCCCTCTATGTTCACCTTCTTCCATTCTCTCCTATACACTCACAATATACCACATTCACTTTTACTCTCTATATTTCTTTCAGGCTGTCTCTTTTTAACCTCTCTCATTTTGTATTAACCTCTCTCTTTCTTTCCCATTTTTCTCTCCATCCCTCCTTTCCTCTCAGACTGTTGTTTTCTCTCACAGTCTATGTCTCTCTCTCTCTCCCCTTCTATCTCTTTCTGCTGCCAGTTCTGCCTGTCTCTATTTTTCTTTCACTGACTTCTCTTTATCTTTCTCAATTCCCTCTTTCTCTTTCTGTCTCCCTGTCTCTTGCCACCAGTCTCTTCCTTGCCCTTTCACACTCTCACACACTCTCATTTTTTAACAATATGTCTGCCCCCTACCCGTTTGCCTCATTTCCCGCCTTGCTTTCTACCTCTTGCCCCACTATTTTCCGTTCACCTATCTTGAGCACCCATTCCCCGTGAAAACAAACCATTTCAATGGGTTCCATCTGACCTTGCCTTAAGTTCAAATCGCTCCCTTGTCACCTTTCCCCCTAGCTCTGGCACCTCCTCCTGCTCTACAACCCTCACACATCCCTTCATCCCTCCAACACATTTTTCACTGTCTCCCTGAATTCAGCTGCACTCCTGCCGGTGGCCGAGTACCCCACTGCAGATTCCTTCCACTAGACCGTACCCTCTCTTGTCCCTGATGATCTTCCTCAAGTCCTACCAGTCTGACCCTCTCACTGCCCGCTGCGTAACTTCCCACCCTGGCTCGGTGTAGATGGAGCTGAGCTGCACGTGACTGGCTGTGGTGATGCAGTGGTTAACTTATTGCTCTGGTGACTCAGCGGCCTAGACTAACAATCACAGGACCCCACTTTAAATCCCACCACAGCAGTTGTGGATTCTAAGTTGCTAATAATCCAGAAATGGCAAATAAACAAACTAGTCATATCCATGATTGACCACAAAGCTACTAGATTCTTGTAAAAGAAAGCAGTTTAGTTCTCTGTGATAGAGCTAGTAGAAGAGCTGCCACACAGTGCAGAGCCTCAGGTTCAGTCCTGACCTCTGATGCTGCATGTACAGAGTTTACTCGTTTTACCTGCGGCTGTGTGGGTCTTTCAGAATTATACAGTATGAAACAGATCCTTCAGCCCCACTCTTCCATGACAACAAAGATGTCTGTCCATTTGGTCCATATCTCTCAAAACTTTTCCAATCCATGCATCTGCCTAAATTTCTTTTAAACATTTTCCTGTTTACATCAACAGCATTGAGGTGGAGAGCTTCAAGTTTCCAGGGGTGAAGATCACCCACAGCTTGTCCTGAGCTCAGACACCAGAGCCTGTGCTCTCTCAGTACATTAAGGAAACTTGGCATGGCCTCTTCGACCCCCACCAATTTTTATAAGTGCGCCGTAGAATCACCCGATCTGGGTACAGCGTGGCTTGGTACGGAAACTCCTCCAGCCGTGACTGTGAGAAAGTTCAGGCAGTTTTGGACACAGCCCAGCGTTTCAAGGAAGCCAGCTCTACTTCATGGACTCTGTCTATACTTACTACTGCCCCAGCAAAGCAGGCAATAGAATTATAGGTCCCACCCACCGTGGGCTTACTCTGTTCTCCCCTCCCATTGAGTAGAGGGTACAAAAGTCTGAAGCACATACCCCAGGCTCATAGACAACTATCCTGCTGTTGTATGACTACTGAATGCTCTCCTAGTACGATATGATGGACTCTTGACCTCACGATCTATCTAGTTATGACCTTGTACTGCACTCTCTGTAACTGCAACACTTTATTCGGTTCTCTGTTTTTGTTCCTTCTTGTACTACGCCAATGCACCGTTTGAAATAATCTGTCTGGATGGCATGCAGAGCAGATTTTTTGTCACTGATTGTCAGTACATGTCCCAATAATAAAGCAATTTACCTATTTCAGATGGAGAGCAGAGGGAACTTCTCTCAGGGGATCAACAGCCTTTAGAATTCTCTCCCTCTCCTCCTCTGACAGCTCGTTGCAAAGGACGGTGCAGAGGTGCCGGCTTGAAGCTAAGTGATGAGACTGAAAGGGGTTGAACCCTGAGCAGTTGATGAACATGAGCAGAGAAATCACACCTATTGTGTCTAATGAACCTACAATGTCATCTCTTTTCTCAGAAGACAGTCTCCCCATTCCAGTCTCCCTCTGTCCTGTTTTATGTGAAGAGACCAAACTGTGCACAGTACTGCAGATGTTGCCTGACAAAGATCCTGCTGCTTATGTACATGCACAGTCTCACACTCACCATCATTCATGTAAAGATTCGAAGTATATTTATTATCAAAGTACAGTATACAACCCTGAGATTGTCTTCCTGCAGACAGCTGTGAAACAGAGACAGACAGACAGACATACTTTATTGATCCCGAGGGAAATTGGGTTTTGTTACAGTCGCACCAACCAAGAATAGTGTAGAAATATAGCAATATAAAACAATAAATAATTAAATAATAATAAGTAAATTATTCTAAGTGGAAATAAGTCCAGGACCAGCCTATTGGCTCAGGGTGTCTGACACTCCAAGGGAGGAGTTGTAAAGTTTGATGGCCACAGGTAGGAATGACTTCCTATGACGCTCAATGTTGTATCTCAGTGGAATGAGTCTCTGGCTGAATGTACTCCAGTGCCTAACCAGTACATTATGGAGTGGATGGGAGACATTGTCCAAGATGGCATGCAACTTGGACAGCATCCTGGACAGCTGTCCAACACCATGGAACCCATTCAAAGAAAATATCAAACACCCACCATGCAAAGGAAAAGAGCAAATCTTCTAAATGGCAAAAACGAGTGAATGACACACAGGATATTAAACGTCAAACTGCAGAGTCCTTCAAACCATTCAGCAATGTTCTGTTTAGTTCAGTTCAGTTTGGTTTAGCGCTGTGTTGCTTGTAATCTTATACACATACTCTCCTATCCGCACACAACGACGTACACCTACACATCCACAGACACACAGACTCCTGCAAACTTAAAGCACTGGAAGAATTCAGTGAGTCAGGCAGCACTTGTGGAGGAAAATGGACAGACAATGACCCTTCATCTGAACTGAAGGGAGACAGTCAGTAGAAAGAAGTGAGGGGGATAGGTGGAGGGAGAGCTGGCAGGTGACGAATCAGCATATAGGAGACATCGACTCAGGCCTGAGAGGAGATGATGTCGGGCATTTTCACTCCTTACAAGGTGCGAAACAAAAGACTGTGTGGCGCACCACTCCTCACACAATTTTGCAGTATTTTTCTTTATTTTATGGGGTCGAGTTGCGAGCTCAACACTCAACCCAGCACAAATGGAATGCGTACTTGGGAACGGCCTGACTGGATTCGAACTCGGGAACCTCCGTTCTGGAGTCTGGCGCTGATGTCACTGCGCCACCAGCCGACCTCATATAGTAGGGAGATTGAAAACTCAGGTTGAATGGTGCCATAACAACAACCTGCCCCTCAATAATCAAAGAGCTGATTATTGAGTACAGGAGGAAGAAACTGGAGGTCCGCGAGCCAGTCCTCATTAGGAGGTCGGAGTGGCGAGGGTCATGATTGGGGATGCACAGAAATGCCCACACAAGCACAAATACGCAGGCACAAACACATGCACCCGATCGGCATGGACATAAGAATGCATGTACAGGTTGACACACACAGGGACATATAAACATACATGCATACATAAACAGCTTTCAGTAAAGACCTCAGTATTCATTAGTGACTGGCAATGGTATCCGAAGTAACTCCCCATGGACTGACTGACAGCAGTGATTAGCTATCAGTTAGAACAACAAACATGACAGGGGTTTATATTTATTTTAAATTAGTAGGCCAACTCTGACTCTGAAAGGCAATCCCCTTCAGTGCGAGTGATTTTAACACCTCATTACAGTGAAATTTTCCAACCTCCCTGGGAACACCGTGCTCTCTGCCAACTCTCAGTGCTGTTTTCCTCCCATATCACTCATGTCTCCTTTTCTTTTCTCCCTCTCTCCCCTACACAAGCCCCTCACCCTTCAAGCTGTATCCTAGTTCTCTCAGGAGCATATGCGGACCACTGCCAGCACACCCACTGTGTCCCATTCCAGATCAGTCGGCGTAACTTCTCACTATGGCTTCCCCCTTCTAATTCTGAATTTCTCCCTGTCCCTGTGGGTGTGATCACAGACTAGGATTTAACTGAGGCATTTGGAAAGATTATATATAGAGCAATCGATAACAGGATCTAGATCAACTGAAAAAGAGGGCCAAGGAATGGCAAATGTGTACTTCCACCAACTACATTACCCTGCACAGGCCCACCCCCTCCCGACCAGCTGCCCGGTTCGGATCCTGTGTTCCATGTTGGAGGAACAGCAGGTGCCTCTGGCTCATCCAGGGGCGTGCCGACAGGCTCACGGTCCCGTCGTGATGCCAAAGGCGTCGGAGCCGAATTCTCCAAATCTCGGTGGGCTGGGTTAACGTGATCTACCGAAGTACATTCAGGTTCACCCCTCTTATCTTTGATAAAGTCTTTTCTCCCAGTTCCAAAACACAGAACAGCCCATCATAAGGAGGGCCTAGGGGGATGCTGGTGTGCACCATGATGGAGACAAACAAACGAGGCGGTATGTAGGCCAACAAGAACACGAAAGGGCTGTACGTCGTGATGGGAGGTAGGAATTGGTGCAAAGGAATTGAATTTACTGAGGAGGGCGGAACACTGCAGCGAGGCCGACCACATAGTCGTGGTGTCAGGAATGAAACCATCTGGCACTTGTAACAGCTGTCCCTATACCAACTCAACCCAGGGTGACCGCAGGTCGTCTTTTCGAGCTTTTCTCAGCCCCAGAAGGACCCACAGGAGACGATCATGACAACGCTTATCGGTCAGGGAAGCCCTAAGAGAAACCGCTCACATAGGCCATTGGACGGCGTGTGAATCGCTGAGGGGTGATGCAGCCTAACACTTCCAGTTTGCGGGCACGATGCGGTGAGGGTGCCCAGTTGAGATATCACACAAGAGAGAAACCTCAGCTTCCCTGAACTTAATATCAGCCAACGGCAGATACATGAGTGCTGTTCGGTAAGCCTGGACCTCCGGGTCAGTAACGTGGCCGGCCTCTGTGTCGGCATAGTCAACCCCTATGTGTACTGGCCGTGAGAGGCCTCACCTTTGTATGTTGCATATCAGTTGTGAACTTGGATGTGTAGGCCAGGTGGCGTTGCTGCTGTGCAGACCAAGGGTCTGATATTGTGGCCATCCCGTGCACGAGGGGTTTGTGGTCAATGAACACTGTGAAATGGTGACCCTCTGGAAGAAAATGAAAATGGCTGACAGCCGAGAAGCTCACAGTCAAACGTGTTGTACTTCCTTTCGGGAATACGGAGCTGGCAGCTGAAGAAGGCGAATTGCTGCCACACGCCTCTGATGAACTGTTCGTGCACAGGGCCCACAGCGTAGTCTGAGCTGTCAGTAGTGATGACTATGGGTGCATTGGGGAGCAAGCGCACCAGTGGGGTCTTTTGGAAAGAACTCGTTTGGTATCTTCAAATGCCCCAGTCATGTCCGCAGACCAGTCAAGCACTTGATTACGGGTATAGCCTTTAACTGCACTCTACAGGGGAAGCATGAGTTCAGCAGCTCACAGAATGAAGCAGTGATAGAAATTCACCATGCTAGAAACTCCTGTGGTTCTGTTTTGGTAGTGTGGGGCAGTGGGAAATCCATAATAGCAGCTACTTTTGAAGGGAGGGGTTTCGCACCTTCTGCGAAAAGATCATGTCCAAGAAAGTCAATGGGTGACAACCCAAACTGGCATGTAGCAGGATTAATAATCAACCCGTGTTGGCTTTAGAGCTTGAAAAGTGTGTGGAGATGAGACACGTGCTCAGATTTAGATGTACTGGTGACAAGTATGTCATCCAGGTAAACAAAAAGAAAATCTAGGTCTTTTAATACAGAGTCCGTCAGCTACAGGAAAGTCATTGCTGCATGGTTTCAGTCCAACGACATGCACAGAAACTCTAAGAGGTCGAATGGGGTTATCACAGCTACGACATTTTGCTCCTAATACTTCGGGCAGTTTCAAAGTGACAGCAATGTTCAGTAACTCTGGGATCGGCTTAGAGCGTCGCGGTCACCAATGCAGGTTTTCACCAATAAAACAGCGGAGACATTTTGTGTTTCAGAAAAGCCGTAGCAACTCATTTATTGAACACCAAAACTGAACCCAATGTACGCTATAAAAGCCTTTACATAATTACGTCATTACATCAGACCACTCTCTTAAAGTGAAATCCCAACTCAGTGTCAGAGGTTGTGAATTATGTACATTTCCTCAAATTACGTTATCCTGCACGGTATCCTCCATTAATTCAGGGAAAATATGACTCAAGCCCTGCAGTCCTCCCTTCTAGCTTAATCATATCCTTCCTATAGCAGAGACCCGAACTGCACAAACTGCTCTCAGTGTTGTGTGACTAACGTGTCTGATCAACAAATGATACACAGTGCCCGGTCCAGCAAAGTCAGAATGGCCAAGTACCTTCTTTGCCACCTTACCTGCCTGCATTGCTATTGTCAGGGAATTATGTTCTTGTGCCCTCAGTCTCTCTGTTCAACAACACAACAAAGTCCTTTGTGTAAATCCAGCCCTGGTTTAACTTCCCAAAATGCACCACTTCACAAAATTCACAACCACCAACATGGAGTTGGGGCTTCACTTTAAAAGACTGGTCTGACATGATGACGTGATTACGTAAGGGGATTTTAGTGCGCTTTGGGTTCAGTTTTTGGTGATCAATAAGTGAGTTGCTACTGCTTTTCTGAAACATCTCCGTTGTTTGATTGGTGAAAACTACAATTACAGAGGTTTATGAAATCATGAGGGGCATAGATAAGGTGGGGAGCCACAGTTTCTTTTCCAAATATAGGAGGGTCTAGAACCAGAGGGCATAGGGTTAAAGTGAAAGGGGAAAGATTTAAAAATCATATGTGGAGCAAGATGTTTTTCACACAAGGGCCTGTTTATGTGCTACATGACTGCACAGCTCATGAGCTCCAGTGATCTGGGTTTGACCCTAACTTTAGATGTGGTGTTTGCACCTTACCACTGGGATTCCTCAGGATTTTCCAAGTTGTCAGACATCAGAGGATTGAGGAGAGGGGGAATGGATGGATGGGATTGCTCAGAAGGGCCGAATGGCTCTTTTTCTGTGTTGTGGTATTAATGAATGAGACAATTGTAATCACAGCCTAGTATTTCCATCACAATCAATACTGAGACCATCTTTTATTTAAGATTTTTGTCTTGTTGTATTTAGAGATGTGACATGGTGACAGGCCCTTCTGGTCCAATGAGTCCATGCTGCCCAATTACACCCATTTGTAGGGCAAGTGTTTTATTCAGAAAGAGGCGGGTGCCTGAACGGGCTGCCATAGGAGTACGGAAGCAGATACAAGAGTCATTTCTAACGGGCTTTTAGATAGACTCATGAATATGCAGGGAATGGATGTATATGGATCGTATATAGGCAGAAAGGATTTAGTGTCGTGTTCACTGCAGTCATTGTGGGCCAAAGGGCATGTTCCCATACTGTTCTGTTCTATATTCTACGTTTTATATACTATGTTTTATGTTCTATCTATCTATAGTATATTCTACATTCTACAGTATGTGCTATATTCCATGCTCTATGTTATTATCTGGGAAAGATCTGGAGAAATATTCCAAGATGAGAAGCTTTGTGCTCCATTGAGGCATAATTAATGTAATCACAGATGATCTGATTTGTGAGTATGATTCTTTTTGAGTTGGAGAAGTACTAGCATTATGGAAAACTGATTAAATTAGTAGCGCGATTCTTTCATACTTCTGATTGAATAGCATGATCATAGCTCCTCCTCAGGGTATCCAATATCCTCTTCTTGTGCATAAGAATCTATTTAGAGGGCAGGCTAGTTGCCAAAGACAGCAGTAGTTTTAATGCAGGGAGCTTTCCGAGCAGAGATCCCAGCAGCTGTTCCCATCAAACCGCCTTCCCTGCCCAGACAGATGTTCAACAAGTTGTCATAGAAATGGTCCTTGGAGCAATAAAACAAAACTCCATAATCTTAACAGCCTGCAGCACATTTGGTGAAATATTGGAGCATTTTATTTTACGTTGTGTGATTATAATTTGTGCATCCTCCACAACTGCTCTCCTTCCCCAACCAACCACCCCAAAGGTGTTGCTCAGTGTCCTTTAATTCTTCACCTTGCACCACTCATGGATGGACTGGTCAGTGCCAAATTGGACAGGGAGAAGTGCAGAACTTCCACAGAGAAAGAAACGGGGAGAGTCTGTATGTCATGAAAGGCAATGAGGTGGACTCAAACACAGCTGTAGAACTGTTGCATTGGACACCGGTCTCTGTACATCTGCCTGCCTTTCCAAATGACATCACACCCCTCAGGCTATGATATGACTACTCTACAAATGCACTCCATTGATTGAAAAGCTGCTTGGTGCACCCTGAGATGGTGATTAAGAATTTTTATTGATTCATCACAAGATATAGACATTTCCAGTAATGGCAACATGTATTGTCCATCCCTAGAGATCTTTGACCTGAGGTGCAGGCCACACTTAAGGACTAAAGACTGGACTGAACTTCTGTAGGTGGCAAATTCCCGTTCCTGGAGGACAATGGTAGACAAAAGATTTCATGGTTATTATGACTAGGAACAAATCTTTATTTTTAAAGTCCAGGTGTTCTCAATATATTTGAATTTTTAATTCCCATTAGCCAGGGCAAGATTTGAACCCATTTCAATGAACAGGTTAGTATGGTGGGAGGCCAATGCTTCAGCAGCTCCAAAGTAAAACTACAATAATCTGACACAGCCAGGACTTCCTTGAGGACACACAAACAGATATTCTGGATCGTTAAAACATGCTTTTGATGATTTTTTTCCCCCCAAGATGTTAGAACATAGAGTAACAACTTTTCCAGTGAGCCTGGCCAGTTTAAGAGGAACACGAGAAACAAGAGCTGGTAAATCTCAGAGGAGCACAGGAAACAGAATCCAGAGAGTTTCAAAAGAGCGCAGGAACCCGAGTGTGAAATGCAGGGCTCCCTAAGGCCCTAGGAAGTGTAGGATGTGGAATCTAGGGTCGTAGACAATAAAGTCAAACACTCGGCCTACCTTACCATGACCCTTGAATCTCAAGTCAACCTGCACAGCACTTTCTCTGTATCTGTAACACTACATTCTGCATTCTGCTTTCACTTTAATGACTCGATCTAATTATGCATGTAACGCTCTGTATTAATAACATGCAAATAGAAGCTTTGTTATCTCAGTAACACTTGGCCATCTGCATTCTGTTCTTGTTTTTCCCTTATACCATCTCTGGGTGATGAAACGATCTGTATGGATAGCATTCAAAAGAACGATTTCACTGCAAAAAAAGCTTCAGTTTGCATGCCATCCAGACAGATTATGTGATACACAAGTGCATCAAGGTCATACAGAAGGGAAAACAATAACAGGTTGGATTACATTTACAGGGGAAGTGCAGAGCAGGTAGACAAATAAGGTGCAGGGGCCGTGACCAGATAGAACGAGGTATCAAGAGTTCTGTTCAAGAGTCTGAAGGCAGCGGGATCGAACCTGTCATTGAGGCAACGAGTTCTCGAGCTTCTGCCCGATGGGAGGGGAAAGAAGAGAATGCCCGAGGTGGGACGGGTCTTTGAGTATATGGCTGCTTTCCCAAGGCAGGAAGATCATGAAGAGGAGGTTGTGTGGGGGTGGGAGATAGAACTGGGGGTGGGGTGGAAGTGAGGGGTTCATGGAGAGGATAATAAACAGGACTACATCTGGGTGGTTGGTAGTCAGCATGGCTGGTGGGCCGAAGTGGCTGTTAATATGCTGACTTTCTCTATGACTGCTTTCTGGGGAAATGGGCTTAAGGAATTTTAAATTTGCCTTACTGATGAGAACTGGGGAAGTTTGAACAGAAGTGTTGAAGAATAAAAACAGAATCTTATTTCTGCTCCCTGCCACCACGCCCTGCTTCTCCCTGCTTAGATTCCTCTCACAGCTGGTCTCCGAGGCCTCTTGTGGGCCCCAGTTAAAAGCAGCGCCCTGCTGATAAATGTCAGTAATCCAGCATTTCCGTCACTAGGCTCTGCCACTCCTACACTGTCCTCTACAGCTGCAAATCCTGTGTAAAGTTCCAGCACTCCCCACAGTGTTATTTAGTGAAAACCATCAGGCCTTAAATACACCCTATCCTCGTTATATGCGGGGGATACGTTTCTCGCTGTTGATGCAAAATGTGAATAATTATTTAAATGGAGAAAATACAGATGCATTCCAGAGGGCTTCCTAAATATGTTTTATCTGTAATTTATTCACATTTTCATACCAATACGACACAAAAGTTGTACCACAAGGCAACATTCGTATTATATTTAATCAATTTAAGGTAATATTCAATGTAATAAATCATAGAAAGTTAGCATACTAGGGTGTACAGTACTCACCAACAGTGGCAGGTGTGTTCGCTCCGGGAGATGAGTGGTTGTTGTGGTGTTGGGCAGCTTTACATGGATAAGGTGGACATCGAGCACAGCAAAGGGTGAAGGAAGACTCACAGAACGGCAGCAGATGACACCGGTTTGAAGAAAGTGGTGAGGGTTGATTGCTTGGCAGCATTTTGTTTTTCAGCATAAATTTGCTTGTAGGGAAGAAGGGTTGATGGCAGGGAATGACTGAAATGCTGATTCCATTCTAAACTTGGGTCCATGCCCATCGCCATTTGTGCCAAGTGTTCCGACTTCCACCATTCCCTCACTGTTGGGAAACTCCCGGGATTTTCAAAATCGTCTGTTGCATCATCTGAGAGATAGTTCACCATAAAAAAAAAACGCCTTGAAATGTGGATCACACCTTGGTCGAGTGGTTGAATCAGTGATGTTGTGTTAAGCAGCAGGAAACGCACTGTTATGTTAGTATGAATGCTGTCCAAATGTTTAGGATGGGCTGGCGCATTGTCAAGCAACAAAAGAACTTTAAAGGCAAGATTCTGTTCCCGGCAGTAGTGTCTCAGAGCTGTGTTACCTTCACCTGATGCCTCGCTGTTTATAATTTCCAACTTTTTTTTCAAGTGTTAAAGTGGTTCTCTGCCGCTCGGCTGATGGCCCGGGACATGACATTGGATGCTTAGGAGGCATAGTTAAATATTTCAAGCATAAAATCAGTGCACCGTAGGTAAAACCAACAAAAGTTTAAGAGTGCAAGATCGCACATCCACATCTTGCCAAAACCAATGTGAGACTGGCGGGAGCGAGATTGTGAGGCGCGCACACCTGACTTGTATTGGTGGGAAAGCAGAGCTTCTCGTCCCAACAGTGAGACTGTGAGGCGTGTGCACGTGACGTACTGGCAGGAAAACAGTGCTCCTCGCATAACTGTGAGATTTGGACGCATATAAGGAGACGTTGGTGGAAATAGTTTCCTCGCATAACTGTGAATCTGCATCGTCTGAAGAGGCATATAACGAGGATACAGTGTAACCTAGTCTGTGCTGGGGAAGAAACACAGGAACCTTGCCTTTGAGATACAGGAGAGTATCCAGCTGTTGCACTCATGGCACTGGGAGAGTGTGGCAGCAAATAAGTGCACAGTAAGCTCCCACAAAGAGCAAAGTGCAAGTACGGTTGCTGTGATCTCAGATCCACTGCCTCAATGTGTGGCAGGCCTAGAACCAATGGCAATTTTCAAAATGGAGGCACAGACAGACACATTTCAGCCTAGCAGATCCCTCCTGATAATTTGGCCAGGGTTCAGTCCTGACCTCGGCTGCTGTTTGTACGTTCTGCTTGTGACCATGGGACTAAGTAAGACAGTTATACAGGGCTGGTGTAAATGGGTGCTTGGTGGCTCATTTCTCAGTGGGTTGAATAGCTTACTCCATCCTGTGTCTCTCTATGACGTTACGGTTCTCCTACCTCATTCTTCTCAGCTCTTCTAAGGTTCTACCACTCACGCACAGACCAGGTGCAATTTATAGCATGCTTTTCGATGTGGGGAGAAACTGAAGCACCCTGGGGAAACCCGTGGAGTCTTGCGAAGAACATGCACACACAGATCAGGACAGAATGCACTTTTTTATTGCGTTCAAGGAATTTGGCAATGCCAGCATCCATCAGCCATCCCTAATTACCACATGAACTTAACATACATGAGGAGGGCAGCTAAGAACCAACCATTTTAGCTGGTCTGGAGTCCCAAGTAGACCAGGGGGTAAGGGCACAGGCATATCTGCTCTGGTTGATATCTGGAACACACTGCTAGAAGCATCATAACCACCTTATGGGAATGGACCCAAATGCAAGACACAGACACTGAAGTACCAGGGACGCACAAGGTGTGTCAAGAAAGCAAGGGAAGTGGGGAAGAAACGACGCTGGACAAGACACAGGCCCTGGGCGAGACTAGGATACAGGGCCTGGGCTAGGACTAGACTAGGAAAGCGGGACCTAGATGAGGAACTTGGAACTAGGAACCTGGACAAGGACCAGAGACTGGACAGGGACCCAGAAACTGGGTCTTGACTCAGGCTCAGACTCCGGATCTAGATGAGGACATGACGTGGCAAGGCATCAGGACTGGACTTGGGGGCAGGATGCGGGACTCCTGGGCTGGATGAGGACAAGAAGCTCAGCCTTAGGCGTGGGAGACTGGAACACGGAGCCTTGGTCTTGGGAGATGGGAACGCGGAACATGGAGCCTTGGTCCTGGGAGACGGGAACGCAGAACACAGAGCTGGGACCCCTTCTTGGGAACAGGACGTAGGGCTGGGACTCATACACAGAAAGCTGAACAGGACGAGACAGTTTCCAACACAAGGTAGCAGCAAACAGCTGGACCTACCTAGCGAAGGCGTGGACACAAAGAGACAATTCCAAACAATGATAGACCGTTCCTTATCTGGACACAGCAAGGCTCCCGTCTTGCTCCAGCAGTAGAACTGGACAGCAAGAATAGGCGAGGACGCAGGCGAGGCTCCAGGCAAATGGTAGCAGGCAAGGCTCCAGCCAAGGGCTACAGAAAGAAGGGGAAGGAAAGGGAGCAGTTCAGCCTCAGGGTAACAGCAAAGATGGCCTGGCTTACCCAATGGAGGCAAGGACAGGAAGGGACAGATCCAACCACAGGGTAACAGTAAAGACAGCCTGGCTTACCCCACAGAGGCAAGGATTTTTATTTTATTGTATTTAGAGATACAACATGGTAACAGGCCCTTCTGGTCTAATGAGTCCCCGCTGCCCAATTACACCCATTTGATCAATAAACCTGCCAACACGTATGTTTTTGGTATGTGGGAGGAAATCTGCATGGTCATGGGGAGAACATACAAACTCCTTCCAGACGACGTCAGAATCGAACCTGGGTCACCAGTGCTGTAATAGTGTTACTCTAAATTCCACAGCAACTCTTCTGGGACTTGAAGTTACCTCTATTGATCAATAGTGTGGATCATTTTTCAATAACTTAACCATGCTATTACTACAACCCCAAAGGGGAAAAGATATGCAGTATGAAGAGTTGATCAATAGATATATTCCAAGAAGTATGTATGACTGGCTGAATACATGAAAGCGTGACTACCGTACCTTCAAGCTGAGGTGAACTTTCCGTGATTCATATAGACCTAGAGAAGCTATTTTAAGTCTCTTTGGGTCAATCTTGACTGGAAAAGGATGCGGTCCTAAGAAGCCCAGAATCCCAGCAGTGTGTCTTAGCAATGCAGTAAAGGCCAAGTGAACTGGAGCCAACAGATGGTATCGACAGATTGTCTACTTCTGGAAGCCTGTAAAGGTGTCCAGCCTCTTCCTGGCCAGACCCACGATTTCAGGAATGTGGAAGAAGTTTATTTTGGGAGGGACTACCTTTGGTGCTTGCATGGCCAGCTGGCAGACATGGACGTGAAACTTGCATAGAGACACACCTGGGCAGAAGAATGATCTGCTCTGGTTAGAAAATATAAAGTTTTACAAATGAATGGGAACAGGGAATGAGAGTGAGTCAGTGACATGACAAAATGCCTCACACAGACTTTCTCCCGGGAGGCACTGCCCATGACTAGGAGTAGATTGATTGGGCGTCCATGACCAGCATTTGATTTACAGTGAGCGGGACATACCTGGGCAACTTCCCACATTGCTGGGTAATGACGTGTGTTGAAACAGCTTGATTAGAGGCACAGCTAGTTCTGGGGTGCAGATCTCGAGGAGTGGAATTGGAATTCATTTATTATTGTCACAGGAACTGATATTCAGTGAAAGGCTTAGGTTTGCATGCCATCCATCCAGGCCATTTCAAAACATCAGCCTATTGTGCTAGTGAAAAGAAGGCAGGACATTGTGTTTTAGTTGCAGGGGAAGTGCGGTGCAGGTAGACAAGGGGCAAGGGGCATGATGGTGAGGTCAAGAGTTCGTCTTTAGTGTACAAGAGGTCCATTCAAAAGCCGTATAAAAGCAGGATAGAAGTCATTTTTGGTGCACGTTCACAAGCCTTTAGCCTCCTGAGGAAGTAGAGGCACTGGAGCACTTCCTTTGTTGTTGCGTCTCCATGCGTGCACCAGCACAAACTATTGGTGACGTTTCCACTGAGGATCTTGAAGCTCTCAACCATCTCAGATCCAGTCATCCTGTCTCTCTGGTTCAATATTATTGGCTTCATTGCCAACGTCTCCCATACCCTGCATTGGCTTCTTTTCCTTTACTGTCTCCTCTGTCACAGTTGTCAGCCTCTTAATCACAAAGGTCTGCCAGGGGGGTGGTTTAGTAGTGGTAGGCATTCTCATTTAACATTTAAAAGTTATCTCTATTAGTACCTGGAAGGTCTTGGCTGAAATGTTGGCTTTTATTCTTTTCCAGAAATATTGTCTGGCCTGCTGAGTTCCTCCAACATTTTGCATATATTTCTTCAATTGTTGAGATCCAAAAGGCTATGGGGCAAATAGGGAAAGCAGACATCCCACCCTGCAAAAACTCATTTCAGGGAGGTAACATCACCATCCCTGTCCCCGCAACCCCATATCCCCCACTTCCCAGGTCGACCTCCAAGGGTGTATGTATACAGGACATCTGATTATGAAAGAACACAACAATTTATTTCCAACTTCTGTTAATGCCCCTCCTCCCCTTCTTACCCCATCCCTGATATATTTAGTTTTTTTCCCCCTCTTTTTTTTTCTCTCTCTCTGCCCATCACTCTGCCTGTTTTCCATCTCCCTCTGGTGCTCCCTCTGGTCTCGGCCCAAAACGTCGACAGTGCTTCTCCCTATAGATGCTGCCTGGCCTGCTGCGTTCCACCAGCATTTTGTGTGTGTTGCAACAATTTATTTGATCACATATTGAAACTATTTACACACACACACACACACACACATTCCTTGTTGAGTATTTTGTTGGCAGTCTCAATGCTAATAGCTAAATGCTAATGCAAATAGCTTTTCTATTTCTTTTTCAAACTTTCCTTGTACTGTGACGTGGCCTGCTTGGCAGATTTGAACATTTTGCCGGAAGTCTCAACCTCATAGCAGTCTGTGTCAATGAATTTTGAAAGACATCAGATTCACAATTATATTATATTATCATGGAGTTGTTTATTTTATTCTATTACAACTTTAAGCAAGCCTACAGGGAGTTTGGCCTCATCGCGTAGAATATCAATAGAGTAGCTCCTTAGCAGCTAGCCAGCTAGATTAAATAGCGTTAGCTTTGCTAATGAATGAATGACACCTGTTAAACTCACCTCAACATGTCTTTTACAATCATTTAACCCACTATGGGCAATAGAAAAGTCACTGTTGCAAACAGTGCAGCGAGCAACACTGTCATTATTTTTGACCCCTATAAGGCAGGGGTACACTTTAGTGTAGTCTGGGTTGAGGTACGTTTTATATTTTCTTTTTTTGGAACACTCTGCCATAGCACTGCAGGACACTAAACTGAACTGATGGACAATGAAAGAGAGAGAGCGAGAGGTCGACTGTAAAGCCCGCCCACAGAGAAAACTGATAGGTCTACTTAGCAGAAAGAGAGACCAATCAGGATGCTCTCTCTGTCACTCTCTCGCTACGTCTGTCACTTGCTCGCTCTCTCTCTCTCCCTCTCACTTGCTCACTCTCAAAAAATCTATTTCCAGGAAATTGTATGTAATTTGCAAGTGTCAGGAAGCTGCTATCAATATGCAGGAGACTCCCGGAACTTCCGTGAGAGGTGGGATGACTGGGAAAGTGAGTGGCATTGGCATGGTGGGTTGGACATTCAGTCTCTGAGCTCTGTGACTCAATGATTTTGGTCCCGTCCTCCCTCCTCCAAACTAGACCAAGTATAGATCTTCATTCCTCCTTGCCTTCCACCCCACCAGTCTACACAATCAACAGATCATCCTTAATAACATCCACCTCCATCAAAGAGATGTAGAACCATATGCCTCTTTCCTTCCTGCATTTCAGAGACCATTTTCTCCATATCAGTCTGGTCCAACCTCTCAAGCTATACTCTGTCAAATGCAACCATAGCATAGAAGGTATAAGCCCTTTCACCTCGCTTATTTTATATACTTTGGGAAGCACGCATTAAAGTTATGTCTAAGGTCTGCTAATTCAAGTTTATGTCAACAATCTTTGATCTTGTTTTGTTATCTGGTATGTGAAAAGCAAATCTGCATGTCACAGAATTTGACTGCTCACTTCCAAACAAAAATTGACCCAAACGTTTCTTCCAATTTAGTACATTGTCTTTGGAGCTCACATGGGAGTTTGGCAGTGGGTCTGTGTGGGGGACGGGCAGTGGGTCAGTGTGTGGGGATGGGCAGTGGGTCAGTGTGTGGGGAATGGGCAGTGGGTCAGTGTGAGGGGAATGGGCAGTGGGTCAGTGTGTGGGGAATGGGCAGTGGGTCAGTGTGAGGGGAATGGGCAGTGGGTCAGTATGTGGGGGACGGGCAGTAGGTCAGTGTGTGGGGGATGGGCAGTGGGTCAGTGTGTGGGGGACGGGCAGTGGGTCAGTGTGGGTGCTGGGCAGTGGGTCAGTATGTGGGGGACGGGCAGTGGGTCAGTGTGTGGGGACGGGCAGTGGGTCAGTGTGGGGGATGGGCAGTGGGTCAGTGTGTGGGGAATGGGCAGTGGGTCAGTGTGTGGGGGACGGGCAGTGGGTCAGTGTGTGGGATGGGCAGTGGGTCAGTGTGTGGGGAATGGGCAGTGGGTCAGTGTGTGGGGACGGGCAGTGGGTCAGTGTGTGGGGACGGGCAGTGGGTCAGTGTGGGGGGAATGGGCAGTGGGTCAGTGTGGGGGACGGGCAGTGGGTCAGTGTGTGGGGACGGGCAGTGGGTCAGTGTGTGGGGATGGGCAGTGGGTCAGTGTGGGGATGGGCAGTGGGTCAGTGTGTGGGGATGGGCAGTGGGTCAGTGTGTGGGGACGGGCAGTGGGTCAGTGTGGGGGGAATGGGCAGTGGGTCAGTGTGGGGGACGGGCAGTGGGTCAGTGTGTGGGGATGGGCAGTGGGTCAGTGTGTGGGGATGGGCAGTGGGTCAGTGTGGGGATGGGCAGTGGGTCAGTGTGTGGGGATGGGCAGTGGGTCAGTGTGTGGGGGACGGGCAGTGGGTCAGTGTGTGGGGATGGGCAGTGGGTCAGTGTGTGGGGAATGGGCAGTGGGTCAGTGTGTGGGGATGGGCAGTGGGTCAGTGTGTGGGAATGGGCAGTGGGTCAGTATGTGGGAATGGGCAGTGGGTCAGTGTGTGGGGATGGGCAGTGGGTCAGTGTGTGGGGGACGGGCAGTGGGTCAGTGTGTGGGATGGGCAGTGGGTCAGTGTGTGGGGAATGGGCAGTGGGTCAGTGAGTGGGGACGGGCAGTGGGTCAGTGTGTGGGGGACGGGCAGTGGGTCAGTGTGTGGGGATGGGCAGTGGGTCAGTATGTGGGAATGGGCAGTGGGTCAGTGTGTGGGGGATGGGCAGTGGGTCAGTGTGTGGGGATGGGCAGTGGGTCAGTGTGTGGGGGATGGGCAGTGGGTCAGTGTGGGGACGGGCAGTGGGTCAGTGTGTGGGGACGGGCAGTGGGTCAGTGTGGGGGATGGGCAGTGGGACAGTGTGTGGGGACGGGCAGTGGGTCAGTATGTGGGGGATGGGCAGTGGGTCAGTGTGTGGGGACGGGCAGTGGGTCAGTGTGTGGGGATGGGCAGTTGGTCAGTGTGTGGGAATGGGCAGTGGGTCAGTGTGTGGGGGATGGGCAGTGGGTCAGTGTGTGGGGACGGGCAGTGGGTCAGTGTGTGGGGGATGGGCAGTGGGTCAGTGTGTGGGGACGGGCAGTGGGTCAGTGTGGGAATGGGCAGTGGGTCAGTGTGTGGGGGATGGGCAGTGGGTCAGTGTGTGGGGATGGGCAGTGGGTCAGTGTGTGGGGATGGGCAGTGGGTCAGTGTGTGGGGGATGGGCAGTGGGTCAGTGTGGGGACGGGCAGTGGGTCAGTGTGTGGGGACGGGCAGTGGGTCAGTGTGGGGGATGGGCAGTGGGTCAGTGTGTGGGGGATGGGCAGTGGGTCAGTATGTGGGAATGGGCAGTGGGTCAGTGTGTGGGGGATGGGCAGTGGGTCAGTGTGTGGGGGATGGGCAGTGGGTCAGTGTGTGGGGACGGGCAGTGGGTCTGTGTGGGGGACGGGCAGTGGGTCAGTGTGGGAATGGGCAGTGGGTCAGTGTGTGGGGACGGGCAGTGGGTCAGTGTGTGGGGGATGGGCAGTGGGTCAGTATGTGGGAATGGGCAGTGGGTCAGTGTGTGGGGGATGGGCAGTGGGTCAGTGTGTGGGGGATGGGCAGTGGGTCAGTGTGTGGGGATGGGCAGTTGGTCAGTGTGTGGGAATGGGCAGTGGGTCAGTGTGTGGGGATGGGCAGTGGGTCAGTGTGTGGGAATGGGCAGTGGGTCAGTGTGTGGGGATGGGCAGTGGGTCAGTGAGTGGGGATGGACAGTGGGTCAGTGTGTGGGGACGGGCAGTGGGTCAGTGTGTGGGGAATGGGCAGTGGGTCAGTGTGTGGGGACGGGCAGTGGGTCAGTATGTGGGGGATGGGCAGTGGGTCAGTGTGTGGGGACGGGCAGTGGGTCAGTGTGTGGGGATGGGCAGTTGGTCAGTGTGTGGGAATGGGCAGTGGGTCAGTGTGTGGGGGATGGGCAGTGGGTCAGTGTGTGGGGACGGGCAGTGGGTCAGTGTGTGGGGGATGGGCAGTGGGTCAGTGTGTGGGGA